>NC_060149.1:226274559-226602684 GCF_021461385.2 Schistocerca piceifrons
AATCTAGTTATTCTAGCTCTCCAAAAGCCTGGATGTGTGGATGGGATCATTTTTATGCAAGATGGCACACCTCTGAACATTGCAAATCCAGTTAAGCAGCTGCTGAAATGCCATTTCAGAATTGCTAGAATTATCAGCCGCCATTTTCTTACAGCCTGGCCATCCTGATCACCTGATCATAACCGTATGACTTCTGGCTGTCCGGCAGCCTGAAAGATGATGTGTTCAGTGTTCCGACTGCAAACTTCGCTGCATTAAAGGCACGCACTGCGCAACACATTCTGAATGTGATTCCGGAAACACTTCCATCAGTTGTGTAACATTCTGTTCCTCAATTTCAACTTGTTGCAGAAAATGGTGGACAGCATACTGAACATTTTTTGGACCAGTCACACAGAAATTAATAATGTGATCTGATTTTGATTGATGCTTTTTGTACGGTTTTTGGTCTCAGGACAATTAAAAACTGATGTAAGTGATGCTTTTTATGTGATTTTTGGCCTCAAGACAATTAAAAACCAATTTTTCCCATCCAATGTGATATGAACTTGCCGTGGTGGATGGGCTTACGTAACTAACAGTATCACACCTGTACACGCATGCAAACTGAGTAGTTAAGTTTGTTTAACGTCAAACGTACACCTTAGGCATTGTTGTATGATTCATTTGTCATTTGTAGTCGACCACTATTAAATTATAATGCTTACAGTGCCATATATTGCTACATATTGTAACTATTTATTTTCCGTCTGCCATATGTTTTCCCCCTTCTCTAATAACATTCCGTTACAATTTGACGTCATTCTGACTAGTGGTGTTACTTCTACAGTGGTTTGAAAGTTTAATTTTAATTATAATCATCCTATATTATATCTTGCGTGATTGCCCAATTTTGGCCTTGCAGGCCATTTTCAAGCATTGTAGGTGTTAATGTGTTGTGCAGTTACCCTGTTATTAAACAGTGCATACAGCCGATCTGAAAGCCAGCACATGACGTGCAAGTATGGCTGTGGTACCCCATGTGAACCAAATATGCAGTTACATCAATTAAATATCTAGGTGTAAAGTTGCAAAGCAATATCAAATGTAACAAGCACATGACATCAGTTGCAGGGAAGGCAAGTGGTCAAATTTGTTTTATTGCAAGAAGTCTTTTTAGTATGGCTCATCTCTAAAGGAGGCCACATACAGAATACTTCTTGAATACCACTAGAGTCTTTGAGACTCTACCAGGTAGGATTAGAGTACATCGAAGCAATTCAGAGGCACGTTGTTAGATTTGTTATTGATAGGTTCAATCATTATATGAGTATTATGGAAATCCTCTGAGAACTTGAATAGGAGTCCCTGGAGGAAAGACGACATATTTTTAGTGAAACACTATTGAGAAAGTTTAGAAAACCAGCATTTGCAATTGTCTGCTGAAGAATTTTACAGCACCCAATGTACATCTTGTGTAAGGAATATGAAGTAATCATAAGGTAAATTTGGGTTCATACACAAGCAATTAGACAGTCTTTTCCCCCTCACTCCATTTGCGAGTGGAACAAGGAAGAGAATGACTCGCTGCTGTGCAAGGTAACCTCTGCCAAGCACCATAAAGTGGCTTGTGGAGCATGTATGTAGATGTAGATGTCTACATCAATTTATGGAAGTAAAGGAAAACATAAATAACTTTGAGAGGATCTGAACTCTCCTCCATCAAATTTGTGTCCAGTTCCTGTAATTAGTACTCTTCCTTGGGAACTTTGCAGTGTAATAATGAACCTCAGAATATACTGTAACTAAGTACATGATTTCATAGTACTCTAATCAAATGAGTCATTTAGTTTACAAAGGACTTAGTCAGTGAAAAATATAGTAACATGCTAGCCATTTATATGATCGTCCTTTAATTAATATTAAGCTATCTTTAATCTCTATTTTTCAACATACATTGATTTATACTTCACTATATGTGCAATGTCACATACACTTTACAGTCTTGTACATTCACAAATTTTTCAATTGTATACAAGCAAAATGGCACAGTGTAAGACACTCAACTCATTCGGTTCAAATCCCCACCTGGACATCCTGATTTAGGTTTTCCTTGATTTGTTTAAACAGTTTAAGGCAAATGCTGGGAAAGTACCTTGTAAAGGTACTTTTAAAAGGGCACAGCTGATTTCCTCTCCAACCTATTTCTAATGACCTCATCATTGACAATGTTAAGCTCTAATATTCCATCCTTTTCCTATGGAGATGGAGATGTCAAGCAGACATGATTTCAGTTTGCGTTTGAAGTTAATTATATTGTATATTAGATTTTTCACATACTTGGATAAGGGGTGAATTAATTTTGGGACTGCATAACCCACTGCTTTCTGCATCACACTAAGCCTGAGTGAGTTTTGTTACCAGGAATTTCTGAGTTGAAAGTGAACATCTTCATTCCCAAATGAATTACATAGCATTTCTTGTGTAACTTTGAAAATTATGACATAAAAGTAGTTACAAGTCAATGTGTCTTTATAGAGGCAGTTAATACCACAGGACAGAATTCTAGGATGAAAAATGTTATTTTTCTTTAATATACCTTATATTTTACCCTTATTTTAAAAAATTATTTTCAGTAATGAACAAGTTTGGATTATCTAAGTTTTTTTCAACATATTTCAAATTAAGTTTTGATTTGATTGAATATGTTGTTTTCTCTTTGTGATTAAAATCAGCAATATTACAAATTCTTATTCCTCAAAAATTAGTACACTTACAAATTCTTATCCTTCAGGCGACCCACATGAAGACATGCTTGAAGACCTATTGATATTTCTGTAAGCATATCTGCTAATTTCTTCTGAATGAGCTGGGTGGCTGCTAAAGGCCGTCCAAACTGGTGACACTCTAGTGTATATCGACGTGCTTCTGCTAAGCAAAACTCTGCTGCACCCAGGGCTCCCCAACCAATACCATAACGAGCATTACTAAGACAGGTAAAAGGTCCCTGGGGAAAAAGGGCACAAAAAAAGAACCTTAAGTTACAACAGATCCAACACTTACAATAAAAATGTGAAATATGGAAGAGTTTATTTTGAATATAAATAGAACACACAGAAAAACTTTATCATCTTCACTTCAAACATCAGGCCTTTTTTAGTTTTGCCTGTTACAGTATGCATCAATTCCTCAGTATTCTTCGAGTTCATTATATCCACATTGTGTAAACTGTATGAACCAAATGAGTATTGATTATATAATCCAATGTGCCTCAACTAAGAATACATTTGCCATGTTTACCAAGATTCATCCACAAGATAACAGATCGTAGGGATGAGAGGTTTTTTTTTTTTTTTTTTCTTTTAGGCTTTGAAGAATAAATTGGATCAGCCATCATAAATGAGTGTAATGAATACAACTTTAATCTACGTGACAATCTGGTTGTTGATTTGGAAATTATGTAAATATCTGGAGATGTGTATTAAGGTCAGTGAGAACCTAGGGATGAGAGTTACTTTTTTCTTCTAGGCATTGAAGAATAAATCGGATCAGCCATCAGACATGAGTGTAATGGATACAACTTTAATCTGTGCGACAATCTGATTGTTGATTTGGGAATTATGTACATATCTGGAGATGAGAATCTAGATTATTCCATGATTGAACTTAGAACATCCAAAGTGATTGTGTCAACAATTTGCTTACAGTACTTCATGAAATCGGTGCTCAGCTGCAGGATGATTTGCCTCATAATGGGGAAGAAGAAGATAATTTGAAAAAGAGTAGCAACATAATTGTACAAATTTTCTCACTTTAGATGAAAGAGTAGTGTCTCAAACTACTTGTATTTTCTTAAAATTAGTAGAAATGGTCATACATATTGCAAATCTTTAACTGGCAATACAATTATAGAAAATAATTAGTTTTATTTCCTACAGATGAAATTATGCTGTTTTGATATCAGCCTGTAAAAGCAGACATAAGTTTGTATCTTTCAACTTTAAACCTGCCTATCTCCTACCACTTACTTTTCAAAATATTTTGGAAGACTATTTATGATCATATTTATTGACATGTTGCAATTCCTTTCTGATTCCTTCCCAATTTGGTTTCCATATAAGATACTTCACAGAGGATGCTATAATCATTTACAGGAATAAAATACTTTGTTAACAGTATCCTCTGAGAATCTTTTTGAATTTTTGGACCTCTTCCAGGTTAGACTTACAAAATTAATACAGCATGGGAAATCAGATAGTATAGACTCTTTCAGTGTTTTACCCTCAACCTATTCTTATCTTGATTTTTCATTAATGGCTTTCCAATGATGGTAAATAATCAGGCAGCAATGGTTGCCAATAAAATAGCTGTACAGATCAAGTATTACTACTACACAACACAAGCCACAAAAATGTCAAATTTGTTAATACTATTTTATAATAGTGAATGACACTGCAAGTCATTGAAATGAGATAAATGTGCTGGAAATTCAGAACATCCAACATGTAAGGTTCCTATGTAGCCAAACAGACAATTAAATTGGCAGCTTATTGATAACTAACTGAAGCAACAAAGTTTGCTCCAAAACTTATTTTCTGACAGTATGACAGACAAGTGATTCTGTTATATTCTTTGTGTATTTCTATCATCTGCACTAATGAAAAGAATTTACATTTCATAGGCTATAGTTAAACAGAAGAGGGAAGTTCCACGATTGTAGTAGGCTTGTCTCTCTCACACACATGGCAAACATGAAAAAGCCAACACACATTACAAAAAGATTGGTAGAAAAGGACTCGCCAAAGGTGGATGTACCAGAATTAAATGATGCTAAATATACAATTATGTACCAGTTTCTGAGAAAGAAATACGCCTGATTGGCTGACTTTGAAGTAAAGATGCTGTAAATACAATAAATAGCTACAAACCCACAAATGAATCCATTTCAAAAATTTACAGTCACAATGTACTATCTTTGCATGACAAGACTATGAAATACACAGCTCTGGTTTTCTTTTTATTTACACATCAAGTTCCGTAGGACCAAATTGAGTACCAAATCTCCAAGGTCATGCAACATGTCAGAACATGAAATTACAACATACAAGTAATAACAGATAAAATAAAATGTATATGAACTCAAAAAAAGACAAGCCATAAGTTTGAGTAAGCACAATCAACAATATAACATAGGAATGAGCTTAATTTTTCAAGGAACTCCTCGACAGAATAGAAGGAGTAACACATGAGGACACTCTGCAGTTTCAATTTCAAAGTGCATAGATGACTGCTAAGATTTTTGAACTCCTGTGGTAGCTCATTGAAAATGGTTGCAGCAGTATACTGCACACCTTTCTGCACAAGGGTTAAGGAAGTGCAATCCAAATGCAGATTGGATTTCTGTCTAGTATTAACTGAGTGAAAGCTGCTAACTCTTGGGGATAAGCTGATATTGTTAATAAGAGATGACAGTAAAAAACAAATATACTGAGTGGCCAATGTCAATACCCAGACTAGTGAACAGGGGTCAACAAGAGGTTTGCGAACTTATTGCCCAAACTGTGCATTTCTGAAGCACAGATATCTTTTGAGAATGATAAGAGTTACCCCAAAATATAATACCATATGACATAAGACTTATGTCATAAGTGAATGAAAATAAGCAAAGTAGACTAACTTTCATGTTGAACGATCACTTACTTCAGATACCATTCGAACAGTAAAAATGGCGTCATTAAGTCTTTGGACAAAATCCTGAATGTGGGCTTTCCATGACAGTTTACTATCTATCTGAACACCTAGAAATTTGAACTGTTCAGTTTCATTAATCATACGCCCATTCTGTGAAATTAAAACGTCAGGTTTTTTTGAATTGTGTGTTAGAAACTAAAAAAGCTGTGTCTTACTGTGATTTAGAATTAGTTTATTTTCTACAAGCCATGAACTTATGTCATGAACTGCACTATTTGAAACTGAGCCAATGTTGTACATAACATCCTTTACTACCAAGCTAGTGTCATCAGCAAACAGAAATATTTTAGAGTTACCTGAAATACTAGAGGGCATTGCATTTATATAAATAAGGAATAGGAGTGGCCCCAACACTGATCCCTGTGGCACCTCCCATTTGACCGTACCCCACTCAGACTCCACATCACCACTATTCTCAACACTGTGAATAATGACCTTCTGCTTTCTGTTGCTAAAGTAAGAAGTGAACCAATTGTGAGCTATTACCCACATTCCATAATGGTCCAATTTCTGCAGCAACATTCTGTGACCAACACAGTCAAACACCTTGGTTAAATGAAAAATATGCCTAGTACTTGAAACCTTTTGTTTAACACATCAAGTACCTCACAGAGAAAAGAGAATATAGCATTTTGAGTTGTTAAATGACTTCTAAAGCCGAACTGTACATTTGATATCAAAATGTGTGATATAAAATTATCAATTATCCTTACATACAGAGCATTTTCAATGACTTTAGCAAACATTGATGGCATAGAAATAGGTCGAAAATTGTCTACATTATTCCTTTCTTCCTTTTTATAAAGCGACTTTCCTACTGAGTACTTTAATCATTCAGGAAACTGACCATTCCTAAACAAAAAATTAGAAATATGGCTAAATACAGGGCTAACATGTGCAGCAAAGTACTTTAATATTCTGCTAGGCACTCCATCATATCCATGAGAGTCCGTAGTCTTCAGTGATTTAATTATTCACTCAATCTCCCCCTTGTCTGTATCACTGAGAAATATTTCAGACATCAATCTCGGAAAGGCATTTGCTACGATTGTTATATGATTTCCTGTAGAAACTAAATTTTTATTTAATTCACCAGCAATGCTCAGAAAATGATTGTTAAATACTGTACATATATCTGATATACAAGTAACAGAAACTGACTTTATATTGCCAACCTTGTGCTGCTGACCGGACACTTACTTCACAACTGACCATATGGTTTTAATTTTATCCTGTGAATGAGCTATTGTATTTGCATGCCATGTACTCTGTGTCTTCCTAATAACATTTTTAAGCACCTTGAAGTACTGTTTGCAATGCACTACTGTAGCTTGATTGTGACCACTTCTAACGTTTTGATATAATTCCCGCTTTGTTCTACGTAATATCCTTACCCCACTAGTTAGCCACCGAGGCTGCCTTTTACTGCTAGTACCCTATTTAGCCCCCCCTCCCCATGAACCATGGACCTCCCAAGTGGGGAGGCTTGCGTGCCTCAGCGATACAGACAACAGAGGGGTATCTGTCGAGAGGCCAGACATATCTGTGGTTCCTGAAGAGGGGCAGCAGCCTTGTCAGTAGTTGCAGGCGCAACAGTCTGGATGATTGACTGATCTGGCCTTGTAACACTAACCAAAATGGCCTTGCTGTTCTGGTACTGTGAACGGCTGAAAGCAAGGAGAAACTACAGCCGTAATTTTTCTCAAGGGTATACAGCTTTACTGTATGATTAAATGATGAAGGTGTCCTCTTGGGTAAAATATTCCGAAGGTAAAATAGTCCCCCATTCGGATCTCCAGGCGGGGACTACTGAAGAGGACGTCATTATCAGGAGAAAGAATACTGGCATTCTATGGATCGGAGTGTGGAATGACAGATCCCTTAATCGGGCAGGTAGGTTAGAAAATTTAAAAAGGGAAATTGATAGGTTAAAGTTAGATATAGTGGCAATTAGTGAAGTTCGGTGGCAGGAGGAACAAGACTTTCTGTCAGGTGAATACAGGGTTATAAATACAAAATCAAATAGGGGAACTGCAGGAGTAGGTTTAATAGTGAATAAAAAAATAGGAGTTCGGGTAAGCTGCTACAGACAACATAGTGAACGCATTATTGTGGCCAAGATAGACACGAAGCCCGTGCCTACGACAGTACTACAAGTCTATATGCCAACTAGCTCTGCAGATGACAAAGAAATTGAAGAACTGTATGATGAGATAAAAGAAATTATTCAGATAGTGAAGGGAGATGAAAATTTAATAGTCATGGGTGACGAATTCGATAGTAGGAAAAGGAAGAGACGGAAACGTAGTAGGTGAATACAGATTGGGGGTAAGAAATGAACGTGGAAGCCGCCTGGTAGAATTTTGCACAGAGCACAACTTAACCATAGCTAACACTTGGTTCAAGATCCATAAAAGAAGGTTGTATACATGTAAGCAGCCTGGAGATACTGATAGGTTTCAGATAGATTATATAATGGTAAGACAGAGATTTAGGAACCAGGTTTTAAATATTAAGACATTTCCAGGGGCAGATGTGGACTCTGACCACAATCTATTGGTTATGAACTGTAGATTAAAACTGAAAGAACCAGAGGTTGTACAGAGTTTCAGGGAGAGCATAAGGGAACAACTGACAGGAATGGGGGAAAGAAATACAGTAGAAGAAGAATGGGTGGCTTTGAGGAATGAAATAGTGAAGGTAGCAGAGGATCAAGTAGGTAAAAAGATGAGGGCTAGCAGAAATCCTTGGGTAACAGAGGAGACACTGAATTTAATTGATGAAAGCAGAAAATACAAAAATGCAGTAAGTGAAGCAGGCAAAAAGGAATACAAACGTCTCAAAAATGAGATCGACAGGAAATGCAAAATGGCTAAGCACGGATGGCTAGAGGACAAATGTAAGGATGTAGAGGCTTATCTCATGAGAGATAAGATAGATACTGCCTACAAGAAAATTAAAGAGACCTTTGGAGAAAAGAGAACCACTTGCATGAATATCAAGAGCTCAGATGGAAACCCAGTTCTAAGCAAAGAAGGGAAAGCAGAAAGGTGGAAGGAATATTTAGAGGGTCTATACAGGGGCGATGTTCTTGAGGACAGTTTTATGGAAGTGGAAGAGGAGGTAGATGAAGATGAAATGGGAGATATGATACTGCGTGAAGTGTTTGACAGAGCACTGAAAGACGTAAGTCGAAACAAGGCCCCGGGAGTCGACAACATTCCATTGGAACTACTGACAGCCTTGGGAGAGCCAGCCCTGACAAAATTCTACCATCTGGTGAGCAAGTTGTATGAGACAGGCGAAATACCCTCAGACTTAAAGAAGAATATAATAATTCCAATCCCAAAGAAAGCAGGTGTTGACAGATGTGAAAATTACCGAACTATCAGTTTAATAAGTCACAGCTGCAAAATAGTAATGCGAATTCTCTACAAATGAATGGAAAAACTGATAGAAGCCGACCTCGGTGAAGATAAGTTTGGATTCCGTAGAAATATTGGAACACGTGAGGATATACTGGCCCTACGACTTATCTTAGAAGAAAGATGAAGGAAAGGCAAACCTATGTTTCTAGCATTTGTAGACTTAGAGAAAGCTTTTGACAATGTTGATTGGAATACTCTCTTTCAAATTCTGAAGGTGTCAGGGGTAAAATACAGGGAGCGAAAGGCTATTTACAATTTGTACGGAAAGCAGATGGCAGTTATAAGAGTCGAGGGGTATGAAAGGGAAGCAGTGGTTGGGAAGGGAGTGAGACAGGGTTGTAGCTTATTCCCGATGTCATTCAATCTGTATATTGAGCAAGCAATAAAGGAAACAAAAGAAAAGTTTGGAGTAGGTATTAAAATCCATGGAGAAGAAATAAAAACTTTGAGGTTTGCCGATGACATTGTAATTCTGTCAGAGACAGCAAAGGACTTGGAAGAGCAGTTGAACGGAATGGACAGTGTCTTGAAGGGAGGGTATAAGATGAAGATCAACAAAAGCAAAACGAGGATAATGGAATGTCATCGAATTAAGTTGGGTGATGTTGAGGGAATTAGATTAGGAAATGAGACACCTAAAGTAGTAAAGGAGTTTTGCTATTTGGGGAGCAAAATAACTGATGATGGTCGAAGTAGAGAGGATATAAAATGTAGAATGGCAATGGCAAGGAAATCGTTTCTGAAGAAGAAAGATTTGTTAACATCGAGTATAGATTTAAATGTCAGGATGTCATTTCTGAAAACATTTGTAGGGAGTGTAGCCATGTATGGAAGTGAAACGTGGACGATAAATAGTTTAGACAAGAAGAGAATAGAAGCTTTCGAAATGTGGTGCTACAGAAGAATGCTGAAGATTAGATGGGTAGATCACATAACTAATGAGGAGGTATTGAATAGAATTGGGGAGAAGAGGTACTTGTGGCACAACTTGACTAGAAGAAGGGATCGGTTGGTAGGACATGTTCTGAGACATCGAGGGATAACCAATTTAGTATTGGAGGGCAGCGTGGAGGGTAAAAATCGTACAGGGAGACCAAGAGATGAATACACTAAGCAGATTCAGAAGGATGTAGGCTGCAGTAGGTACTGGAAGGTGAAGAAGCTTGCACAGGATAGAGTAGCATGGAGAGCTGCATCAAACCAGTCTCAGGACTGAAGACCACAACAACCCTATTTAGGACATTCTAATGGAAAGCAGCTCTCAAAGAGCATCAGAAATGTGTTAAGGAAAGCATTATATTTGTCATCTATGTTACCAGCACTATAAACATCCTGCCACTCTTGTTCCTCGACAAGGTTTAAAAAATTCTCAATTGCTTTTGGATTAAATGGTTCAAATGGCTCTGAGCACTATGGGACTTAACTTCAGAGGTCATCAGTCCCCTAGAACGTAGAACTACTTAATCCTAACTAACCTAAGGACAACACACACATCCATCCCCGAGGCAGGATTCGAACCTGTGGCCGTAGCGGTCGCACGGTTCCAGACTGTAGTGCCTAGAACCACTCGGCCACTCCGGCTGGCTTTTGGATTAACTTTCCTGCATAGTTTGTAATTATATGTGACATTTGTTTGAGTACAAAATCCTTTTAGTGTTAAAATTGGTGCATCATGGTCTGAAAGGGCATTGACCCTTTTACTAACAGAATGCCCATCTGGTAATGAAGAATGAATAAAAATGTTGTTTATGGCTGTGCTACTGTTCCCCTGCACTGTAGTTGGAAAAACACATTCTGCATCAGATCATATGAATTTAGGAGATCTACCAACATCATTTTTCTTGCACTATCATGTACAAAATTTATACTGAAGTCACCACACACAACTAATTTCTCGTACTTCCTATAAAGTGAACAAGAACCCCCTCTAGCTTGGGCAGAAATGCTCTGAAGTCAAAATTAGGGGACCTATAAACAAAAACAATTAAAAGTTTAGTTTCACTAAATTCAACTGCAACTGCACAACATTCAAATATCTGTTCAGTGCAGTGCCACGATACATACCTCTATGGACGCAAAAGGAATACTGTTTTTTACATACATGGCCATTCTCCCACTCCACAATGAAATCCTTGAAAAACAGCCAGCTAACCTGTATCCTGGTAAAGGAAGCCTCTGAATCGTCAAATTATTTAAGTGGTGCTCCGATATACGAATAATTTCATAGTCAACATCTATAAGCAGTTCACTAACTTTATCTCTAATAGCTTTAATATTCTGATGAAATATGCTAACTCCTTCTCTACTTGGAAACACGACATCCTCTGAAGGTGAGCCCTTAGAGGGACTTCCTTTAAGCAGGTATATCCATCAGCTGACTTCATTCAAAAACGGTGCAGCTCTAACACCAACTACTACAGGAATTTTTCCAAGAGTGTCCTACCACCACCCACTACACTTGCACCTATAAGCTTTGCCAGTATCCCCTTCCCAAACCTGTTGAAGTGCAGGCCATGCCTAGTGAAACCTGATCTACTGATAAACTCAACTGGCACCAATGCAATGTGACCCATGCCCTCTGCCATCAGTGCCCTCTCCAGCCCAATGTTAACGTGCTTAACAGCTGCATTAAGATGAGGCTGATCATGATGCGGAAACAGTTGCATGAAATGCAGATTGATGCCATCAGTTTGAGTAGCTATCTTTATCAGGTCACCACCTACATCACATTCCCTGTCCCTATCAAGGCTATTCCCTGCACCAGGTCTAATTTGGTGCGTAGCTTTGTGTATGTAATTAATTTCCTAATTTATTTTGACCATTCCTAGTTAATATCTTTTGTTATGGAGTGAAATCAGTAATTTTTTCAGGACTTAAATTCTATTGTTTACTTATAAACAAAAATAAAATCTGTAATAATTATAAACATTTGGAAGAAGAACTACTAGAATCCTTTAAGTATTTACTTGGCTCTATTCGAAAACATGTTAGCAAAGTCAGCCCTTATTTAATTCCAAAATAATTACCAGATTGGTCAAAAGCATTGTTTGCATAACTAGATCTGCTAATTTCATTATTTAAACAAATAATTTGGCCTAATCTTTGTGGTAGAGAGAACTGTTAAAAAGGAGGAATTTTTCGATCTATTCATATAATTGAATGAGTTATGTTTTAATTGTAATTTCTGTAACTTAAAACATCAAAAAAGTATAGTCTCAGTGCCTATTTACTGTGAGGATTTATAAAGGCCCTATGTTTGGTCCTGAGACAGTCCGTCCACGGCCAATTTTCAGAGGGAAATTATGTACTGCTTCAAGTAACAACAATGCATCAAATTTAACAGTGGAATTAGTGTAACACAAATAGGCCATGTGTTAAGGCAATGACAATGTCTGTTCAAGTTATTTGAGAAATAGTGTCACACATACCTTATTCTTCTGCAAGAACTGCGAACTGTGTGGTTAGGTTTATACTGCTCATAGATGTTCAACAGCAAACTATCATAGCAGTATGCTGATGTTTGCCTGCAACCTATTAATGAGGCTTATCAAAATTTACCAATAGTGAGCTATGTACTGTTGGGGGTTGTGGACAGTGACAGTAAAGAACTGTGAAACACAACTGTGCAACTGTTAGCTACATTAATTACAGTAGTCAGTGTTGAACTTCCACCCTCCAACCCCCCCCCCCCACCCCCTATTTTTTAGCCAGTATAACAATGCAGTACGTCGACACCAAGGACAAATGAAGAAACAAAGCAGGTGAACGTCACAAGCTTTCAGCCAAGTGCTCATTGGCCTTTTCCAAGAGGTATGACTGCCAGTGGGCTGCTGGTACACCCTTATATATGCTAGCTGCCAGCTGATATCACTGGTGCTCACAGCCTTGCCATATATGGGCATAATTTGACTTGGCATTCAATATGCCCACTTCAACCATGTGATCCCTGGATTCCACATCATTCTGAGCTGCAGGAGGCCATCTCCATTAAGGGCGTTATTGATGATTTTTATTTCAGTGGCTTATTTAATTACACAGTCCCAAAAGCCATTAGTGTGAGCCACAACAGTGGTTTCATCGAATTTGATCAAGCGACCGTTTTCTAAAGCATGTTCAGCTAAAGTCGATTTCTCAAGGTAGTGTATGCGATAAAGCCTCTTGTTCTTCTGTCTGCATTGTTCTACCATTCATACCGATTTCCAACATATGACTGGCCGCACTCACAAACCATCTTGTAGACCCGAGGTATTCTGCGACCTACTCCATCTCTAACTGGTCTCAGGACTTCCGAATATTTATCAGAGACCTGAAGATCAATTTGATTTTGTGTCTTTTCAGTAGGTGGCTTGTCTTGCTCAACATGGACCCACAGAATGGCAAGAAGACATGTTTCTTTTCCCACTTTTTGTCGGTGGTCTTATTGTGATTCTCACTTGAAAGCACTCCATTTATTTGATGAATGTTGTAACCGTAGTTCCTGAAGACCATACTGTCACCCTCATTAAGATGAAGATGGTCAGTCTGGTTGATAAAATCATTAGACCACAGAGCTGTGGTCAAAACACACAATAACCCTGAAAGAGTGGTTTGGTGTGGGGCTGTAGAGGGGTGACGAGGACCGCGGTGGCCATCGTAGGGTTGTGGACCACTCTGGCTGCGGCATGGATGGGGCCTCTCCGTCGTTTCTAGGCCCCCGGTTAACATACAATACAATACAATACAATACAAAACAACACAATGATGATCATTTATGAGTCACTGCAAGCTTAATATCAGTAACATGTATTGTCTTAATACAACTGGCCAGAGCCAATAGTTTTTCTTATTGCACAAAAAAAGTATTTCATTCTCCTCCATCTATTTTTCTCCTTTTCACATCAAAACTAAGAATATTCCTGTTACTGTCAACTGGAGATACTACAAACACATTTTTGTGTTTTCTTGATTTTATAAAGTGTGGTCAGTTATGTTGTTTTGTTGTGGTCTTCAGTCCTGAGACTGCTTTGATTCAGCTCTCCATGCTACTCTATCCTGTGCAAGCTTCTCCATCTCCCAGTACCTACAGGAGGCTACGTCCTTCTGAATCCGATTAGTGTATTCATCTCTTGGCCTCCCTCTACGATTTTTACCCTCCACGCTGCCCTCCAATACTAAATTGGTTATCCCCCGATGCCTCAGAACATGTCCTACCAACCGATCCCTTCTTCTAGTCAAGTTGTGACACAAACTCCTCTTCTCCCCAATCATATTCAATACCTCCTCATTAGTTGTGTGATCTAACCATCTAATCTTCAGCATTCTTCTGCAGCACCACATTTTGAAAGCTTCTATTCTCTTCTTGTCTAAACTATTTATCGTCCATGTTTCACTTCCATACATGGCTACACTCCATACAAATACTTTTAGAAACGACTTCCTGACACTTAAATCTATACTCGATGTTACCAAATTTCTCTTCTTCAGAAACGCTTTCCTTGCAATTGACGGTGTACATTTTATATCCTCTCTCCTTCGAGCATCATTAGTTATTTTGCTCCCCAAGTAACAAAACTCCTTCACTACTTTAAGTGTCTCATTTCCTAATCTAATACCCTCAGCATCACCCGACTTAATTCGACGACATTCCATTATCCTCGTTTTTCTTTTGTTGATGTTCATCTTATATCCTCCCTTCAAGACACTGTCCATTCCGTTCCACTGCTCTTCCAAGTCCTTTGCTGTCTCTGACAGAATTACAATGTCATCTGCGAACCTTAAAGTTTTTATTTCTTCTCCATGGATTTTAATACCTATTCCAAATTTTTCTTTTGTTTCCTTTACTGCTTGCTCACCTCACCAAAAGTCTTGTTCCTCCTGCCACCGAACTTCACTAATTCCCACTATATCTAACTTTAACCTATCCATTTCCCTTTTTAAATTTTCTAATCTACCAGCCTGATTAAGGGATCTGACATTCCACACTCCGATCCGTACAACGCCAGCTTTGTTTCTCCTCATAACAATGTCCTCCTGATTAGTCCCCGCCCGGAGATCCGAATGGGGGACTATTTTACCTCCGGAATATTTTACCCAAGAGGATGCCATCATCATTAACCATACAGTAAAGCTGCATGCCCTCAGTAAAAATTGTGGCTGTAGTTTC
Organism: Schistocerca piceifrons; assembly: GCF_021461385.2. Classification (NCBI taxonomy): domain Eukaryota; kingdom Metazoa; phylum Arthropoda; class Insecta; order Orthoptera; family Acrididae; genus Schistocerca; species Schistocerca piceifrons. Next base: position 226,289,860 of record NC_060149.1, read on the forward strand.
CTCTTGCTTTCAACCGTTCGCAGTACCAGCACAGCGAGGCTGTTTTGGTTAGTGTTACAAGGCCAGATCAGTCAAGCATCCAGACTGTTGCCCCTGCAACTACTGAAAAGGCTGCTGCCTTTCTTCAGGAACCATTCATTTGTTTGGCCTCTCAACAGATACCCCTCCGTTGTGGTTGCACCTACGGTACGGCTATCTGTATCGCTGAGGCACGCGAGCCTCCCCACCAACGGCAAGGACTATGGTTCAAAGGGGGAGGTGGTTGGTTATATAATTGATATCAATGGGTTTCTGTATATCATTCAGGTTCTTAAGGGCAATTGTAGCCTCAAAATGAATGGAAATCGTGTTTATGACATGTTTTAACAACATTGTGTGTAAAGTTACTCCATTCAAAGAGTACATGCATATTCAAATGCAGAGATATGTAAACAGGCAGAATATGGCACTGCAGTCGGCAATGCCTATATAAGACAACAAGTGTCTGGTGCAGTTGTTAGATTGGTTACTGCTGCTACAATGGCAGGTTATCAATATTTAAGTGAGTTTGCACGTGGTGTTATAGTCGGTGCACAAGGGATGGGACATAGCATCTCCGAGGCAGCGGTGAAGTGGGGATTTTCCCATGTGACCATTTCACGAGTGTACGGTGAATATCATGAATCCAGTAAAACTTCAAATCTCTGACATCGCAGCAGCTGGAAAAAGACCTGCAAGAATGGGACCAACGACAACTGAAGAGAATAGTGCAGCGTGACAGAAGTGCAACCCTTCCACAAATTGCTGCAGATTTCAATGCTGGGCCATCAATAAGTGTCAGTGTGTGAACCATTCAATGAAACATCATCAACATAGTCTTTTGGAGCCGAAGGCCCACTCGTGTACCCTTAATGACTGCACGACATGAAGCTTTACACCTCACCTGTGATCATCAACACCGACATTGGACTGTTGATGACTGGAAACAAGCGGATGGATGTGTAAGGGTATGGAGACAACCTCATTAATTCATGGACCCTTCATGTCAGCTGAGGACTGTTCAAGCTGGTGGAGGCTCTGTAATAGTGTGGCGCGTGTGCAGTTGGGAGTGCTATGGGGCCCTTGATATGTCTAGAGATGACTGTGATAGGTGACACATGCGTAAGCATCCTGTCTGATCACCTGCATCCATTATTCATGTCCACTGTGCATTCCAACAGATTTGGGCAATTCCAGCAGGACAACTCGACACCCCATACATCCAGAATTGCTATAGAGTGGCTCCAGGAACATTCTTTTGACTTTAAACACTTCCACTGGCCATCAAACTCCCCAGACATGAACATTATTCAGCATATCTGGGATGCCTTGCAACGTGCTGTGCAGAAGAGATTCCACCCTCTCATACTCTTATGGATTTATGGACAGCCCTGAAGCATTCATGGTGTCAGTTCCCTCCAGCACTACTTCTGACGTTAGTCGAGTTCATGCCACATCATATTGTGGCACTTCTGCATGCTTGCGGGGGCCCTACACAATATTAGGCAGGTGTACCAGTTTTTTGGCTCTTCAGTGTACTTTGCAAGATATTTGGCAGTATTGCCTTATAATGGATAACTTTACACACGTCTGGAAATTTTAAATGGAAAGAAAACAGAAATCTGAAGTGGCATGACACTTTTCATAGCTTTATTGACTTGTTGGAACCTATTACAAGGATAAATGCAATATGGCAAGTCATTTAAATTTTAAGTTTTTATTATGTAAATTGAAAATAATGCTTCTGCTGTGTCTGGAGCACGAGTTTCTCACCTTCACTTTTATAGTATTTCTATAGCAGGATGAGGCACTACTAACCTTGATTTCACTTCAATAAAGACTGGATACATACATAAAAGATTGCAGGTGTTCTTTGAACTACAAAGATCATCTCTGTAATACCACAGGTTCATCAAGTAGCCCCTAGTTATTGATTTTGGAGATATCTCCAACATCAGGCCATACAAATGTCTATGTTGAGTCACCTGTCATCTTCACGAACTTAACTTGAATCTCATCATAAGATAGCACTTGTCCAATAATTTCCTCAGTAACCTTATTTTCTGCTTTTGTTTGCAGTCGTCGTAAAGTTACCCCCACCCAAGCAAAAGTCACACACCTTTGCTTGTTTTAAGCTTGCTAGTAAAATGTCTCCACTAAAAAAGTGTTTCACCTACTGTTCCACATAACTATGACATGGCAATGACAGTTTCTAAGCAATGTAAAAATACGTAAAGATGCTCACATCCAATTAACTGCATTTATCATCCTGCATCATGATGTATGAACAACACTGTCATGATTTTTCAATCCAGTAAAGTTCACTATGTCTTATCTAAGCAGCCATTTTACTCAGAATTTCCAAAACAGGCCATGGGCGGCACCCCACAGAACTTAATGGAAAGTGTGTAAAGTAACCCAGGTTGCATAATTTAACCCAGTTTATGGTACATCAAATTCAGTCGTTATCTTAAAACCATTGCAGAGTATACCCTTGTACGTTTCATCCTCTCAGAAACTAAACTCTGCTTATATTCTGCTAAACACAAAAATAGTTTTATACATAATCACTATTATGAATTTGAATATTTTATTTCCATGCATTCAAAAGACAGCAGTAGATTTTAAGCAACTTTCTTCTTCTCTGAATTTCTAATTCTTCTGAAGCACACATAAATTTGATAATTACTGAAGATTTTTGTACCCAAATGTACAAAAAACTTTGGACGAAAACAGAAGGCATTCAGCCTGATCCATCTATTTGCCATGCTTTCTGTCAAACTACAGCAAGCTGTAGTCTCAAAATAAAATGGCACAAAACCTACAGCACTGCTCCCTGTCTAGCACTGCTGCAATTGCATTCTCACAATGAGTGGCTTTTGGATATTAGCGAGATCATGAAAACCAATCCTCTGCAACAGTTAACATGTTCATCTGATGATTAGATTATAGTGTATGTTTTAGAGTTCAGTTGTTACATCATATTTCAAAAGAAAATATAAAACTGACAAGAATATTTAGAACATACAGAGTGAATATCGAACACACACAGAGACTGGCAATAGCAAGAAAAACTTTCCTGAAAAGCAAGATGATGTTAACAACAAATACAAATTTAAGTGTTAGGGAGCCTTTTATGAATGTATTCATTTGGAGTGTGGTGTCATGTAGAAGTGAAAGGAAGAAAATAAATGGTAAAGAGAATATAAGCATATTTGGTGCTACAGAAAAATCCTGAAGATTAAATGTATAGATTGGATAAGTAACAAGGAGGTACTGAATGGAATTAGACATCAAAGAGCTTAACATCAAAACTTGCCTAACAGAAGAAAGAGATTGATTAGACACATCCTGAGGCATCAAAGAATAGTTTAATTTGGCCTAGAGGAACGTGTCAGGGGTAAAAATTGCAGGGGGAAATCAATGTTAAATACAGTAGGCAGGTTTAAATTGATGTAGGGTGCAGTAGTTATGCAGGTAGTAAAAAGTTTATACAGGAAAACAAGTCAGTCTTCAGACTGATGAATTCAACAATTACAATAAGCACTCTGTATTACTCGGCAAGGTGAATCAGTTACCTGGCTGTAATGGGAACTACTTGGCGATGTGACTTGTTACAGTAACGTTCCAGTCCATCTCAGAGTGTGAGCACAAAAAGGGACTGCAGAAAATACCTTTGTGGAAAGCCATGACTACTTGCTATTAATATCGTTAATATTACAGGCAATGAAAACAAGAAAAGTGTGATAGTGCTGACACAGAAGGTGATAAAAGATGCATTCAGTTAGGGAATGGTGTGCAAATTACAGAAGGAGGGATATGATGCCAAGTGGAGTAGGACATCAAGTATGTGCTCCAAAACAGAATTAGAGAAATGCATACAATAAATATTTCATTGGTGATCTAAATAAATTGCTGCAATATTATGGCCATGGAAGGAAATACAATCTTTGCAGAAATTTCACAGCTGTTGTTTCACTGAATTAGCCTTCCCTACTAGAAAAGAAACTCTAAGAAAAACTGTTCCATCTATGGGATTTGATTTTAGAAGTTGCTAGAATGAATGAGTCATGAACATACTAGCAAAAAAGCCCATGATATCAGACTTTTAAAAAAAATTTATAAAATGAAGCATTAGCATAAAGTGACCAATGGTTTACTTAGATGAGCCATGGATCGAGACACATTACACTGTGAAAAATATTGCAAAGTGGCAATGTGTGAACAGTGTCATCAGACAACAGTGCCAGAGAGCGTTTCATTGTTGTGACTGCAGAGTTTCATTTTTTGTTCACATATTCTCTGTGACAACAGGAAAACTTCAGACTATCATGTAGAAATGGCAAAAAAACTACAAATCTGTAGAGACAAAGAAAACCAAACTTTCACATTAATTATGGAGCAACAAACACTTTCTCTTTATTCAATTGGTAAACTCTTGCAAAAAATGTCCCTTCTTACTGCTGTCATGCCATCTAGACCTAAATCCTACAGAACTATTATGAAATCTTGCAAAGATAATCGTGATACATCACACATCTTACTCTCTAACCTGAAAAACTTAACAGCTCATGCCTCTGCTGCTAATAAATAAATGTTGTTTGTCATCTAGCTTGGTGCATACCTTTTGATGTAACACTACTTTGGTGATTTATGCATCAATTTTTCGAGTTATAGTTGGCATTACAAGGCTAAGTGGGTTTCCTTCCAAACCTTTCCACCTACGAAAAATTTGAGATGGTCACTGGGAATCAAACACAGGACCTTGGCATTACTAGGCACAAATGCTAACCACTAGACCACAATGTCACTTTGCTTATGTGGCTGTGACATTATCTTTTACTGCTGTGTCCTTAGAAGACTTGAAAGTATACGTATCATGCCAAAAAAGTGTGTGATGATGAGTGGAGGAGACACACTTTGATGGCCAAGGAACTGAAAATATAAATAAAATCACTCAGCACAGATTCAAACAAAAAGTCAGCATTGTCATCCTCCAATGAAACAGCAGCAAAGAATCAACAGATACACACGTAGAAAATAGCGATGTCACTGGGGAAGATAGTTTTCCAGATATTGCCCTTCTTACTGCTGCCCACTGTGAGCAGCCAAGGTGAGATATACTATGTGTCCCAATTCCGGTCTTATTCTAAATGGGTACTTCATTTAGATGTGAGTATAGACATTTAGCGTGCGACAGCACTCCTCTTGTAACAGTACTGGAAGGTACACAATTACTACCTCCCCTCCTTGCTTATAGGGCATGAACACAGGGGCACCGGCACCCTGGCCAGATAATTGGATTGCTTTGCTGGGTAAAACTTCAGCTAAGGGAATTAAAATACACTCATCTATGGAATCTAAAGGAAGTTCTAGACATTACAGGCATAATAAAGAAGAAAATTGTAGAAAATAAAGTAACTTTTGCATCTGTTGCCTAAAGATGCTTCTACTAGAATAAAGAAATTTTTCTTGCTGTTCTGAGTTAAAGCATACACAAAACATGACACTTTGCCCTCACTTGTTCCTACCAACACACAATTCTCATTTAACAAAGAATTAAATACTGCTCTTGGTTGGTGTCGCAACGTAGTTGTCAGTCTCACACATTGCAATTCTTGACTGAATTACTCTGCCCATATTCAGTATGTTCTGGTATAAGATTAGGGATCATGGTAGTGAGTTATGGTGACACATGACAAAAACAAAATTCAAGCTTACTTTGAAACTGGTCACACCAGGAAGAACGTTTTCCTCTGGAACTTCAACTTCATCTAAGAAAATCATTCCTGTAGCAGATGCCCGAAGTGAGAATTTGCCTTCTATTTTGGGTGTTGCCAATCCTTTAGCTCCATTCCATTCCACAATGAATCCTCGTAACTTGCCGTCTTCACATTTTGCCCAAATAATTAAAATATCTGCAACTGGGGCATTGCTTATCCTGAACAGACAATAAGTTACATAAACATAGATGCAGTATTACAAGTACACTTTTCAAATCAAAAGAAATCAACACAATGGAAACTCATCATAGATAGTATTAAGGAACAAGCATATGACAATATGATGTGTCTGAAATACCCAAATATAGCTACAGGTATGTACTATTATGCATGCCCACTCGGTTAGCTGTGCAGTCTAACGCACTGCTTTCCAGGTAGGAGGCATGCCGGTCCCCGGCACAAATCCATGCAATGGATTAGTGTTGACGTCCGGTGTGCCAGCAAGTATGTGGATGGTTTTTAAGGCGGTTTTCCATCTGCCTTGGCAAATGTGGGCTGGTTCCACTTATTCTGCCTCAGTTACACTATGTCAGCGATTGCTTCACAAACACTTTCTCCATGTACGCATACACCATCATTATTCTACCATGCAAACATTGGGGTTACTCTCGTCTGGTGTGATATGTTCCTGGGGGAGGGGAGGTGTCCACTGGGGGCTGAACCGCGCAATAACCCTTGGTTCGGTGTGGGGCGGCGGTGGGGTGAGTGGACTGCTGTAACCTGTTGTGGGATTGTGTACCACTGTGGGCTATGGCAGGGACGAAGCCTCTCCATCATTTCTAGGTCCTCAGTTCCATACAATACAATATTATTATGCATGATTATTAACATAGAAAAGCACCAGTGTAGGATTTTTATAACATAAGAAATGATATTATTATTATTATTATTATTATTATTATTAACCTTTATTTGTCTATGATACCTTTACAGCCTTGAACATTGTAATTGCTGCACACTTACAATGATGATATCATGTCGTACATATAAGGAATACATAAGCTAAAATAGAAGCACATTAGATGCCATTATATAAACATTCAACGCCACTAATACACTGCAACATTCAAAAGTAATACTACTGATAATGGAGTTCAGAAATGTCTGAGTGGATATAAAAGTCTTTTAATTAACAGCTGTTTCAACTTGCTCTTAAAGAAATTTCCACAGAGCTGCTTCACATTATTTGGCAACCTATTATAAAATGCAAGTGGACTTTCATTTGTAGCACTTTTGTTACTCAGTATCATAATAACAACACCTTATGAGACCTTAGTTTCTCCCAGTGTATAGAATGTCGTCACCCAGCTGCATTCCCCTAAGTTATTTGAATACACCTTGTTCATGTATTGCATTAATAAAATCTCTATTCATTATGCTTATTGCATCATTCTCTTTTACAAATATAATTGTCATAAGCATATACCTTTATTGTATAGTCAATAAATTATACTTAATATAGTCCCAACACGACTAGTGTTTGCTTACAGTAGTAATAACCATAACTAGTATCTTCTGAAGCCTGAATATTTTATCCATGTAGACTGTGGGTGCTCCACCCCAAATTTCAGTCTCGTGTTGTAAATGAGAAGGGATTAATCCATAGAGCATTTGTTTAATAATAGGAGGAGTTATATATTTTTCAGGTGTTTTAGCAACCAAATATTTCAGCTAGTCTCTTTACAGATGTAGCTGACAGACTCTTTTCATGTAAGACACTCATCAATAACAATGTCTAAAAATTTATGTTTATTGGATGTTTCAACTGTAGACAGTGATTCAATATTTATATACACTTGAGACTGGTTGCAATTGAGCACCAACTTTATCACAACAGTCTTGGCCTTATTCGGCATAAGTTTATTCATGATCAGATGTTCCATGATCAGTTCAAAGTTGTCTTTATTGTTTTGGAATGCTATCTGCTCATTGCGGCTGAGGATAATAAATGCTGTATCAGCAGCATAGTTCACTAGCTTTAAGTTTTATGATCTAAGAATACTTCCCTGGGAACTCCAAAGTTGAGAGTCTTGTATACTGATTTTACTGTGGGGCATTCTTACTTCCATTCTTATAAGATAGTTTAGCATACTGTCTCCCATCTCAGAGATAACTTATGAATTTTAGTGATACTGCTATTATACCGCTAATTTGGATAAAAGTACTGTATGATTTATAGAACCAAATGCCTTATGCAAATCTAGAATTAATACTTGCAACACTTAATACAGTGAAAAACCATACTTCAACATAATTGTTTCTTTTGTATCTGCACAGGCACGACAACGTTGCAAAACATAGCCATCAGCACAAATGTCACTAATCTAGCCAACTGCGGGCACTCAACCCAGGAGCCTGGAAGCTGGACCGCAGAAGAGGATAAACTCAATGTGCAAGTTGATCTATGGGGGAACAGGGAGTCCAAACACCATGTAGAGACACAAGGAGAAAAGCACAAAATGCAACCAGCATGAATTACCAAACAAATAACATGTGGAAACAAGAGCATGCTGCAATGTGGAAGTCAGGTCAGTGTTAATCAATCACTCCATAGGAACTCACTGGCCCAACCTATCGTCCCTGGCAAGTAAACACCTGAGTCAGCAGTTCTGCCCATATGACACTCCACACATGACGTCCATGATAGCTTCTGCACTACTCTACCACAGAACCCACTGCAGTTCATCTGTGTCCATACATTTGTCTGCTGGTGGGGATACCAAAATTTCAATTGAGCAACACATTATTGGCTAGTTCTACAGCCCTGAAAGTTCTCCTTGGTACCCAAGCCACAAAACATAATATCTTTATTTATGCCAATGCAATGTTCTTCTACATGCACATTGATACAGGTATTTCAACGATTGGTGGTCCATTAAAGGTTCCCTTGCCTGAAGTGAAGTTCAGTACATTTCTATCATCTGTTCTATGCAAATAATTGAGGTTCAAAAAATTTTGAACTCAGGTCTACATTATTCATGTAATGTCCTGACAAACTGACAATTATTCTGGTATATGTTTCAAGTTTCCTGTTGTTGTTGTTGTTGCTGTTGTTGTTGTCTTCAGTCCTGAGACTGGTTTGATGCAGCTCTCCATGCTACTCTATCCTGTGCAAGCTTCTTCATCTCCCAGTACTTACTGCAACCTACATCCTTCTGAATTTGCTTAGTGTATTCATCTCTTGGTCTCCCTCTACAACTTTTACACGCCACGCTGCCCTCAAATGCTAAATTTGTGATCCCTTGATGCCTCAGAACATGTCCTACCAACCGATCCCTTCTTCTAGTCAAGTTGTGACACAAACTCCTCTTCACCCCAATTCTGTTCAATACCTCCTCATTAGTTATGTGATCTACCCATCTAATCTTCAGCATTCTTCTGTATCACCACATTTCGAAAGCTTCTATACTACTCTTGTCCAAACTATTTACCGTCCATGTTTCACTTCCATACATGGCTACACTCCATACAAATACTTTCATAAACGACTTCCTGACACTTAAATCTATAATCGATGTTAACAAATTTCTCTTCTTCAGAAACGCTTTCCTTGCCATTGCCATTCTACATTTTATATCCTCTCTACTTCGACCATCATCAGTTGTTTTGCTCCCCAAATAGCAAAACTCCTTTACTACTTTAAGTGACTCATTTTCTAATCTAATTCCCTCAGCATCACCCGACTTAATTCGACTACATTCCATTATCCTCATTTAGCTTTTGTTGATGTTCATCTTATATCCTCCTTTCAAGACACTGTCCATTCCGTTCAACTACTCTTCCAAGCCCTTTGCTGTCTCTGACAGAATTACAATGTCATCGGCGAACCTCAACGTGGGCTACAACCCCGTCTCACTCCCTTCCCAACCACTGCTTCCCTTTCATGCCCCTCGACTCTTATAACTGCCATCTACTTTCTGTACAAATTGTAAATAGCCTTTCGCTCCCTGTATTTTACCCCTGCCACCTTTAGAATTTGAAAGAGAGTATTCCAGTCAACATTGTCAAAAGCTTTCTCTAAGTCTACAAATGCTAGAAATGTAGGTTTGCCTTTTCTTAATCTATTTTCTAAGATAAGTAGTAGGGTCAGTATTGCCTCATGTGTTCCAACATTTCTGCGGAATCCAAACTGATGTTCGCCGAGGTTGGCTTCTACCAGTTTTTCCATTCGTCTGTAAAGAATTCGCGTTAGTATTTTGCAGTTGTGACTTATTAAACTGATAGTTCGGTAATATTCACATCTGTCAACACCTGCTTTCTTTGGGATTGGAATTATTATATTCTTCTTTAAGTCTGAGGGTATTTCGCCTGTCTCATACATCTTGCTCACCAGATGGTAGAGTTTTGTCAGGACTGGCTCTCCCAAGGCCGTCAGTAGTTCCAATGGAATGTTGTCTACTCCCGAGGACTTGTTTCGACTCAGGTCTTTCAGTGTTCTGTCAAACTCTTCACACAGTATCGTATCTCCCATTTCATCTTCATCTACATCCTCTTCCATTTCCATAATATTGTCCTCAAGTACATCGCCCTTGTATAGACCCTCTATATTCTCCTTCCACCTTTCTGCTTTCCCTTCTTTGCTTAGAACTGGGTTTCCATCTGAGCTCTTGATATTCATACAAGTGGCTCTCTTTTCTCCAAAGGTCTCTTTAATTTTCCTGTAGACAGTATCTATCTTACCCCTAGTGAGATAAGCCTCTACATCCTTACATTTGTCCTCTAGCCATCCCTGCTTAGCCATTTTGCACTTCCTGTTGATCTCATTTTTGAGACGTTTGTATTCCTTTTTGCCTGTTTCACTTACTGCATTTTTATATTTTCTCCTTTCATCAATTAAATTCAATATTTCTTCTGTTACCTAAGGATTTCTACTAGCACTCGTCTTTTTACCTACTTGATCCTCTGCTGCCTTCACTACTTCATTCCTTCTTCTACTGTATTTCTTTCCCCCATTCCTGTCAATTGTTCCATTATGCTCTCCCTGAAACTCTGTACAACCTCTCGTTTAGTCAGTTTATCCAGGTCCCATCTCCTTAAATTCCCACCTTTTTGCAGTTTCATCAGTTTTAATCTACAGTTCATAACCAGTAGATTGTGGTCACAGTCGACATCTGCCCCTGGAAATGTCTTACAATTTAAAACCTGGTTCCTAAATCTCTGTCTTACCATTATATAATCTATCTGATACCTTCTAGTATCTCCAGGATTCTTCCATGTATACAGCCTTCTTTTATGATTCTTGAACCAAGTGTTAGCTATGATTAAGTTATGCTCTGTGCAAAATTCTACCAGATGGCTTCCTCTTTCATTTCTCTCCCCCAATCCGTATTCACCCACTATGTTTCCTTCTCTCCCTTTTCCTACTCTCGAATTCCAGTCACCCATGAGTATTAAATTTTCGTCTCGCTTCATTACCTGAATAATTTCTTTTATCTCATCATACGTTTCATCAATTTCTTCATCATCTGCAGAGCTAGTTGGCATATAAACTTGTACAATTGTTGTAGGCGTGGGCTTCGTGTCTATCTTGGCCACAATAATGCGTTCACTATGTTGTTTGTAGTAGCTTACCTGAACTCCTATTTTTTTATTCATTATTAAACCTACTCCTGCATTACCCCTATTTGATTTAGTATTTATAACCCTGTATTCACCTGACCAAAAGTCTTGTTCCTCCTGCCACCGAACTTGACTAATTCCCACTATATCTAACTTCAACCTATCCATTTCCCTTTTTAAATTTTCTAACCTACCTGCCCGATTAAGGGATCTGACATTCCATGCTCCGATCCGTAGAACGCCAGTTTTCTTTCTCCTGATAACGACATCCTCTTGAGTAGTCCCCGCCCAGAGATCCGAATGGGGGACTGTTTTACCTCCGGAATATGTTACACAAGAGGACGCCATCATCATTTAACCATACAGTAAAGCTGCATGCCCTCGGGAAAAATTATGGCTGTAGTTTCCCCTTGCTTTCAGCCGTTCGCAGTACCAGCACAGCAAGGCCGTTTTGGTTAGTGGTGCAAGGCCAGATCAGTCAATCATCCAGACTGTTGCCCCTGCAACTACTGAAAAGGCTGCTGCCCCTCTTCAGGAACCACACATTTGTCTGGCCTCTCAACAGATACCCCTCCGTTGTGGTTGAACCTATGGTACGACCATCTGTATCGCTGAGGCACGCGAGCCTCCCCACCAACGGCAAGGTCCATGGTTCCTGTTAATAAGTCGTAATTCTTTCATAAAGTACAATGTATTCCCTTCCACAGAGAAGAGCAAGCAATAAGAACTGAAATAGACCAGCAATAACTTCAGCAACACCATCAACTACTTCAGTAACAACTAAACAAACAGGAGAGCCAATAAAAAAGTTTGGAATAATGCAGTCACCAACAGTCTTAGGAGATACACGCTTTAGTGTCCCTACTACCATGTCCAGCGTCATTTGTGCCATTCCAAGAAACACAGGGGCTTGAGACTCTTACAGGCAATACCAAAAGCAACATTTTGAGGTGTTCCAGGTGCATTGTGTGAATGTATGTAATTCACTTTTGTAATGGTTCTGCCACACATCTGTCACTGGCAGAAAACTTGAGAGGCTACCATTTCTTATACCAGGTAAACTCTTATATTATTATGTTAATTGCTAAATAATATTTTAACATTTTATTTTAGACAGCGAAAATAACCACTAAATTTTTGTACTATTCTGAACCACACAATGATAAAATTACTGTCATAACAAAGCAGCAAGAATGGGGACCAATGAGAATATGTTGGGGGCAACAGAAAGGGAGAAAAGACATGGGAGTGTGTCCTCTGTGACAGAAACAAACAGAAGGCTGTCAGAGGTGGGAGCTTTCCACTGTTTATGGTCAAGATACAGGACAGCAGTAGCAGCCAGCAGGGGGTCTTCAGCATGGACTGGTGAAGAAGGACATGGCACCTGATCCCACATAACGCTGCCATTGTAGGTGATGCAGCCACTGCCATTATGGACACTCCATCCAGAATTAGGAGCTCATTCAATTGTTAAGTCCTAGTCTCCAAGATTACAGGGGTAATAGTCTCAAAAGGCCAAAATGGCTGTCATTTGCTATGCTACACAAAGGAAGCATCAACTACCATTTTGTAAAATGATCCCTGTTGCTTCAGAGACTTGCTGTAAGGACATTTTATTAACTGAACTTAATGCTGTAGCAGTGGTTCAGAAATTCATTTATGTAAGCTACCATGTTTGCTGAGAATACGTAAGTCACAAGATATTTGAACCTGTGAGTTATCATCTCCCAAGTCACCGTAAATTAGTGACTCAACCCCTTTTGCAAAATTTCTTCTAAAAAATATAGTACGGAAAGATATCACAGCAGCTATGGAGTTTAGTGGCATCATCTTGCCAAAAGTGCTATGAAGACATCACAACTAACTGAACTTTCCAACTACATAGAACTGTAACCACAATAACTTAAAAAAATAGAGTTTACTGTTTCATTTACCTTTCACTTGATTAACTCTGTCACTATTAACTTTTTACTGGACTGTATACTGAACTCTTATTTTTTCTCAATACTATCTCAGAAGCAAAACTGGTAAGAAACTTGTATTTTTCATCTTATTCATGTATATGTTTGGACTCAACTTTTTCCATGAAGTTGAGTGTCACCTGTCAGCACTGTTGGCCACAGAACTCAGGTTACTGTGGAGCAGAGATATGAATGTATCAAGTTTTCCTTTGCAGGAAAACAATTTCATAACTACTATGACCAAATGTGAGAAGAGCAAGGGAGGTTGTAGAGAGTGAAAGTGATGGAGGTTGAGGCCAGCCTGTTGCCAGGGGCAGAGAGGTTTTTGTATGGGCATTTATGAACCCAGTGTAGTGGGAACACAGTATAGCACATATCTATGTAGAACTAGCATTTCTATTGTTAATAACTTTTCTCATACAGCTCAGGATAATAAAAAAATAACTACTAATTTTCTGTCTAAAATAAAACATACAATCTTATTTTGTAGTAAATATTATCTTAATTATCTCTTTGTCTGCTGTGTAAAAGACTCAAACTGTTGTGACAGTGCCATGACATTTAACAGTGCCGCCACGACAGTACGCGCAAATGGCGATAGAGGCACTCCGCAACTCGGCTGAGCGCGGGAGTGCCACCTAGCTACGAATGGCGGCGGCCGCATGTCACGGCACGGCAGTCGAATAAGAGATACTGAGTTGTTATCATGTAACCAGCTATTGCTTCTAAGTGAGTGTGTTTGAATATCCACGCAATTATTGGGGATTAAAGGTTATAACACTTTTTGGCAACGAGGTCGGATATTTTCACTGCGTTGTGGATTTGTGTGTTCGTGACGGGGCAGACATGGAACAGCTTATGCAAGCGCTCATTGAACAACAAACACAGTTGACGGCTGCTATTCAGGCATTGTTGACATCACTTACTCATCGTCTGGCTTCCTCTTCTCCGCCTCCATTCTCTCCATACGATGAGGCTGCTGAAGACTGGGATGATTATGCGAAGCGTTTGCGGCAACACTTCTTGGCTTTCGGCGTTGTCGACGCTCCTATGTGTAAGTCGTTATTTCTATCTTGGATTTCCCCACGGATCTATCAGCTGCTATTTCAGTTAGCCCCTCTGCGGGAACCTGCCTCTCTGTCCTTCCAGGAAATGTGTGACTTATTGTCTAACTATTACCGAAAAAACACCCACGTCGTTGCCACCCGTGTGGCGTTCTACCAGTGTCGTAAACAGCCCCATCAATCATACCGGGCTTGGGCGGTGGAAGTACACGGTCTGAGTAGGAAATGTCAGTTTGTCACGGACACTCATCATGAGTCTTATGCTGATTCAATGGTTAGGGATGTTATTCTACGGCTTGCTCCTGATAAAGAAGTTCGGCAACATGCCCTACAACTGCCAAACCCGTCGTTGTCGGAAGTTCTAAGCATCGCTCAATCCTTTGAAGTGTCTCACACTGCTGGCGCACAAATAGATGTGTGGTGTGATGTAGGCGCTGTACAGTCAACTTTCGACCCGGACAATTTGCCTGTTTCACAGGAGAACGAAGATGTGGCGGCGGTTCACTCGCGTAAGCAACGTCGCGTTGGGCCGCAACGCTCGCAGCGACAACAGCAACCACGGAAGCAGGTTCGTTGCGCACTTCCTTCTTGTCCACATTGTTTCATACAGCATGACAGGGCCGTGTGTCCAAAATGTTGGGCCACGTGTAATTCATGTAGGAAAAAAGGCCACATTGCTTCTGTGTGTCAGTCCCCTAAAGTTCCTGTCAACGAGGACAAGGCATCGGACATGGATGTTAACTGTGTG
This sequence comes from Schistocerca piceifrons, assembly GCF_021461385.2. NCBI lineage: Eukaryota > Metazoa > Arthropoda > Insecta > Orthoptera > Acrididae > Schistocerca > Schistocerca piceifrons. The sequence continues at coordinate 226,304,993 of NC_060149.1, forward strand.
CTTTCTCAAACAAATAAGTTGTTTGTTACTGTTCGTGTTCTGGATAAAGACATTCGCATGCAAGTGGGCACTGGCTCTGCAGTAACTCTCATTAATTCTCGCACGTATTTGGAGTTGGGCTCCCCTCTCTTGTCTCCAGTTACGCGAAATCTGAGAACTTATAATAAACAGAAAATTCCCATCATTGGCCAGTTTGATGCTTCCACTGCCTACAAGTCTGTTGTTCGGCCCCTCACATTTTATGTAGTGGATCATGCGGGCTGTAATGGAACTGACGAATAGACGTCATTTTATGTTATGATACACTATTAGACGTCACTTTATTTTATTATTCACTAAAGTCGTGTTATAAAAGTTTTTGCTTAAGATAATACTAACTTAGGTGTTGCGATCAATAATCGATATTGGAATTGTATGTTCTTTGTAGCTTATGACCGTGTTCTTTGGTCTACTACGGGCTTTCAGCCACTTGTGTGTTGGCCGCGGTTGAGTGTAGTTGTGCATATAGTTCTTGCAATAAATGTGTTTGATACAAAGAAACCGTGGAATACTGCGTCGTTTTTCGATAGTCCAGTAATAATTAAAAAACCCGCACCTTTTTCTTGGACCCAAAGCAGCCAAGGAATCATCGCCTAGACAACAAGAAGCCACAAGGACAACGCAGACACAGCAGCATCAACAAAGGAGACATCATGGCCAGCTCTACTAAATTACTTTACAGCCATTAGCTACACCGTAACGGTGTCCTTATGGAGTTAACTTTTCCTGCACAGTAGAGCCGGTTCGTGACAGGGCACTGAAAACCTGTTCGGTTATGATGCTTTCCAGTTGTTCGGGTTCTCCGTTGATGATGATGTGCACCTCATATCTGAGGATATTCCGTATCAACAGCTGGATGGATTGGGTTCTGAATTTTTGTTCGTGTTCTCTGCTGGCCTGGGTCGTGCCAAGGATTTTGAAGCCCACATTACTCTTAAACCTACAGCTTGCCCTAAGTTTTTCCTGGCACGCCCTATTCCGCTAGCGTTGCGTGCACCTGTCAAGGCTGAGATAGACAGGTTAACAGCTTCGGAGATTCTCCTTCCTGTTACCTCCAGCGAATGGGCATCACCAATCGTGGTGGTTTCTAAACCAAACGGGAGTCTGCGATTGTGTGGTGATTTTAAAGCCACTGTCAACGCTCAGAGCCTCATTGACACTTATCCCCTTCCCCGTCATGAGGAGTTATTTACCAAGCTCACTGGGGGCCAGTTCTTTTCCAAACTTGACTTATCGGAGGCGTACCATCAGTTGCCATTGGATGCTTCTTCTAAGGAATTTCTCGTCATCAACACTCCTTGTGGGTTGTATCAGTACCAGCGGGTACCATTTGGCGTCGTTCGCGCGCCGGCCACTTTTCAGCGGTTTTTGGAACAGCTCACAGCTTCCGTTCCTGGCTGCATAAACTATCTGGATGACATTCTTGTCACGGGGGCCTCCACTGAGGAGCACCTTCGCAATTTGCGTTCACTGTTTCGGGTTTTGCATTCGGCTGGGTGGAGGTGCAATCTGGACAAGTCACAGTTCTTCCAACCCTCCATTGTGTATCTTGGTTTCCACTTGTCCCGTGAGGGTATACGTCCTCTACGTCAGCATGTTGCGGCCATTAACGCTCTACCCCGGCCGTCTACGGTCAAAGAACTTCAGGCGTTTCTAGGCAAGATTGCTTGTTATCACAAATTCATTCCATCCGTGGCGGCGGTCGCTCATCCTCTGCATCAGTTGTTATGAAAAAACGTCCCTTTCTGCTGGTCCGACGAGTGTGAGCAGGCTTTTGTCCGCCTGAAGGCTCATTTGCAGTCAGCGCCTTGTCTTGCCACATTCCGTCCGGATCAGCACTTGGTTCTGGCGACTGATGCGTCACAGTATGGCCTAGGGGCTGTTCTCGCCCATCGGTATGAGGATGGGTCGGAACGACCCATTGCCTATGCTTCCAAGACCCTCAATGATGCGCAACGGCATTACTGTCAAATCGAAAAGGAGGTGCTCGCTATCATTTATGCTCTAAAAAAGTTCAGCATTTTTTTGTATGGTTCTAAATTTCACCTCATCACTGACCACAAGCCGCTGGTCTCTCTGTTCAGCCCATCGGCGTCGCTTCCGGATAAGGTAGCTCACCGCCTGCAACGTTGGGCCTTATACTTGTCTCATTTTCACTATGAGATTCACTATCGCCCCACGGCCCAGCACGCCAACGCTGACGCATTGTCGCGATTGCCGATGGGCCCCGACCCAGTTTTCGATCGTGATGAACTACTCTGTTTCCACATTGATGAGGAAGAACGTCGTGCAGTCGAGGGTTTTCCACTCACAGGTTCGCAGGTCGCGTCAGCTACTGCGCAGGACATGGTCCTGCGTCAGGTGATCGGTTTTGTTCAACGGGGTTGGCCGGACAGGACCCAGGGCCGGGCATCGGATCCCCTTTGCAACTACCATGCCTTGCGCCTTCGTCTGTCTGTTCGTGATGGTGTTGTTCTTCTGGCCACGGATGGTGCATCTCCATGGGTCGTGGTGCCAGCTTCTCTTCTCAAAGATGTTCTCAAACTGTTGCATGAAGGCCATTGGGGTATTTCTTGGACTAAGTCCCTGGCCCGCAGGCACATTTATTGGCCCGGTATTGATTCGGACATCGCCCACATGGTTGCTGCGTGTGGTCAGTGTGCTCAACAACTGGCTGCACCTCGTACAATGCCCTCTCCGTGGCCTGATCCAGCGCAGCCATGGGAACGGGTGCACGCTGACTTTCTCGGCCCCTTCCTCGGTATTTATTGGCTACTGTTGATTGACGCCTTCTCGAAGTTTCCGTTTGTTGTTCGATGTTCGTCGGCCACCACTGCGGCGACGACGCTGGCTTTGTCCAAAATCTTTGTGCTAGAAGGTCTTCCATCCACGATCATCACAGACAATGGCCCTCAGTTCTCTTCGCAGTCCTTCTGTGATTTTTGTACTGGACAAGGGATTCATCATGTTACAGCACTGCCCTTCCATCCGCAATCGAATGGGGAGGTCGAGTGCCTTGTCTGCAGTTTCAAAAGCCAGATGAAAAACTTCCGTAGTGATTTATCCACAGATGACGCTCTGCTGCAATTTCTGAGTTCTTATCGCTTCACGCCTCTGGGTGATCGCAGCCCTGCTGAACTCTTGCATGGCCGCAAACCGCGCACTCTACTGCACCTGCTTCACCCTGTCAGGCCTTGTGCTGTGTCCCCTAGTGCGGGAAAATACTTGGTGGGTGCCGACATGTGGGCATGAGAGTATGGATCTCACCCTAAATGGATTCCAGGGGTGGTCAAGGCTCTTCGCGGCCGCCGGCTTTGTGAAATACATACGGACGACGGCATGGTTGTTCGTGATTACGACTAGATGCGCCCACGAGTGGTGGCCACGCCGGTGCCACCACCCCTTCCTTCTCCTCCACCAGCCCGAGAAGCCAGTCCTGTCGCTGCTGCTGATCTACCGTACGTGTTGATGGAGCCGCCGTCGCTACCATTGCCGAGTACACCGGAACCGGCCCCAGTTGCGACGCCGCCTTCTCCAGGACCCATCTCGCTGGAGCACAGCCCCAGGTCCACGACACCTATGGATTCTGCTCCGGAGTTTTCACCCATCTCATCCATGAGGCACATTCCACGCACGAGCTTCTGTCCTGGACATTTTCGACCATACTCTCGTGTCTCTCCGCAGGATCTTCTCGGGGCCTCACAAGAGGCCATGGATGTCTCCGTACTGTCCATGTCTGCAAGGAAGTGAGTGTTTTTTTTTTCTTCAAGAGGGGAAAAGTGTTGTGACAGTGCCATGACATTTAACAGTGCCGCCACGACAGTACGCGCAAACAGCGATAGAGGCGCTCCGCAACTCGGCTGAGCGCAGGAGCGCCACCTAGCTACGAACGGCGCCAGCCGCATGTCACGGCACGGCAGTCGAATAAGAGATACTGAGTTGTTATCATGTAACCAGCTATTGCTTCTAAGTGAGTGTGTTTGAATATCCACGCAATTATTGGTGATTAAAGGTTATAACACAAACCCTTCCATCTTCATACTCTTCATCAATATTTTGCCACATTTGATAACTTTTGAGACAAAAATTAGGTCAAAATATAACAGAACCGTTACAATTTCTTGTCATGGATAGAGACACAAATATTTAAGGTACTGAGAAAATATACGCCATTAATGAACCCAGTCTCGTTGCCTATGGCCCATTCCAGTCATATGTCAACAAGGAAAGCCACTTTGTTGTATATCAGTGCCAGAAGCATCAGGGGCAACTTTATGAGGTACTATATTTGTGGTTTGACCTGTAAATGCCATTTCCATGAAACAAATGAAGATCTTTGTATAAAATGTTTTCAGTTTTCTTGCCATGTGAAATCAGAGTAAAATCTAAAAATTTTGATGATTATATCAATCGACTTCATCAACAGTACCTAACAGCAACCACCTGATGGATGTAATCATTAAAACCTAAATGTTTTACTATAATTTCAAGCAGCAAAAAGACTAAAAACACCAGATTCTATATGTTTAAATTCTGAATTTGAACAGTCGTATACAAACTTCCTAATGCACAGTGGTACTGTCCATTTTAGGAACTCTGTTGTGAGTAATTAAAACTAGATGATCACACAGTAGAAGACTATCATACAGATTTGGAAGTTGCAATGCCAGGAGATTTGAAAGTAGAAGTGCCGTACAGCTCAAACTGCATCACTTCCCTCACGTTCAATACTATCAACAGCCTATAACAGTACACACCCCATTGGCAAGCCATGTGGGTTGATCATTCATAGCAAAAGAGGCTACTCCCAAAGAAAGCAACAGAGTGACAACACAGCAAAACTGGTTTGTCACTTATGTACATAGGATGTGACAATCTAACTTGAAGACATCTGTAGGCCACATAAATTTAAAAATCCTCAGCTATTTGTGATCTCAGCCAGTGTGGACATAACGCAGTCACTTAGTCAGCTTTAATGATTATTGCAAACACAAAACTATGTTCCATTTGGAAACTTCATTTCATTTGACCCCATAATTAGGGATGCTGTTAAGTCAGTGTCCAATGCAATTCCCTACTAAGTATTCAGAAACCTCTGCCATTAATTTGCTATGATTTTCTCACCTGGATCAGGGTGTGCTACAAGTTATGAAGCCAACCATGGACCTTGGTCCAGTGGGATGGCTTGTGTGCCTCCAAGATACAGTTACCTGCACGATAGGTGTAACCACATGTGAGGGGTGTCTGACTCAGATTAACATAGGCCTCCTGAAGAGAGATAGCAGGTTGTTCAGTAGTTGTTGGGATGATTGATTGATCTGGTATTGTAATATTAACCAATATGGCCTTTCTATGTTGGTACTCCACTGGCTGAAATCAAGAGGAAACTACAGCTATTAGATTTGCTGAGGACACACAGTTCTATTGCATGGTTTAACGGTGCTGGTATCCCCTTGTTTAGAGGGCCAGTAATTTGATAGCAATAAATGGGAAATGGGAAAAATAGTGGGAAAATATGGACTAGAGGAAAGGAATGGAAGGGGAAGCAGCCTGACAGAATTTTGCACAGAGTATAGTTTCATCATTTCCACACTTGATTTAAGAATCATGAAAAGAAATTTGTATGCAAAGAAAAGACCTTAAGACACAAGACGGTTTCAAAGTGAAAAATATTTCAAGGGACAGATGTGGACTCAGACCATATTATAGTGGTTACAGACTGCAGATTAAAACTAAAGAAATTGCAGAAAAGCAGGAAATTAAGGAGATGGGGCTGCCTAAGTTAAAGGAACCAGAGGTGGTTGAGAATTGCACTTGGAGCATTACGAATTAACTGAAACAGGCAGAAGGAATACAGTAAAAAATGAAAGGGTAGCATAATGAAAGCAGCATAGAATTATAAAGGCAAGAAGAAAGGCCCAGTAGAAATCCTTGGATAACACATGAGATATGGAATGTAACTGACCGAAAAGAGAAAATACAAAAATGCAGTAAATGATGGTGTCAAAAGGGAATGCAGATGTGTAAAACATCTGACTGACAGAATTGCAACATGGTAAAGCAGGAATGACTAGGGGAGGAATATGAAGCTGTAAAAGCATGCATGACTACAGGAAAGACATATGCTGCCTAAAGAAAAATCATAGAGACCTTTGCAGAAAACAGAAGCAGCTGTATGGATGTCAAGAGCCCAGTTGGCAAGCTACTACCAAGTTAAGAAAGGAAGGCTGGAAGTTGGAAGGAATATGTGGAAGGGAAATAAAGTTGAAGACTATATTATAGAAAGGGAACAGGAAGTAGATGAATATGAGATAACACATTTGATTCTGCAATAAGAATTTGGTAGACAGCTGAAAGAGCTAAGACAAAACAAGGCACGTAGGGTGGATGACAATCCCTCAGAATTACAAAGAGCCTTGGGAGAGCCAGATATGAAAAAAACTAGTCCACCTTGAGTGCAAGATTTGTAAGAAATATAAACTTATTTCAAGAAAAATGTAACAATTCCAATTCCAAAAAAGGCAGGTGCTGGCAGGTGTGAATATTACTGAACTATCAGATTATTATTATTATTATTATTTCTTTCCTTTCTCAGACATTATGTATGGTTAAAAATGGAAAGTGACGCGGACCTTGATCAAGTGTGACTTCCTTTTAACTGTACGGTATATGTTACATTGCATTTAGGAACTTTTGGGTAATTGAACATGTATCAATAATTACAGATTTCTGTAGTTGTATATATACATTTGGATGTAGCAGTATTGCATCGATGTACTGGTGGATATTGTGTGGTATGACTCCTGTAGTTGATAGTATAATTGGTATAATGTCAACTTTATCCTGATGCCACATGTCCTTGACTTCCTCAGCCAGTTGGATGTATTTTTCAATTTTTTCTCCTTTTTTTTCTTCTGTATATTTGTTGTATTGGGTATGGATATTTCGATCAGTTGTGTTAATTTCTTCTTTTTATTGGTGATTATGATGTCAGGTTTGTTATGTGGTGTTGTTTTATCTGTTATAATGGTCCTGTTCCAGTATAATTTGCATTCATCATTCTCCAGTACATTTTGTGGTGCATACTTGTATGTGGGAACGTGTTGTTTTATTAGTTTATGTTGTATGGCAAGTTGTTGATGTATTATTTTTGCTACATTGTCATTTCTTCTGGGGTATTCTGTATTTGCTAGTATTGTACATCCACTTGTGATGTGATCTACTGTTTCTATTTGTTGTTTGCAAAGTCTGCATTTATCTGTTGTGGTATTGGGATCTTTAATAATATGCTTGTTGTAATATCTGGTGTTTATTGTTTGATCCTGAATTGCAATCATGAATCCTTCCATCTCACTGTATATATTGCCTTTTCTTAGCCATGTGTTGGATGCGTCTTGACCGATGTGTGGCTGTGTTAGATGATACGGGTGCTTGCCATGTAGTGTTTTCTTTTTCCAATTTACTTTCTTCATATCTGTTGATGTTATGTGATCTAAAGGGTTGTAGAAGTGGTTATGAAATTGCAGTGGTGTAGCCGATGTATTTATATGAGTGATTGCTTTGTGTATTTTGCTAGTTTCAGCTCGTTCTGGAAAGTATTTTCTTAAATTGTCTACCTGTCCATAATGTAGGTTTTTTATGTCGATAAATCCCCTTCCTCCTTCCTTTCTGCTTAATGTGAATCTTTCTGTAGTTGAATGTATGTGATGTATTCTATATTTGTGGCATTGTGATCATGTAAGTGTATTGAGTGCTTCTATGTCTGTGTTACTCCATTTCAATACTCCATATGAGTAGGTCAATATTGGTATAGCATACGTATTTATAGCTTTTATCTTGTTTCTTGCTGTCAGTTCTGTTTTCAGTGTTTTTGTTAGCCTTTGTCTATATTTTTCTTTTAGTTCTTCTTTAATATTTGTATTATCTATTCCTAGATATTTATAGGCATCTGTTTTATCCATCGCTTCTATACAGTCGCTATGGTCATCCAATATGTAATCTTCTTGTTTAGCATGTTTTCCCTTGACTATGCTATTTTTCTTACATTTGTCTGTTCCAAAAGCCATATTTATATCATTGCTGAATACTTCTGTTATCTTTAGTAATTGGTTGAGTTGTTGATTTGTTGCTGCCAGTAGGTTTAGATCATCCATGTATAGCAAATGTGTGATTTTGTGTTGGTATGTTCCAGTAATATTGTATCTATAATTTGTATTATTTAGCATGTTGGATAGTGGGTTCAGAGCAAGGCAGAACCAGAAAGGACTTAATGAGTCTCCTTGGTATATTCCACGCTTAATCTGTATTGGCTGTGATGTGATATTATTTGAATTTGTTTGGATATTAAGTGTGGTTTTCCAATTTTTCATTACTATGTTTAGGAACTGTATCAATTTAGGATCTACTTTGTATATTTCCAATATTTGTAGTAACCATGAGTGGGGTACACTATCAAAAGCTTTTGGTAATCAATGTATGCATAGTGTAGTGACCTTTGTTTAGTTTTAGCTTGATATGTCACCTCTGCATCTATTATCAGTTGCTCTTTACATCCTCGTGCTCCTTTGCAACAGCCTTTTTGTTCTTCATTTATAATTAACTTCAGTCATTACACAGAAATTAATAGCACATACAACACAGAACAAAATTATAAATGAAGAACAAAAAGGCTGTATAAGTGGGAATGCATTTACATCGATTGGACGAACATTATGAAAACAAACACTCGAAACCGACGTTTCACGTAAGTCACATGCAACGAAAAATCTGTAACGCAACCATCTGTGTGTGGCGTGTTTATAATTACGTTTTATTTATATTTTAGGACAATTCATCTATAAAAACACACCAAATGTCAGAAATAAAATCATGTAAACCGTCTGATGATGAGTCACAACGATTCGAAACCGGTAACGGTTTCCTTTGAATAAAGGAACTCAAAGTAAATTTGGGCTGGTTGCTGTCCTAACACCATCAACATTTGTCTTCAAACAACAGCCACGGTCTCCAACATGTCATCATATGACAAAATTTCATTAAGCTGAAATTTTTCTTCTATATGTAACATGTGTGTCACTTCGTGTTCTATTTTTGCTTGTTCTGGTGGTTGTCTTAAGATTTCGTTTTCCTCTGATTGTTTAATTGATGCATGTTGTTCTTTGTTTATTTGCTCTGGGATGTTTGAGTCCATTACTGTATTTTCTTCTTCTTCTGATTCCACATTATTTTGTTCTAGTATTTGTTGTACTTGTTGTTTGATATTTTCTAATTCTGACTGCGGTATCCTGTTATTTTTCATTATTACATGGATCTGATCAGCTAGTCACTGTTCTGTTAAAAATTTTAATTCTGGGTATCTGGTAATAAATGTTGCATATACTTGTGATCTGTATCCAGTTGTGTTGGTTCCTAAGTTTGTTGCTTGGTAATAACAGAACATGAGGTGTCAGTTAACTTTAACTGACCATCTCATCCTCTGTCTTTGTTTTCCTTCTAGACTGGTTGGAGGAAGCATATCCTGCAAAACACCTCTATTTGGATTTAAATCATTTTCCGTGTGGCTAGCAGTGTCGTTACCATTGTGGACGGGCATAGGGTTCAAGCATCGTCCCCGACCATGACAGCGCTTGTTTGAGGCTTCATTAGTTCTGTCCTGAACCAACTAATCACACTAAAAGGGGGGTTAGCCCGATTAGTGGTTTGTTCTTTTTGTCGCCTTTTACGACTGCCAGAACATACCAGAGGCCTATTCTTTCCCCGGGCCTCCACGGGTTTTATTATTATTATTATTATTATTATTATTACTATTATTATTCATGTATGGGCCCAATAGGACTACGCAAGGTACAATCCATCAATGTCACTTTTGATGGTTGGCCTCCCCTTTTGTGTGTAAATTTGTTTCATCCTTTCAGAATGACGTCTCTTTCTTTCAGCAGATCACGATGTTGCAGTCCATTTTCTAATTTCCCTCTGACCAACTTTCCAATCAAATATCTTATGCCTGAATGTTTCTCTACATGTAATGTCTGCCTGAGTTATACCAGCTACTTTAAGATCCTCCTTCATTGCAGAAATCCATTTAATTTGGTCAGTTATGGCCTTATTTCTGTTTTTGTAGAGTTCTACTATTTGTTTTGTCAACCTAGTGGGTGCCATTCTTTAAATGTGTCCATAAAATTTAAGTCTTTGTTTTCTCATGTCACCATGTATGTCTGTGTATTTTTCTATTGCCTTATTACTTCTTAGCCTATAAATATCTCCAGCAGTAATTTTGGGCCCTAATATTTTTTTAATAATCTTTCTTTCTTTTGAATTTCTTCAATGTCCCTCTTTCTATTTAAAATTAACATTTCTGCCCCATAAAAACATTCAGGTTTGACACAGTGCTGTAATGCCTAAGTTTACTGAATTTAGAAAGTGATTTTTTTGTTATAAATATTTTTTGTTAATCTGAATGCAGTTGCCATTTTTTGACAGCGATTTTCATTTGCCGCTTTTTTCAGATTGATTTCTTCTATGGTTTCCCCCCAAGTATTTGAACTGAGAAATCCTTTTTAATTTTCCATCTTTTGTGGTCACAAATTTTGGTGCTAGTTTCTTGCATGTCATATATTCTGTTTCTTCAAATGATTTTTGTAGTCTTACTTTTTTCTACAACTTCGTTAAGAATTTAAATTTGTTTTTGACCTGTGGTAATATCACTAGTTAAAATTGCCAGATCATCTGCAAAAGCGAGGAAATCTACTCTAATATTACTTCTACCTAACTTGATTGATTGATCTATATTTTGACTTGATGTTTGCTATCGCCATTCTGTAATTACCAGTTAAACAGTAATTGGGAGAGTCCAGCTCCCTGTCTAACACCAGTTGTTATATCAAATGTTTCAGAAATTTCTCACATGAATTTAACTTTAGAGCTAGTGTCAGTTAATGTTTCCTCATTAAGTGTGAGAGTTTTATTATCTAGCCCTTCTTCCTACAAAATGTGGAAAAAGAGATTCACGATCAACTGAGTTGTAGGTCTTTTTAAAATCCACAAATGTACTTACAATATTGTTACCAGAAATTCTTTGGTGCCTAAGGATTAGTTTTAAATTAGGAATTTGTTCTGGACAGGATCTGTTTGGTCTATAGTCTCTTGGTATTCACCAGTTTTAGGTTCTAACTATCCTTGGGCTCAATCAAGTAAACATTGCGAGAGAATTTTGTATGTGACCAGAAGCGGAGAGATTCCTCAGTAATTATTAACATTGGCTCTATCCCCTTTTTTATGCAATTGATGAATCAGGGCAATTTTCCAGTCCTCAGGTATTTCCTCAGATTGCCAGATATGTCCTATTAGTTGAGTGATCTATTTTATAGTGTTAGGGCCAGCTTATTTTTAGTAGTTCTGCAATTATACCATCTTTTCTGTAAGCTTTATTGTTCTAAGTCTGTTAATTTGTTTAATTATTTTAATTTCATCAGGTTCTTTAGAATTAGCGTTGGTGTTATTTTGCTGTGGTTGGAATTTATTCGGTGGTTCTAGACAGCTTAAAAGTTTTAAAAATAATTAGCAAATGCCGTACAATTTTCCTGGTTGTTAAGAGGCAAACTGCCATTTTCATTTTTGAAGCAAAGACTTTGAGGTTGGTAACCAGTGAGTATTGTTTTGAATGTCTTATAAAAGTTTCTTGTATTGTTCTTTTGGAAGTCTTTTTGGTTTATAAAAGTTGGGCATTTTCACAGTTTCTTTTAGTCTGTCGGATTAATTTAGATGTTCCTTTTATTACAGTTAGAAAGGTGTTGCACATATTTTCAGTTTTGTTACTATTCCAATTTTTAATGCCTCCCACCAAGGGTGTTTTTGTCTCTTTCGAAGCGGAATTAAATTTTGTGCTGGTTTGATGAACTTTTCTTTTAGGCTTTGCCAATTGTTGGATTGTTTTTTGTCAAGCTCACTTGTTAGGTTTGAGGTTATTTTAGCAGTGTCAAATTTTGGGATAGCATTTTTAGTTTTGAAGAGTTTTTGAGGATGAAGTTTTACTTTTATTCATGTTAAATAATGGTCAGAATCAAGATTAGCCCCTTTCCTAACTTGGAAATTTAAAATTTCTTTGTCGTTAGGGTGTGAAATTGCTACATGATCGATATGAAATTCCCCAATAAATGTATTGAGCTCCTGTCAAGCTTTTGTTTAGAAGGGTTCTTTTTAAAATGTGCTGATGTGATTTTAAGGTTAAAATTTTTGCATGTTTCAACAAGTGTTTGACCATTTTGGTTTGTCTACTTATGAGCAGGAAATCCATCCACCATTTTCTTATATGTCCTTCTCTTTACCTAGTTGAGCATTAAAAGCACCCATTAAAATTTCAGCATGGTTTAAGGGAATTTTCAAGATGATGCTTTCTAACATTTCCCAAGCTTCATTAACTTATTCACGTTTTTTACAGTTATCTTCGCTGACTGGCATATGGCCATTAATTAAAGTGTACGCTTTATTTGCACATTTAAGAGAAATTGTTATTAGTCTATTATTAATAGGTTTTACTTCCGTCATTGAATTAAAAATATTTTTGGAGACTGAAAAAGTGACTCCCAGATGTGGTGTATTCTTTTATCAGTTTTACTTTTAAAGAGACAATAATTGCAAAAATCCATGGTGTTATTGTTTGTCATTCATGTTTCTTGAAGTGCCAAAATTTGAATCTTCTGTTCTTTTAATGTATCTCCCAATTTATGAAGTTTACTTGGTTGCAAAAAATGTATTTGTGTTGGTTTTAAGATGGTGAGAGGACTCTGACTTCCTCTGTTGAATCACACTGCATTTTAACCTGGCTACCCCAGAATCTGAAAGACCAGTCATGCTAGAAATACTGTCAGTGGATTGACGACCTGGTGTAATATTGTGATTATCAAACTGCTCCATGATGATTGTACCTGGAATAAGATGGGGTTGAGTAGACTCACTGAGTGAACTCAAAGTGTTAAGACTGGAAGGGTTGGTTCCAGAATATAAATTTCAGCCACACAGCTGGTGAGCAGACACTGACCACTTTGTGCTTGCTACAGGACAAACACAAAGTGGACTTAGTTTTATTTTGCCTTGGTCCAGGACTGCTTATTCTGCATTCACAGCTGTCTACCATATCTGATGGAACGTTCACTATCCGCCACCTGTGACCTGTCCAATATCGTAGGCAAGGTTGGCTTCTTAGACTTTTAGTTACAGTCTTGAAACCTGAAAATCAGCAACTGACAGTGGCTGAAGGAGAAAGAATATAAAATGCAGACTGGGAAAAGCAAGAAACATGTTTCTGGAAAAGAGAAATTTATTAACAACAGATACAAATTTAAATGTTCAAAAATCGTTTTTAAGTGTATTTGTCTGGAGGGTAGCCTTGTACAGAAGAAGAGAACAGAAGCTTATGAAATGTGATGCAAAAGAAGCAATATTTAATTTGTAAAAAAAAAATGTTATTTTAACATTTTTCTGAGCATTTTAAAAGTGCGAATACAAGTTTTGCTACAGCTGCAATAAAAGTTCTGTCATAGCAGTCTCAAAATCTGTGGTTCTGACCTTTTTTTTTTTGCCACATGTACCAGTACAGAGTACCGGTACATACCATCACAAATCAAGCACTGAACAGATGTATACTGAAAATTAGATGGATAGACTGAATAACAAATGAAGAGGTACTGAATCAAATTGGGGGTTGGGGGAGAAATCTGTAGCACAACTTGACAACTTGACAAAAAGAGGGGATCAGATGATACATTATACGCTGAGGTATCACGGAATTGTCAATTTGGTAATGGAGGGAAGCACGGCGTGTAAAATTTTAGGAGACCAATGCTTGACTACAGTGAGCAGGGTGAAAAGTTTTAGATCGCAGTTTATGTAGAGATGATGTACAGGTGATCTAATGACATATAAATTATGCTTATTTATATTTACAATGAAGCACCTTTCACAATAGGCCTACACAGATGAACAACTGCTGTGTACTGGATACCACAGATTTTTTAAACTATATATAGAAATGTAATAACAGTGGTGAGAAACTGTAACATTCATACCACAAAAAAAGCTTTTATTTTGATATGAAAGAGCAAGATTTAATTTTGATGACTGTAAGAAAATGGAAGACAGTTTCATGTAGAAACTGTTTCAATAACTGTCATACATTGATTTATCCATGAATATAAATTGGAAATAAATACAAATGTTCCCAATGGAAAAACCAAGACTCAAATTACTCAGAATGAAAATGCTTAAGAAAGAGAGATGGGACCCAGGAATCTAGTTGTTTCACATTCTACCAAAGAGTGCATAAGACATCAAACATTAGGAGATTATCTCAAAGACACTAGAAATTATTTAATGCAGAAATAACCTTATACTATTAAGATAGTGTAATAAACTAAATTAACTTGTGAGGAAGCAAGCTGGTTTCAATTCCCCTCTTGTTTTGCCATCTGCCTCCTTAAACTAATTACCATTATCATACATGAGTATAATCTGTATTTTCATATAAGAGAACAGTTGGCCCTCAGTTTTAAAGAATTTAACACCAGATCTAATTCTGGGCTTAGCTTTAGGTATGTAATTGATTTTCTCATTTATTTTGACTATTCCTAGTTAGTTCCTTTGTTATAGGGTAAAATCTGTAATTGTTTCATAACTTAAATTCTACTGTTGAAATATTAACAAATATGAATTCTGTAGTAATTGTAACCATTTTGAAGATGAAATGCTAGTATTCTTAAAGTATTTATTTGACAAAACCTGCCCTTCATTAATTCCAAAGTAATTAACAGTTTTGTCAAACGTATTGTTTACATAACTATATATGTTAATTTCATCATTTAACCAAATAATTTGACCTAAACATTGTAGTAGAAGAAACTGTTAAAAAGACAGAATTTTTCAATTTATTCAGCTAATTTAATGTGTTAAGTTTTAATTGTAATCTCTGTAAATTTAACTTCGAACAATGTGTAGTTTCAGTACCTATTATTGATAAGGACCCGATTTTTGGTCACGAGGCAGTCAGTCCACAGCCGAGCTTCAGACGTGAAACCTATGTTGGTTAGAACAACAACAATGCTTCAACTTAACAATGAAATAAGTGTTACACCAATAGGCCATGTGTTAAACCAATGACAGTGTCTGCTCCATACGTACCTGATTATTCTTCAAGAACTGTGGACTTTGTGGTTAGGTTTTACTGCTTGTAGATGTTCAACAGGAAACTATTGTAGCAGTATGTGAATGTTTGCCTGCAACCTATTAATGAGGCTTATCGAAGGTTAAACAATAGTGCACTGGCCATATCACTGTGTTTTACTGGGAGGGGGGGGGGGGGGTTGTGGGTTGTGAACGGCAAAAGTAAAAGACTGTGAAAAGTAACTATGCATCTGTCGGATACATTATTTACCATAGTCAGTGTCCAAATTACAAACATCATTTTTCAGCCAGTGTAGCAACACAGTATGTCGACACCAAGGACAACAAACAAAGAAATAAAGTAGGTAGAACCGTTACAAACTGAGTAGTCATTTTATTCATTAATGTGTATATACTGAGTTAACATTTCCACATGAATGAGACCAAATTAAAAATAATCAGTCACTTAATCAATCAGTAGAACCAATTTAAAGCTAATGGATTTCCTAGGAAGTCAAATCTCACCAATATATTAACACACACAGCTCAAAAACTCTTTCTGAGAATGGAAACTGAGCTGCAATTTAAACACTGCCTAAGAACCACCAGTAGAAACTACAGTAATGAAAATATAAATCACTTTCTCCATTACTTCAGCAAAGAAAACTGGAAAAAGATTTACAACTGCAAACACACGGATGGAAAAATTAATATAAAACTTAATCAGAAATTTTTCCTACTATTTTTAATTGTGCTTCCGTCCAACACAGAGCAAAATATACACAAAGAAAACAAAAAATAAATGGATCACTTCTGGAATTCTGGTATCCTCAAAAGATATTACTACACAGGTTGTCCCAACAACTCACGTCACCAGAATTTGATACTTACTGCAAAACCTATAAAAATATCTTCAAAATGGTTGTCAAACAAGCAAAACTAATGGCAAATGACAAATACATAAAAAATTCCACCAATAAGATGAAAGCCATATGCCACTGGCAGTCCCAAGCCCGGGGGCCTCATGTTGCAAGTGATGAGGAAGGAGGAGGGGGAGGAGTAACACCTCGTTAAAAAAAACCTGTGTCCATCTGGCTCCAGATGGTAGAACCCTGTAAGTGCCCCTGCCTAAGGTTCCTCGGTGAAACCTGGTCAACGCTCTCGAAGGTGGAAGAGGAATCCGATTCCCAATGGCGGAGAGAGCAGAAGAGCCTAGTGGAGTTAACCGTGAATTAAAAATCAAATCAAAATCCAAAAGCGTCTGTTCTCAAATTGGGCACCTTTTGGTCAGCGTCTGTCTCCATGTAAGGGGCAGCTGTGAATAATCCTCCAGGGTTAACAACCTTGGTTGTAAAAAATGGTGGCTCTAGAAGTCACCATCAGGACTCAAAGAATTATCAATCATGAAAAAGTGTGATGTGAAACTAATTAGCCCAGGTGGTCAATCCACCGCACATTAGTGCGCAAGCAGACATTTTGATTCTGATGATTCTGCAATGTCACACAAAGATGAATCGGAACGTCTTGGAACCTCAAACAAAATAAAATACAGGAAAGCAAACTACTTAGCAACTTTTAATGCAAATTCACTTTTGAATGTGGGGAAACTTAAGACTCTAATGTACACATTAAATGAACATAGAATATTCATTATGGCTGGGCAATGGACCAGGTTCTTGGACGAGGAGAGCTTTGAATCAGGAGGATTCAGGATACTTAAGGAGAAGACAGGGACAAGAGTTATGAAAAATGTTCCCCACCTTGGGACAGGTTTCGTAATTGACAAGAAAGTATAGGCTCCATTATAAGCTTTGAGTCTCCCTCTGAAAGGCTATCCACACTCACGTTTAAGTCAACCAACAAAGTATATACCATTGTAAATGTTCACGCCCCTATAAACATTGACAACAAAAAGAATAAGAAGAAGGTGGAACTATTTTGGAACAAACTAGATGACATGATCCAAAAGGATCCCCAAAAAACATATCATCATCTTTCTAGGGGATTTTAACGCCCAAATGTGGAGAGAGAAAAGGTTGAGGAATATAGTGGGGAGATACCTGGCACATAACAGGATGAATCAAAATGGTATCAGGCTCATCGAATTATGCCAGGCGCACAATTTGGTCCTGAAATCAACTAGCTTTAAGAAATTACCAAGAAAGCAGAAGACATGGGTTTCACCTAACCATCTCCTGGGAGAATTCCAGTTAGATCATGTTGCAATAAAGCAGAAATTTCGTAAGGAAATCCAAAATGTTAGGGTTCTCAAAGGGGCCAACCTCGATTCTGACCACTATCTATCTAAAGTGAAACTGAAGATCATCCCCAAGAATAACTTTCATAGCAAAAACCTTGCATGAAGGAGATATGATCCAGAGAAAATAAAGGTGAAGAAGGAGGAATGGGGCAAGTTAACCAGTGACCTAGAAGACCAGGACTGGAAACAGATGGAGAAGAGACTTATAACCAAGGCAGAGCAGCTTGGTCCTGTTACCAGGATGAAGAAGCACAGGTGGTGGAATGATGAGTGTGATAGACTACTTGATCTGAGGAAGAAGACGTGGCACATCTGGCAAACCAAAAAGGATGAGAGTGCCTGGCGGCACTTTGTGGAAACTAGAAAGATGGTGTCCAAGGAGGTCAAGAAAGTTAAGAAGGAGCAAGAAGACCAACTGCTCAGGAAGATAAATGACGAATTTGCTAAGAACAACATGAGAAACTATTATTGGATCTTCAGGGAGAAGCTAAACAGATATGACCTCCCCCCCCCCCCCCCCACCTCAGGACAAAAAAGGGAACATAGGATAGTAATAGGGGCAACTGTAAGATACTAGCAAAATACTTCAAGGAACTTCTAAACTGTGAGGAACTACACCAAAAGACGGCGTTCAATGGTGGACCGAAATCATCCCCCAACCCAGGCTCTAAACCCCCACCTGTAAGTGAGATCCAAGCAATACTAAATCATATGGAAAATTTCAAGGCATCAGGTGAAAATCAGATAACAGCCCAATTATGGAAGTATGCAAGCAAAAATGAAATTGTCTTACTGCAGAAACTTTTTGAAGAGATATGGAAGAAAGGAATCATTCCAGAGGAATGGAAAATGGCCCTGATACACCCTCTTCACAAAAAAGGTCCTATATCTGACCCCAATAACTACAGAGGGATTTTCGTGGTGGATGTGACCTACAAGATATTGTCCAGAGCTCTACTTAAAAGAGTAGAATCCTAGCTGGATTGCCAGATTGGGGAGTATCAAGCAGGGTTTAGGAAAGGAAAATCTTGCCCTGAACAGATCTTAAACCTCAGAAACATTTTAGCATATCAGAAGCGGAGGGCAAAACCATATATATTGACTTTTGTAGTCTTCCAAAAAGCTTGTGATTCCATAGACAGAGAGTCGTCGTTCAATATTTTGGAGGAGTTTAGCTTGGATGACAAAACTCTAAATATCATCAAGGAGACACTAACGAATACGTCCTCTAAAGTCAGATTCATGGGCGAATTGTGAATTTTTGTGAATTGTGTTTTAACCATCTCATGACGTACATTTGCAATCCACTTGGTTTGCGTACAGGAGACATGTCAAAAATTTATAAAACAATTACAATGATTTTTACATTAATAAGTAATAGCACTATAATAAATAACAGCACTATAAGGATAACACATTGCACCCAGCTCAAATTTCCCATTTGTCCTGCATGAATTCATCCACTGAGTAATAACACTTCAGTGTCAGTACCTCATATAGTTTTCTTTTAAGTGAACCTAAATTCACCTGCATCAACTTGTTCCCTTTTAATTTATTACAAATTTTCATTCCCATGTATTGAGGTCCCTGGGCATACAGTCTGAAGCGGTGGATGGGGAGCATAAAATTTTCTTTGTTTCTGGTATCATGTGAATGGACAAAATGGTTTCTCTCAAATAATTCATGTCTGGTGTACAAAAATTTAATAATCTCATATATGTATAAGGATGGCAGAGTTAATATTTTAAGTTTTCTAAATAATGGTCAACATGATTCTTTGTGATTTGCAGTGCACATATTTCGTATGATTTTTTTTTCTGTATTTTTAGTATCCACACTATGTTTGTCGAGTTACCCCAAAAAACATTACCATACCTATTAATCGTTTCTGAAGTAGCTTGTATATGCTACTTTTCGTGTGTCCATGTCAGTTGCATTGCAAATGCAAAGCTGCTCAGTTTATTTGCCAGGTATTCAATGTGTGCCTGCCAGCTCAAATTTTTATCTACATTTAAACCTAAGAATTTGACTGAGTCAACTTCTTGCATACCTTGGTTGTTGTGTACAACCTTAATCTGCTCACATTTTGACTGTTTGGTTCTGAACTTTATCATGTGAGTCTTAGATATGTTTAGATTCAACCCATTTAGCTGAAACCAAGTTTCTAAGGTACTGAGGGTACTGATCACAGATTTGGGAATTTTTTCCGAGTCCTGATCTTTAACTAAGACAGAAGTATCATCTGAAAACAGAACTGATGGGGAACTGATATTTAATGGTAAGTCATTAACGTAAAAGAGAAATAGGACTGGGCCTAATATGGATCCTTGTGGAACACCCTGAGATATTTTTTTTCCAGTCAGAAAAATAATATGTGCCATTTGAAGAAATGCTAACTCTTTGCTTTCTGTTGGATAAGTAGGAGTTAAGCCATTGTAGGGCACTGCCGCTAATGCCATACTTTACAAGTTTGTAAACAAGCAATGCATGGTTTACGGAATCAAATGCCTTTGTGAGGTCACAGAAAATTCCTGCCACCTTATTTCTCTTGTCTAACGATGTGCTTATTTTCTCAATGAAACTGTTTACTGCATTGATGGTGTTTTTACCCTGCTGAAAACCATATTTATTGTTTAGAATAACAGAATATTTTGCAATGAAGTTTTGGATTTGTGCAACAGCAAGTTTTTCAAATATTTTAGATAGGACTGGGAGAATGGAGATAGGACGATAATTTCCCATGATCTCTCTTGATCCCTTCTTGAAGAGTGGTTTGACTTCAGCATATTTCAGTACCTCTGGGAAACAGCCCTCTTCAAAACACTGATTTATTGTCTGAGCTAGTGAGTTTGCATTTCTATTGTGTACCACTTTAATAACTTTAGTGGGTATTCCATCCCAACCTGCAGATTTTTTGTTTCTTAATGTTAGAATAGCATTTTCTACATCCTCCACAGAAACTTTTGAGAATTTCATAAAGTTTTCAGAGTTTTTGCCTAGGCCAAAGGGATTTACTTTGTTGTGATAATCTCTTACATCTACATTAGACTTTGCTACATTTATAAAAAAATTCATTAAAGTACTCTGGCATTTGAGCTGGATTTACAATAGTATTTCCTTCAATGTCAACTTTTGAAATTTCTTGGATACAGGCTTTAACACCTAACACAGATTTAATGACAGACCACACAGCCTTTGCCTTATTTTTATGATTTAAACTTAGCCTGTTATTTGCCAGTTGTTTTGCTGCCTTGACAACTCTTTTAAATATAGTTTTATAGAGTCTAACATATTTAATGAAAGCAGTATCTTCATTACATTTTAGTTCTCTGTGCAGTTGCCTGTGAACTGTCAGAACCTTTTGAGATGAGAACAGGGGTCCGACAAGGGGATGGTCTCTCACCAGTGTTGTTTAACTGTGCAGTCGAAAAGGTTGTGAGGCAATGGAATGCAAGAATGAGAGGGGAATAAGACTTGGAACAAAAAACAAAGGAAGCACGATTAAGTGTTTGGCATTTGTTGACGACATGGCGCTGCTTGCGGAAACATGAGAGGAAGCTAAAGAACAAATCGCCAAGTTACAAGAGCAGGCAGGGAAGATAGGACTTAAGATTTCTCACGAAAAAATGAAGATTATGACGAATATAATGGTTACTCCTAAGAGAATTAAAGTAGGGGCTCAAAAAATAGAGTTGATTAGGAGTTTCAAGTACCTAGGGGAATGGACTAAATGGAACAACCTTGAAGGGAAAGCAATAGAAGCAAGAAGGAATAAAATGGAACTAGCTTTCTCGAAAACCAAAAACACATACAATAAGAAAGCCCTCTCTTAGAAAATCAAAATAAGGCATTATAGCACAGTAATTAAGCTGGAAGCACTCTATGCAGCAGAGACACTAGTCATAGGGAGGAAAGGGCAAATGGAGAAATTGGAAATCAAGGAGAGGAAAATTTTGAGAAAGACCATGGGTCCCAAATTCTGAAATAACAAACAAGTTTTCTATAGAAACAAAGCCCTGTACGCAAAGTCGGATAGACTCTCAAAAACCATGAGGAAAAGGAGGATTGATTTCTATGGACACATACTCTGAATGAATCCCAACAGACCGTCGGTCCAGGAATCTACGCACACGACGACTGAAATGTGCTGGTGCCCCATCATGTTGGAACCACATGCGTTGTCTTGTAGGGAGCCGGACGTCTTCCAGCAATTCTGGAAATGCTCTGCCGAGAAAATAGTAATAGTGCCTGCCATTTAATGGCTTAGGTAGCAGATACGGCCCAATTAAACAGTCCCCAACAACACAGACCCACACATACGAAGAAACGCACTTGATGAGTGCTAATAACTGTGGCATATGGGTTATCCTCACTCCAAACATGCGAATTGTGCATGTTGAAGACTCCATCGTGCCCGAACGTTGCTTCATCGGTAAACAACACAGAGGATGGAAATGTAGAATGCGTTTCACACTGTTCCAGGTCCACTGCGAAAACTGTGCTCTGGGTGGATAATCAACTGGTTCCAGATTGTGGACACGCTGTAAGTGAAGTGGACGTAACAATTGTTCTAGAAGGACTGTTCTTACATTCGTCTGATTCGTCCCCATGTTACGTGCAATTGCACGAGTGCTGATTGAAGGATCCCGCTCCACATGCTGCATGACAGCTTCCTCAAATTGCAGCGTTCTTACCGTGCGACGGCGTCCCTGTCCAGGTAACCTGCTAAATGACCCTGTCTCACGCAGACGTTGGTACACAGCAGCAAAGGTCGGGATACGGCGATTAGGATATTGTTGTTGATAAACCCGCTGTGCAGCTCGTCCGTTGTGGTGCGCTACGTAGTACGCACCAACCATATCAGTGTACTCACTCCAGGTGTATCGCTCCATTAGTAAACAGAGACAATGCACTACTACACTGGTGGACAGCAGTTGCCTGCAACTGAAGAGCGTAATACGCCCTCTAACAACTGAAGATCGTAATACGGCCTCTAACAACTGAAGAGCGTAATACGGCCTCCACTGGTTTAAATAATCCTCATAGGAAAAAATGACATTAGGGAAAAATATTTGTATTGAGGTCCCCTAGACCTCTCAGAGTTTGTCGGTTTAAATACTTTTCACCCTGTATGACAGCGACCCAGTCCAGTTATCAGGATAAAATATGATGGGTAGCTCTCCAGAAAGTGTGTTTATTATGTTTTAACCGGTATAATGACGTATATCGACTTAAAAGTTTAATGGTATCCATTTTATCCGAAATCGTCGGCTACAAATTTCCTCTGCGTGGATCCACTTTTGTAAATAGCTCTCCTGCTACTTAAATAGTTTAGTTAACGAGTTCAAATGTGTTTGCGAGCGCTTATTTTCTCGTGTTTGGTGTACGGTAATTTTTGTACCGTGCGGCGGAGCCACACGGAAGACAATTATTGTGCAATAATGCACATTAATTAATATTTCAATTAACAATCAATTAAGTAATTTCTTAACTACTGACCTGAAAAGTAATCAATAAATTGTGTGCTGTGGATAATTCTGCAATGAACATTTTGGATGATTTCTTTTTCAGCATCTACTTCCCGTTCTAAAGCCTGCACACATATGCAAATATTTGACTTTGTGGCAAGATGTACAGCGCCAGACACTGACAGTCACCTTGCGGCTGTAGAGTCAGAATTGTCTCAAGTCGTAGGCATTCCGTTTCAGCTGACTGCTGAAAATAAAAAGCAATTGCGATTAATTTTGTCGAAACTGTGGACGAGGTGGTACCAGGCTCAACGGAAACGCTACCTATTTTGACATTCCCAATAAACAGTGATTGGAAGGATCAATTACATTTGTTGTGGGTACTGTCAGCATTCATGCTATCGTTCATTTCGACACTTTTTGCTTTATAGTAGTGTGACAATACTAATTTTGCATTGTAGAATGGCGTAGCCACAGAACAGCAGCTCAAACAGAAGACTGAAAGAAATACGTCTGGTCGGATTCGTTCCTTACCTGATGACTTTACGGAAAAAAGGAAGCGTCACAGGATGCAGGAACTCAGATCATCGACCAGCAGAGCCGAGTTGGTATACGCTAGATAAATGAGTCTTCGTTCGGACAGTGCCCATGCAGCGTCCAGTTTATTGAAAGTGGCTACAACAATTTCACCGGAGCGAGACATCAAATACCAGAAGGCGCGAAGCACAACACCGATGCTGAACGAGATATCTGGCAACTTAGCTCTGAACGTCATTGTCTCGGATAATATTACTAAGGCAACATATCTCATGGTACGAGATGTGACGAATAAAAACCATCGTTCGTCAATGTATCCATCGTATACCAAAATATTGTCAGATAACAAACGTTGTTATCCACCAAAAACGAGTATAACTGAGACCACAGGCATATTTGAGAGTGAGACTGATTGGCGTGACAAAAAAAAAAAAAAAAAAAAAAAAACCGCAACGAGAACAGTAGTGATGCAACTGTGTTCTTCACTTTGTTCGCACCTTTGGAACTACATCAACATCTAAATCTACGACAATAACAGCAGTCCACCTTACGGCGCGTGACGGAGGGTATTCCTGACACTACTAGTCGTTTTCTTTCCTGTTCCACTGGCAACA
Organism: Schistocerca piceifrons; assembly: GCF_021461385.2. Lineage (NCBI taxonomy): Eukaryota > Metazoa > Arthropoda > Insecta > Orthoptera > Acrididae > Schistocerca > Schistocerca piceifrons. The sequence goes on from NC_060149.1 coordinate 226,329,064, forward strand.
AGAATAAGGGAAAAACGACTGTCTATGTATCTCCGTATGAGCCCTAATTTCTCGTATCTTTTCTTCGTGATCCTTACGTGCGATGTATGTTGGAGGCAACAGAATCGTTCTGCAGTCAGCTTCAAATGCAGGTTCTATAAAATTTTCTCAATAGTGCTCCTCGAAAAGAACATCACCTTGCCTCCATGGATTCCCATTTGAATTCCCGAAGTATCTGCGTAGCACTTGCGTGTTGTTCGAACCTACCAGTAACAAACCTAGCAGCCTTTGAATTGCTTCTATGTCTTCCTTAAATACGACCTGATACAGATCCCAAACACTCGAGCAGTACTCCAGGATAGGTCGCACTAGCGTCATATATGCGGTCTCCTTTACAAATGACCCGTACTTTCCTAGAATTCTCCCATTAAATGGAAGTCGACTATTCGCCTTTCCTACCACAATCCTCGCATGCTCGTTCCATTTTGTATTGCTTTGTAACGTTAAAACGACGTGACTGTGTCAAGCAGGACACTACTAATGCTGTATCCGAATATTCCGGGTTTGTTTTTCCTACTCATCCGCATTAACTTAACATTTTTCTACATTTAGAGCTAGCTTCCATTCGTCACGCGAACCAGAAATTTTGTATCCTCCTGCAGTCGCTCAACTTGGACATCTTACCGTACACAACAGCATCATCAGCAAACAGCCGCAGATTGCTGCCCATCCTGTCCGCTGATCATTTATGTATACAGAGAGTAATAGCGGTCCTATCACACTGCCCTGGGGCACTCCTGACGATACCCTTGTCTCTGATGAACACTCGCCGTCGAGAATAACACACTGGGTTCCAACTGCTGTGTCTGACAAAGGAGATAAAAGTCTCATTTGGAAAAATCCGAATCCATCATCGACACGTTTTTGCAGACCGCAAAGATTCCAAGTTTTGAAAGAGTCTGTTCAAATGGCTCTGAGCACTATGCGACTTAACGTCTGAGGTCATCAGTTGCCTAGAACTTAGAACTAATTAAACCTAACTAACCTAAGGACATCACACACATCCATGCCTGAGGCAGGATTCGAACCTGCGACCGTAGCGGCCGCTCGGCTCCAGACTGTAGCGCCCAGAACCGCACGGCCACTACGGCTGGCAAGAGTCTGTTGACAATATTCGTATTGATAAACAATATGTGAAAAATCAGATTCAGTTTCTTGCCAATGACAGAAATATGGTGGATAAAAATCACTTGGTTTTGACTGCGGTCGATAGCACAGTGAAAACTGCTGTGACGGACACTTTACTGTTGGCCATCGTTGTTATATTTGTAAGGCGACATCCAAACAAAGTTGATTCACTTGTGGATAAGTAGATCAACTCCGCAAACCTTACTCTCGGAGTGTCTTCACTCCAGGTCTGGATAAAGTTTAAGGATTGGTTTACACACTTAGATTGCAGAACTGCTACGACGAAACGGAGAAAACATGGAAGGCTCGGTCTCTAGAGCGGAAATAGCGTCTCGCGGCTCTCGAAGGGAAAATTCAAAGCGGTTTCAGACACAATTTCGGTTGGCTCATTGACGTTCCCAAACAATGACTGGGTACATTGGTGAAATATATGGTAAAACTGTTAAGCGCATTTTGACGATGTGCCATTAATTGTACAGATTTTGGGGATTGATGAATAGCTTACGGTGAAAAGCAAATTAATCTTGCAGACAATGTCAAGCGGGCGTGCCACTGATGTTGAGAAATTTAAACCGTACTGCTTTAATGTCCCCAGACGCACCATTACGTTTATTAAACTCATGACTCGCGATGCTGACATCTGTCCAGTTTTGATTCACAGATATGCCATAATCTAAGTGCTCCGTTGCCGATTAGCCTGCTGTCTGCAGATGCGGAGAGAGCTCGACATAAGTATATCCTGTATCGTCGAGAATGTGTTACGCGCAAATGGGCCCATGAAAAAACGATGTATGAGGTATGCCATCGGCTTCTGGCGCCTTCAGATCCACTCATCTCAAGCTTTCAGAAAATTACGGGAGAAGATAAACGAATACCATCTGAGGTAAAAGATCTTGTTTTCGAACCATGTCTCAGTGAATAAACCAACAACGACCCTCATGACAACGATAATGACGCAAGCCCACTGTGTAGTGCCCGGAGAGCACTTGTTCATTTCCGCTACTGCGAAATATATTTCTTCTACTTCAAGCTCTTTGATATTACGAAAGACCTACAAAATGCATTAACAAATGAGGGAAAATTCATCTGTTGTTGTCTATGAACACAACATGCAGTAAAAATCTATTAGTATTGTTATTGCGAACTGTATGCGCTGTTCTGTGTAAGTATAGCGCTTACGTTAGTTGTAATGGGACCAATTTATGTTGTATTTGTGAAATGCTTCTACACTCCATTACTGAACACAAAAATTCTTACGACTTCAACAACTACAGAATATGCGGCTATATGTAACAACAAAAACATTAAAAAAAAAAAAGCGAAGCGATATCGTTTTCGTTCAGGCACAAAACTATAGCGCTGGCGGTGAGATAAGTAGGAAACGAGCTTGAGGGAGAGAGGGAAGCATTTACAGACAAGGACAGAAATGGATATCATCCCATAATACAAAACATTCTCCACCCTTGGTGGACAACACCGGCAACGCAACGGCAATACGGCGGCAACTATCTGCAGCAGCATTCAACATGAGCAATACTGCGCAACCATAGCGCGTAACTGCTGTCTGTTGCAAGCACATAACAGCATAGTTGACGGCAACGCTATTCCGGCCAAATATTGCCGTGAAATACAGCCCATCTAAACGCACATTAACGCTTGGCGGCGATAACTGCTCACTAGACTGGGCCGTGTTCATACTCCAGTGGCAGTAAAGTTTTATTCACTGTTGTCCTCAGCAACGCTTTGTAACTATTGGCAATGCGGAATGTTGCTCCCTGTTTCTTCCACCACGCCTAAGCGCAGTCACGTTGGTATCCCACCGACTCGGGACTAACCACTGAAGGCGATTCTACTTCATCACATTGCAGTGGTGCCAGTTGAATCTATCAATAGATCGGGTTTCACTAGGCATGGCATGCACGTCAAAAGGTATGGGAAGGGGAGGCTGGCAAAGCTTATAGGTGACAGTGTAGTGGAGGGTGGTGGGATCACTCATAGAAAAATTCCTGTAGTAGCTGGTGTTAGAGCTGCACCTTTTTTAGATTACAGTCAGCTGGTAGGTATACCTGCTTCAAGTAAGGCCCTTTAACAAAGGAATCACCTTCAGAAGAGGCCAGGTATCTAAGTAGAGAAGGAATCAGCACATTCCATCAAAATATAAGAGGTATTAGAGATAAAGTTAGCGAACTGCGTATAGATGTTGACTCTGACATTATTGGTATATCGGAGCACCACTTAAATAATTTGACAATTCAGAGGCTTCCTGTATCAGGATACAGATTAACTGGCTGTTTTTCAAGGACTTCCTTCGGGAGTGGGGGAGTGGTCATGTACGTAAAAAACAGTATTCTATTTCAGTCCGTAGACGTATCGCGGCACTGCACTGAACAGATATTTGAATGTTATGTAGGGGCAGTTGAATTTAGTTACTTCTAATTGTTGTTGTTCATAGGTCCCCTAACTCTGACTTCAGATCATTTCTGCTCAAGCTAGAGAGGGTTCTTGGTTCACTTTGTAGGACGTACCAAAAATTAGTTAGTATTAATTTCGTATATGATTGTGCAAGAAAAAGGATGTTGGTAGATCTCCTAAACTCATATGATCTGATGCACCCTGTGTTTTTTCCAATCAGGGTGTAAGGGAACAGTAGCACAGCCATAAACAATATTTTTATTCATTCTTCATTACTAGATGGGCATTCTGTTAGTAAAAAGGTGAATACCCTTTCAGACCATGATGCACAAATTTTAACACTAAAAGGCTTTTGTGCTAAAACACATATAATTACAGACTATTTAGGAAAGCTAATCCAACGGCAATAGAGAAGTTTTTAAACCTCATTAAGGAACAAGAGCGGCAGGATGTATATAGTGCCGATATCACAGATGACAAATATAATGTTTTCCTTAACACATTTCACATGCTCTTTGAGAGTTGCTTTCCAGCAAAACGTTCTAAACGGGATGCTAGCAGTAAAAGGCAGCGTGGGTGGCTGTCTAGTGGGATAAGGATATCATGTAGAGCAAAGTGTGAATTATATCAAAATGTTAGAAGCAGTCACAATCAAGCTACAGTAGCCCGTTAAAAACAGTTTTGTAAGGTGCTTAAAATGTTATTAGGAAGGCAATGAGTATGTGGTGCGCAAATAGAATAGTTAATTCACAGGATAAAATGAAAACCATATGGTCAGTTGTGAAGGAAGTCTCTGGTCAGCAGCACAAGGTCGACAATATAAAGTCAGTTCGTAATAAAAATATTTGTGTTACTCAAAATGGTTCAAATGTCTCTGAGCACTATGGGACTTAACATCTGAGGTCATCAGTTCAAATGGTTCAAATGGCTCTGAGCACTACAAGACTCAACATCTGTGGTCATCAGTCCCCTAGAACTTAGAACTACTGAAACCTAACTAACCTAAGGACATCACACACATCCATGCCCTTGGCAGGATTCGAACCTGCAACCGCAGCAGTCGCGCGGTTCCGGACTGAGCGCCTAGAACCGCGAGACCACCGTGGCCGGCAGGTCATCAGTCCCCTAGAACTTACAACTATTTAAACCTAACTAACCTAAGGACATCACACACATCCATGCCTGAGGCAGGATTCGAACCTGCGACCGTAGCAGTTTCGCGGTTCCGGACTGAAACGCCTAGCACCGCTCGGCCACCGCCGCCGGCATTTGTGTTACTGGTAAGTCAGATATACGTACAGTACTTAAAAATTATTTTCGGAGCAGTGCTGAGGGAATTAAATAAAAACTTAGTTTCTGCCGGGAATCATATAACTCTCTTGGAAAATGCCTTTCCGAGATTGATGTCTGAAATACTCCTCGGTGATACTGACACGGGGGAGACAGAGTCAATAATTAAATCACTGAAGACTAAGTACTCTCATGGATATGATGGAGTGCCTAGCAGGATATTAAAGTACTGTGCTGCACATCTTAGCCCTGTATTTAGCCATGTTTCTAATTTTTCCTTTAGGAATGACCAGTTTTCTGAACGATTAAAGTACTCAGTAGTAAAGCCGCTTTATAAAAATGGAGAAAGGGACAATGCTGACAATTTTAGACCTATTTCTATGCCATCAGTGTTTGCTAAAGTTATTGAAAAGGCTGTGTGCGTAAGAATAATTGATCATTTTACATCATATAATTTACTATCAAATGTACAGTTCGGCTTTAGAAGTCGTTTACAACTGAAAAATACTACAATCTCTTTTCTCTGTGTGGTACTGGATGGATTAAACAAAAGGTTTCGAACGCTAGGCATATTTTTGATTTAACTAAGGCGTTTGAGTGTGCTGATCACAAAATATTGCTCCAGAAGTTGGACCATTATGGAATACGAGGAGTATCTCACAATTGGTTAACCTCTTACTTTAACAACAGACAGCAAAAGGTCATTACTCTCAGTGATGAGAATGGTTGTGATATGGGGTCTGAGTGTGGTACAGTCAAATGGGGGATGCCCCAGGGATCAGTGTTGGGGCCACTCCTGTTCCTTATTTATGTAAATGATATTACAAGTAATTCTAAAATATTTCTGTTTGCTGATAACACTAGCTTGCTAGTAAAGGATGTTGTGTGCAACATTTGCTGTGTTTCAAGTAGTGCAATTCATGACATAACTTCAAGGTTTGTAGAAAGTAAGCTAACGCTAAATCACAGTAAGAGTCAGTTTTTTATAGCTTCTTACACACAAATCAACAAACCCCGACTTTTTAATTTCACAGAATAGGCAAGTGATTAGTGAAAGTTAACAGTTCAAATTCCTAGGTGTTCAGATAGATAGTAAAGTGTCGTGGAAAGCCCACATTCTGGATCTTGTTCTAAGACTTAATGCTGCTATTTTTAACTATTCGAACGGTATCTGAAGTAAGCAATAGTTCGACACGAAAATTAGTCTACTTTACATAGTTACATTCGCTTTTGTCGTATGGTATTATATCTTGGGGTAGTTCTTCCCATTCTCAAAGGATATCTTTGGTTCAGAAACAGGCAGTTCGGGCAATATGTGGTGTAAGTTCGCGAACCTCTTGTCGACCCCTGCTCACTCGTCTGGGTATTCTGGCATTGGCCTCTCAATATATATATTCTTTACTGTCGTTTCATATTAACAATATCAGCTTATTCCCAAGAGTTAGCAGCTTTCACTCAGTTAATACTAGACAGAAATCCAATCTGCATTTGGATCGCACTTCCTTAAGTCTTCTGCAAAAAGGTGTGCAGTATACTGCTGCATCCATTTTCGATACGTTACCACAGGAGTTCAAAAATCTTCAGCAGTACTCCACGTGCTTTCAAATCGAAACTGAAGAGTTTCCTCATCGGTCACTCCTTTTATTCTGTTGAGAAGTTCCTTGAGAAATTATGTCGATTCCTATGTTATATTGCTGACTGCGTTTACTTAAACTTATGGTATGACTTTTTTCGGGTTCATAAACATTTTATTTTATCTGATATTACTTGTATGTCGTAATTTCATGTAGTGACCCGTTTGACAAGCTACCCTGTGCTTACATTTCAGCAAGCTAATTCGCGCCAGCACATAGCGAAAGTTTCTCCTGCTTTTCTTCGTCCGCGCCAACCATGGATTGGCAGCAAGGTCGCCGGATCTCTCTCCAATTGAGCAAGTTTGGAGCATTATGGCTAAGGACATACAACCAGCTCGGATTTCGAAGATCCAACGGTCCAGTCGGACAGAATTTGGCACGTTATCTCTCAGAAAGACATCCAACAATTCTGTCAATCAGTGCCAGGCCAAATAAATGCTTGCATAAGTTCCACACGTAGACCATCGCGTTGTTGACTTGCTTATTCAATTTTTCTGAAATTGCAATCATTTTTTCATCTGTATATGTACATCACATCTACCAATTTCCATGCCATTAGAATAATTCTTTCATGGTGTGTCGTTTTTTGTCTTAGAGTGTAATTGTTGTATTATCCATCTAACTGACATAATATTCCAATTCGCAATGTTATTTTCGTTTTTGGGGGAGGGGAGGGGGGAGATGGGCAGTACTAAAAGTGGATGAGGGACAGGAGGTTGACGTATGAAATGTTTGGCTACAGTACCAGAATACTTAGAGCTTTCACTGTGTCTACATACTCACAATCGTACTTTGAACCAAAGAGGTATACACAGCTGCTCGTGAAAACTGCAACACCACAAACATAGCATGCAACAAACACCACATTGGAATGATGTGTACAATATACTTTGCTACCGAATTGGTTAACATTTCAGCACAACCACACAACTGTATGGACCACTCTCTAGTAGCACCTCTGTAGGGGCTGGAGCGTATTTGTTTGGTGATGGTGTAGGTGGTAGTGCACCAGTGGAAACGCTGTGCACAATTAAACAATATAACTTTATTTCATCTTCAATTCTACATGAAGCAGGCACACTTCTCCTCGTGAGCTCTGGACGGTGCAGCTGGCTTTGGCTGCTAGGACGGCGCTCAGCGATCCTACGTCAGTACTCTGTCCTGATTGCGAAGGCGAGGCCATGGCCAATTGTAATGGCGGCGCTTCCCCGGCGGAGCGACACTCCAGGGTGCCTGTTCTGTATCTTTCCCCCATTGTACCGATCGTTTCGGTACTCAAGAGCACCGAACCGTCTAGTACTCGAATTAGAGTCCCTGCATTATTCAGTATGCATTTCGGTAACGATACCGTTCAGGTCTAGAGAACCAAAGCGCTGTTGTCGGTGCGTGTCGCGCAAGCCAATCAAAAGCAAGCGGCCGCAGATCCGCGCATGCGCACTGCAGCGCGCACAGCGCCACAAACACAAAGCGGCTAGCAGACGACACAGGCGCGCTATTCTTCCAAGTACCGAAAATTGTGATTACCTTGCCATAACGCATGCGCCGCATTCCATCAAGCCGACATGCCCGCCTTCATCGCCCTTGCCTCCTCCTTAACAGTACCAGGTGCAGTATATCCATCTCCATGATTCTCAGCTGAAATGCATATGAATTTTTACAGCTTCTCTGACCGCATGTTTCCGTGCATGCATAATAACGATAGCGTATTTGACTGTATTCTGCAGATTGTCGTAAATGCCGCATTATGTCATCTTATTCTCATTCACACTGACATCGTGTTTTGGATTTTACGCTTCGGAAAATGAGTTAGGAATAGTGCGTAGTACCACATTGTACTAATACATCTATAAAAACACCCGAAAAATTGATTCTGAGAGTTTCAAAGAATAAGAAGATAAACAGAATGTGATTATAACTCGCTCCTAGAGATCCAAATGATTACGTAGCCCACTTCCCTATATGATACGTCAACGATTTGGGTCTTAAAAACAAAATTGAAAAAACGCATTTTCGAGGTCTCCTGTTTATAACATGCATCTCATGAATGAGAATGTTTCGTATATGGTGCAACAGTCTAAAAATATTACGGCAGATATCTTTCATCTCTGTCTACTGTGGCTGAGGATTCGATCGCAGATAAATACTTGTGACAAGCAAGATTATGAAGATGACTGCTGCTAGTTACATTCCCAGTAATTTAAGTTCTGCTCTTAGATTCCTGTCTAACCGCATACTCGGAAATCGCTACATATTCGGAAAAAATGGTGAATTATTTCTGACAAGAAAAAATATAAAGGTCACTGTCGGTTGTTTCACTCACAGAAATTTCATCTCCGACAATTTCATATTTCGTGTTTTAAACACACAGAAATCACGAAATCATTACTGAGGAAGTGCGCTCTTACATGTAAGTAATAACGAATATTACTGAAAAATCTTAACTTACACGAATAACAATGTCTCAGAAAGTGTTGCATATGTGAAGGGGAAAAAAAATTTTTGCCTCCACCCATGCGCAAACCCTTGTCCTTTCGTAGTGCTTTCCCGCGCTCTAACCACTGGCCCACTCCACACAACGAAAACATAGCGCTCAATTCTTGTACTATTGCGTAGAGGAACAAAGGTTGACTTCATTGCCAAACGGTGCTGCGTTGGTCCATAAATGACCTTGTGGATGACATCGGAAGTTCACTGAGGCTTTTTGCAGATGATGCTGTGGTATATCGAGAGGTTGTAACAATGAAAAATTGTACTGAAATGTAGGAGGATCTGCAGCGAATTGACGCATGGTGCAAGGAATGGCAATTGAATTTCAATGTAGACAAGTGTAATGTGCTGCGAATATATAGAAAGAAAGATCCCTTATCATTTAGCTACAATATAGCAGGTCAGCAACTTGAAGCAGTTAATTCCATAAATTATCTGGGAGTATGCATTAGGAGTGATTTAAAATGGAATGGTCATATAAAGTTGATCGTCGATAAAGGAGATGCCAGACTGAGATTCATTGCAAGAATCCTAAGGAAATGCAATCTGAAAACAAAAGAAGTAGGTTACAAAAAAAATGTGTGTGAAATCTTATGGGACTTAATTGCTAAGGTCATCAGTCCCTAAGCTTACACACTACTTAACCTAAATTTTCCTAAGGACAAACATACACACCCATGCCCGAGGGAGGACTCGAACCTCCACAGGGACCAGCCGCACAGTACACGACTGCAGCACCCCCGACCGCTCAGATAATCTCGCGTGGCGAAGTAGGTTACAGTACGCTTTTTCACCCACTGCTTGAATACTGCTCAGCAGTGTGGGATCCGTACCAGATAGGGTTGATAGAAGAGATAGAGAAGATCCAACGGAGAGCAGCGCGCTTCGTTAAGGATCGTTTAGTAATCGCGAAAGCGTTACGGAGATGATAGATAAACTCCAGTGGAACACTCTGCAGGAGAGACGCTCAGTAACTCGGTACGGGCTTTTGTTGAAGTTTCGAGAACATACCTTCACCGAGGAGTCAAGCAGTATATTGCTCCCTCCTACGTATATCTCGCGAAGAGACCATGAGGATAAAATCAGACAGATTAGAGCCCACACAGAGGCATACCGACAATCCTTCTTTCCACAAACAATACGAGACTGGAATAGAAGGGAGAACCGATAGAGGTACTCAAGGTACCCACCGCCACACACCGTCAGGTGGCTTACAGAGTATGGATATAGATGTATTTGTGGGAAAAAATACACAAAGGCACTAGTAACGTCAGTTCACACTCATGTAATATACGCAAGCTGAGCCAATGTCTTGATATTTAATTATCTTTAAACTCTTATTTGCATAAAAAACACAATTATTTTGAGAGAATATTGACCGGAAACCTTTTTTTTTTTGTTGTGATCATTCACAGTAACAACCTAACCTAACCATATTTCTAACAAAGGAAAATAGTCTATTATGAACTCACTTTCCAACCTGATGCGTCCTTTCGTGATTCTTTAGTAACGCAATCACTAAATCCAAAGCTAAAACCGCTAACTATGTTTAAAACAACAAATTATAGGTGTACATAAACCACACATCACCGATAGACAGGGCCAGACCGAAGTCCAAAACTTTCGCTACAATTGTCGTAAAATCGGTGGGAGGACCGTTCGGTAACAAGTCTCAGAAGCTTACTGAATAGAATATTTCGATAAAGAACCGAAAATGACGTCACTACCGAAACTAACGTACTACACCGATCGGTATGAACGATACAGAATAGGGCCCCAGGAGACGGCCCCGGTGCTCTTCGCTGCGCAGTTGCGGAGAAGACTGTGCGCGGGTCTCCACCCATGCCCCACAGACAGGCGGCAGACGGTGGCTGACGTTGTGACGCCGAGTCCCTCCCTGAGTTCGCTGTTTCAGCATCGGCGGCAGCAGACACGAACAGCAGGCGGCAGACACAGCCTGGTCTCGAACCAGAGGCTGCTGCTGGCGATGCGCAGTCGTCTATTGGTCCAGTGGTGCTCCAGCATCGTAGTGCGGCTATCCCTGAATCGGATAACTTCCTGTCCTCAAATTCAGCCTCATTTATACTCCGTTACTGCCCATTTGTTTCTCTAACGCCTGATGTCTAGTCACATTTCCCATAACAGAGAGACCTGCTTGAGTGCAGTGGCAATGACCCACTTACTACATCATTCTTTGCTGCGTGGGGCAGTTTACCATTGCGCTCAGCTACACTTGCTTCACAAATCATGCATCTGTTATTGTGCCCTACTTGTCGACGTAGCATGGCTGACAGCCAGCGCTGAGGTCATCAGTCCCCTAGAACTTAGAACTACTTAAACCTAACTAACCTAAGGACATCACACACATCCATGCCCGAGGCAGGATTCGAACCTGCGACCGTAGCGGACACGCGGTTCCAAACTGAAGCGCTTAGAACCGCACGGCCACACCGGCCGGCAATACTCCGTGGTGGCCTCCATGCTACTCTCAGCGCTTACAATAAAGATTTAATACTTTTACCGGAATTCTGGGTAGTGTTACTACGCACTGTAGTAGGAGTAAGACTATCTACAGTCTGTATATGTGGGTGTCTCACTCAGAATGTTGTTTGCTTGTTAGATGATCGTGTTATACCTCATGTAAGAACAGAAACATCTACCAGCATGTGTAAAAATTCGACAGTGACAGCATCGTGAACATTCGAAACAGTGGTTTATCGTTCCGTGATATCACTACTTCCGTTGATTGACATCCCACGATTGTCAAACAGATATGGAACTGATGCATTCAGTAGATCGCTGTTCAGCAACATGAGGGATCTCAACACTCACATACATCTGATGCCCAAGATACAGACATTTTGTTCACTCAGCTGTGCAGGATCACAAAGTAACTATACATGCGTTGAATCAGGAAATAGGTTTATTTGCTACAGGACAAGTATCCACACGGAGAGTGCGGTGACCTCTCGAGCACTATGGACTACCAGTGCGGAAACCATTACTGCTGCATCCCTCGACACAGCAGCTGAGGGAGGTGTGGTGCCAACACTGGACACAGGAGTGGCACCATGATGTCCTTTCTGCATATAGATTCACGGTTTCCATCAGTCCCGTCATCGCCATATGTGCCGCAATACCTGACATAATGCTATTGAGGGCCATAGGGTACAGGACATGTCAATTTCTGGTTATCCGATGACGTCAATCAAGATGGCGGATTTTTGAGGGTAATTTGAATTTTGGCGGGAAAGTGCCACTCCCCCAAACCCATAAAAAATGGCACGAAGATCAAATTCCACCATGGCAATGTATCACAAACCCGCTATCTCTACTAAGCAAAGAAAATGGTGGGAAAAAAGGACTTGTTTTTATTATTTAACAAATTTCAGACAGGTGTGACTCCACTGGGTCTGGACTGCAACTGGCAGAGGGTGCTCTCCTGACGTCAGCTGATGACGCAAGTACCGTCATTCAAGATGACGGCACCCAGTGTGTTCATCGCGAGCTCCATAGCCCAACTGATTTACTTCATATCGTGCCCACCAGAGGGCGCTACCATGAAGTTGCGTGATTACACAGGATCGTCTGCTCTCTCTCGCGCACGCGCGTTATAACTAAACACACGCCGCGCCACCGGCCCGCGGGCGTCCGACACCTTAACGTCGCACACCCTCGGCCTCCACCTCCATGCACACGCCGGACATAGTCTTCTGTAAATATGCTAACTAAAGTAACACCCACATCGCGCATATAACCTATCAATTACCCAAGTACTTAATTCCATTTCAATTTTAATCATATTCAATTTACAATTTCAATATTCAATGATCAAATGAGAAGTTCCACAATTTCCCACTATCAGCACGGTGTTCATTCACGACCTAGCACCCCCACCCCTAGAATGCTGCACTCCTACTGGCTACTGCATTAGTCACGTGATTCGACTATATTGGTAGGAATAGGTGTTCACTATACTTTCAATTACCTAGTTTCATCTACTTTTCAAAGTCCAGACCGCCACCTCTTTCTAGGAACCGGCGCCGATTTTGAATTCTGGCAGTAAAGAAAGGTCACTTGGGCTTTCACTACCAACCTAAAAAAATGGTTGCAAACAAAACTCACTGCCATTAACCTAAGCCTCCAGGGCAACCTCTTCCTAGGGGTTGCTGGTAAAAGGACTCAAGCCACACTAGGCAGATGGAGAGGAGAAGGAGTGTACTTTATTTATTTCAGAGCAAAAATGGCTCTGAGCACTATGAGACTTAACATCTGTGGTCATCAGTCCCCTAGAACTTAGAACTACTTAAACCTAACTAATCTAAGGACATCACACACATCCATGCCCGAGGCAGGATTCGTACCTGCGACCGTGGTGGTCACGCGGTTCCAGACTGAAGCGCCTTTAACCGCACGGCCACACCGGTCGGCTATTTGAGAGCAATTTATTTAGGGATGGAGTATATGTATCACAGAACACACGCTCTGACATGCCCCACAGCATACAGACCTGCAAACTACTCCTACATAACTCATGTATAACGCTCTACACACACTCTTGCTAATTGTAAACCGTCAAAAATAACATATTGCACAACCTACAGACATGCGAACCACTCACAAACAATGCAATGCATTTACGTCAAGATAGCCAAACAACTCCTAAATTGTCAAAATAATAATCCATCTAAAACACTCTGCTTGCTAATCGTCAACAGTCGAAATCATACACCAGTCTTTATTTAAACAATTAGAGCCAGCACCACCACGAAGTGTATTCGCCACTGAGTCCATAGCCCAACTGACTTAGTTCATATCGATGCTACTAGAGGACGCTGTAGTGACGTCAGGTGATGACGCAAGTACCATAATCTAAGATGGCTGCACCTAGTGGGTTCACCACGACTCCAGACCCCAGCTGGCTTAGTACATTTCGTCGCCGCCAGAGGACGCCACCGTGACACCAACTGATGACTCAAGTACAGTTATCCATGATAGCGGCAAACAGTGTGTTCTCCACGAGGTCTAGTACTCAGTACCACAAGCAGAGGACACTGTCGTCCGTTTCCTGACGTAAACCGAGATGGTCAGGGATAATGGTGGCAAAACGACTCAGCCTGCTCTGTGCTGCTGGGCAGAGTAAGGATGGAGTGCACTCTACTTATTTTCAAACAACTTATTTAAGGATACAGTATATCTATCACACTCACACAAAACATCCACCGCGATGTGCCTGGGGTCATGTTCACAGCCCACAGACACGCAACCAACTCGTAATTTCAGTACACAATAGCAAACTGCTCCTAAATAATTCTTCACACTGATGTGTAGACACGCTCAGTACTCGTAAACTGTCCAAATAGCGCACAGCAGGTACTACAGAGCCACTTGCGAATTAATGCAATCAACGCACCCAACACAGTCCACTGCCCCCTGTTCAATAGAGTACACAGGAGGTAGCGATAAGTGATGCATCCGTCAGATGTGAAACCGCGTACAGCCCCTGCTCGGCTTCCGCAAGCATAAGGTAGATGCACCCCCATTCATACGTAACACATGAGAAATTCCTATCCAAATACGTCTTCACCTACACACACGTGCTGACGTGATCGGGCGGAAGCGCAACCGCGAGCTGCAGCCGAACGCAGGCCAAAGTTGTATGCAGGCGCTGTTAATGACCGAGGTCTTATTTACAGTGCGCGCACTCCAAGCAGAGCCGTGCGCGTTCGGCATTCCTTGCTACCCTCACTCTAACTGCAGTCCGGCGAAGGCGCTGCAGAATTCCGTTCCACAGTAGCAGAACCTGCTTTCTCCTTAGCAATTCTAATGGACCATACATGACGTTTGACTCACGCTTCACCGCGTGTAGCTATATACCATCGCAAACGCATCTAGCAACGTTATCAATCTTATATTCAAGTCACATTGCTATCTAAAATAATAACCAAGTCTAACTCTACTAAATTCTATGGCCCTCCAGAAATAGTTAACACTCGCTTTCTTATTGTCTCAGCTTGTATGTGCCAAAATTCCTGCCCTAACAGAACCTATTTACCAAAATATCGCCGAATCTAGTATTCCTCCCAGACATACAGTGATAGCGTTCCTGCTCTCAACATACGCAAATGTTCTGATCGCTCCTAAATCCCACCACAATCAATCGAGCATTTTCTTCCTGGGGCTTTCAGTCGTTATTTTGCAAAGATTGCTAAATTGCACCGACAGTTCCCTCAATCTACACACGCCCAACCTGTTCTTTCTTTCTACAGACGCTACACTGATTGGTAATAAACTATTTTACACTGATCACCATTTTGCACCAACAACTAAACATCGCAAAGTTGTCTGCATCAAATACATACGATACTCGCAAGAATATTGGAGCATCAAACCGATCTCCAACCAGGGAATATTTCACCGAGTACTGTCTCGATCTAGTAAACATGCAGTTCATATCCCCCACCATACCAAATCATCCCCTTTACATCAGCGAACCGAAGTCACTCCCTCAGAACTGATATGAAAGACAGGCTCGTTCCCCCCGGCACAAACGCGTTACTATTTCCGCTTTCTTGCTCGCATTTCTACAGACATCTCTAGACTCTTCGATTAATAGAACAACCATATTTTCGCCATAATATTACACAATTTTCGCCGTGCTTCCCGATATGAAGAGGACAGCAGTAGCCTCCCGATCGGTAACGCAACATAATGCACAAGATATAGACTACACATTATTTCTCCGCAAACACCAAATTTTAGCGAGGTGTAGCATGCTGTAAACAATTGACTAACTACAAACAAATAGAGTAAAATAATATTTGCACATTCGAATACCGAAGTCGGTGATGTAACAGATTCCAGATGATTAATATTGCTTACAAGCCAACTAGGGTCTTTCCCACGTCTAGGGAACAGGTAAACATGTGTCCAACACACCGCAATCGATATTCCCTCAACTAAATAAAGGCACCAAATGTGCAGAAGCAGTCGACCGAACAATTTACAAGGGAGGGAATAACAGTCCACCGCAAACGCACCATCTTCTCAAAGTTACACTTGATCACGAAAGTCGCCCAGCACATACTTAGTTCGCTATTCGGTCGTCTAGAAGATGGTAAAGTTAACTATGATACATTCCTACAATCCAACAGGCCTCTGCATTTGAAAGACTGCTACCATTAACATGGGAACGCGTATCAATACCACCACAGACTTTGCATACACGAACACATTCTAGAAAACCCCTCACATATTTCTCGGCGCTGTTACCTAGGAAGAGGTGGCGGTCTGGACTTTGAAAAGTAGTTGAAAGTATAGTGAACACCTATTCCTACCTATATGATGCCGAATCACGTGACTAATGCAGTAGCCAATAGGAGTGCTAGGTCGTGAATGAACACCATGCTGATAGTGGGAAAGTGTGGAGAGAGAGCAGACTATTTTGTGTCATCACGCGACTTCATGATAGCACCCTCTGGTGGGCATGATATGAACTAAGTCAATTGGGCTATGGAGCTCGCGGTGAACACACTGGGTGCCGTCATCTTGAATACCGGTACTTGCGTCGTGATCTGACGTCAGGTGATCGCCCTCCTGTGGCACCAATATGAACTAAGCCAGTTGGGTTCTGGAGGTCGTGGTGAACACACTGGGTGCAGCCATCTTCAATAACGCTACTTGTGTCATCAACTGACATCAGGAGAGCGCCCTCTGCTGGCACCGATATGAACTAAACCAATTCCAGTCCAGACCCAGTGGAGAACACACCTGCCTGAAATTCGTTAAATAATAAAGACAAGTCCTTTTCCCCACCCTTTTCTCTGCTTAGTAGAGGTAGCGGGGGTGTCATGCATTATCATGGTGGAATTTGAACATCGCGGCATTTTTTCTGGGCGACAGGGGCATGGCACTTTCTCGCCCGCCAAAATTCAAACTTCCCGACAAAATCCGCCATCTTGATAGACGTCATCGCTGCCATCTTGGATGACCTCATCGCCGCCATCTTGGATAACAGTACTTTGGGGTGATGTCAGCTTTCTTCCAATACTCTCATAGTCGTTGTATTTCCGACTACTTAAGGACAGTGAATTGCTTTATCTTTGATGTCTCCAAAACTTTATCTTTCCACAAGATGATGCAAGACCACACGTAACCACACTTCACAAAATGTTCAAATGCATGTGAATGCGTATGAGACCAAACTGCTGAGGTCATCGATCCCTAGACTTACACCCTACTTAAACTAACTTACGCGAAGGACGACACACACACCCATGCCCGAGGGAGGACTCGAACCTCTGGCAGGAGTAACCGCCCAGTTCATGACATGGTGCCTCTAACTGCACGGCCACTCCGCATGGTCCACGCAGTCCAAACCTACCTCTATACAGAGGGTGTAAAACTGTAGCCCTGCCCAACACATTCTCGAGATCTCTCGCCCAATGAATACATTTGGTCATGGGTTGCGGAAAGACTAACATTTTTGCACTTCACACTACGATTGGCATGTAACTGAAGGAGCATAGCGTGCTGAACCCAAGCCTCTCATACAAGCTCAGTTCAACTCAATGCCCAGCCAAATAAGAGCCATCGTTGCTGCCAGAAGAGGCAATTTTGTGTACTGCTTGGGCCACTCATATTAATGTGACCACCTGACAAAAGCCTGAAAGACCACCTTTTGGAATGTGAGATGTGCAGAAAGAGTCAGTGACGTTCTACGGATACAGAGAGGGATGTTGAGTCATGCCTACTCCAGGGCCGTTGCCAGCTGAGCTAAGTTTCTTGGTTGAGGCTCCATGGTGGGATCGAGCTGGTCCCGCAGATTCTCAACTAGGTTCAATCCGGCGAGGTTGGCGTCCAGGGCAGTACAGTAAACTCATCCTGGTGCTCCTCGAAACACGCACATACACTGCAAGATATGTGACACGAACTTTGTCCTGCCGGTAGATGGCATCGTGTCAAGGAAAAACAAAATTCATGTATGAGGCAGATGGATATAAGTATTTTGTTGAAATATTGTGCCTCCAGAATGATGAGATTACCCAGGGAATGTCATCGAAAACATTCCCCAGATCATAACGCTCCCTCCTGGTTGCAGGGTGTTTCCTTTCAGACATTCCTATGGAACATAATACGTGATTCATCTGAAAAGGACAGCTGTCGAGACACTCAGTGGCCGCCAGTTGAATTATTGGCGTGCAAATTACAGCCTTTTCCGCAGTCAGCATGGGTTCATAAACCAGAGACCTGCAGCAGAGCTCATACACAGCGAATTTCACTGAGCGGTCGTAGAGGAGACACTGTTGATACCTCCTTGGGTCATCTAGGTGGTCAATTGCTTAACAATTGCACGTCTATTCCCCCATACACATCTCCGCAGCCGTCGTTCACCTCTGTTATCTATGGCCCGAGGTGCACCACAGTTGCCTCAGTGCCAGTTTTGAATGCACGGTATACTTTAACCACAACGGCACATGAACAGTTTACAAAAATAGCCATTTCGGAAATACTTCCACCCTTGGTCCAAAAGCCAATTATCATTTCCTTTTGGGCATCATATAAATCACTCCATTTCCGCATTATGATAACGACTGCATTGTTTTCCGCATCCCCCCGACACTGCTGGTGGTGTCATCTGTCACGTCATGTCTTTGAGTGGTTATTGCATGTTGACATTGAACATAGGCTGTGGTCACATTAATGTTACTGGACCGTGTAAAATTCGGAACCTGTATACTTCCAAATCACCTACAGATTTATTCACGCATTCTTTCTACTACACCGTATGCGCACTATGAGTAAAATGTCATTATTTTCTATCGTTCCTCGTGAGCAGTTTCAATGGCCAGTAATGTATTTTCGATCGTTCTTGCAATGTGCTACAAGGGTATCATCAATGATTACCAGTGACGGCTTCTGATTTCTATTCAAAAACAATGTTTGCATATAACTCCTTATCTTGCAGGAGTTGCAAGTCTTAATCTAGTAATGGTTTTCCATGAATTTCAGAACGTAATGTGTCATCTAACACTGCAGTTGTTTCCTAACTTGTGGAAGTGGAGCGTTCTGGTTTTGCACAGATATTAATTAGACAACGAAACTAATTTTCGTTATAACAAGAACGATAGAAAGAAAGAAGGAACATTCAACAACCCATAGTACTTGAACTCTGCTTCTACTGAAAGCAAATCTAGTATCTTAAGCAGAAATAAATCATTGTTCATTTAACACATCAGACTGAAGAAGGCAAATCTATATTGGCGCTTTGCACACCTATTATCAACATTAATAATTGTACACCAGCCTACTGCAACGTTACCCTGTTTTAAAATACTCAGAGTAAACTAGAAATAACTACACAGGCCAACAACAAACAGTTGTGAAATCAGGTTTCCTCTATCCGCTATTATTTTGTTGATTATTGTTATTTAACATGCACTTCTACACGAAATGTGTAGTTTCATCTCTGATTTGTGCGCTTTTAAATCGCGTGAATGAGGATTGGTCCCTGTATGTTTGCCCTATTGTCAGTCTGCTTCCTAATTAGTTCCAGAAATATCCACCAGATAGAGTTGGAGGCTACTGTGTGAGCTCCCGCGGTACCAAACAGAGCGAGGATGGGCTTCGCATGATAGTTTGGTTAGGAAGCATCTCCGATGTAGATTTTTGCATTTGTATTGCCGAATAGATATAAAATAACTTAAGTAAAGGAAGTTGTGTAAATCACCTTGATGGTTTTTGCTACATATGCAGAAAATAAACGTTGAAAAGAAACCGAAGACCTATAATTGACTTTGTAAAGACTTTCGCAAGAAGTCTGTAAAACTTGTACAAAACATTTACGATCGTGGGCTACCGGGAAACGAAAACGTGTGAAACAAAAGCCACTCCGATAGCTTTTGTTTGTAAGGACTAGTGTTGTCCCTCTGATACTAATGAAGATGACAGTGATTATGCGGGTTTGCAATGAATTGCTTAAAGATTAAACTGAGATGAGTTAATAACTCATCCCCGATGAGCCATTCCAGTTGTAATAAGTCTCTACTGTTACTACGTAATAGCGCACCTATTCGAAAATGTTATGCATCTTTATAGCTAAAGTTCTTTTCTGCTATTTTAGTCAACGAAACTTATGAGAAAAAGGTTCTTTCTAGATGTGATTTAACAATTTGTATAATAAAGGTAAATACTCATTTTGTTTCAATGAGAAGCGGCAGCATTCGTCTAATTTGGGTATGAATAGGTCCTCAGGTTGTTTACTAGCTAGTGAAGATACTACTTCTTAATATTTCTTTTTGTTTTATTTCACAATTAGTTTGTCACCCATAGTAAAACACAACACACAGTTATTTATTAGTGTCAACATTTTTACCAATCAACAAGACAACAAAAACGTAGTTTCATCACCAAAACCTCTTTTTACATGGAAGGAGCTCATTTTCAAGTGATTACACACGATGTGTCATGTACAAAAGCCTGTAAGTTAAATCAGCTAACTATTATGTCCAGTCTAATTTGGCACACATCCAGTTCAGTATAACATAGAATTGTTGTCCAAAATGTTCTAGAATTTCCTTTGTCAAAATAATTATTACAATGACATCTGATTTTACAAACAGTGTCAATTTATGTAAAAATTGTATCTTTTATGGTTACAAAAATCTGAGTTACAAAAGAAATTTTATATACCTGGAATAAAATTTAGAACTATCAAGATACGGCACATCCCAAGATTTGTTTACATATTGCAAAATTATATAATTTACGTCATCCGAAATTGAAATTAATTACGACTTTTCAGTATACTGAAGACTATTTTCTGATGAATGATAATTACGATTTTCTACAGCTCATATGAGATTCGGAATTTTGTTGAATAGATGTGATTTACGGGAAAAACTGCATATACGAAACAAAATCTAATAAAAACCTTTGAAGTTAACGATTCTTTTTAAACGTAGACTTCGTAAAGCAAAATCTGTACGATGACCAATTTTCGTAATTTTATGTTCTCATGTTTTAGCTCGCAATGAAAAGGTAAATTTGGAAAAGAATATTAGTTCATAAATACTTCGTAGTATTGCATACCTATACAAAAGTCGTAAATCCCATACTTTACGATCTAAATAGGAATAAATGTTACTCAAATGGGTGTGGAATCGTATCTTTCGGTTTACCCAGGCTTGTGTCGTAACGTCTTTTCGAGCCAGAAATACCTTAATTTTGATTTGTTATACTCTCAAGAAGACAATCTCGTGTTTTGTTCCGAAATTAGAGGACTGCTGAGAATATGGGTCTTCTTGGATGTTTTCTAGATGATTTTCTCTTTTCTATGGGCACCTCAACGCAAGTTTAAAATTTGTACTTATACACAGTGGTAACAAATATAGTTCAATATCAGCTGCTCACTCAATGAAAATGAAAGAAGAACATTAAACCGTAGCTTTGATTTTTGAAATGATTAAGTATCATAAACATCAATGGGTGGTTTGTCTAGACTTAGGTAAACATTCTCCTCGGTTATCAAAGTGGCGTCACTAAATAAGCTTGCTTCTTGTGCCTCTGGAATAGAAGATCCAAAGCACACCACTGGGTTAGAAAAAAATGGTCTAAGAGAGAAAACATGGACGCTAGGAGGAGGAATGTCATTAGTTGGACGAAAGAAAATCATCTTTTCTCCACTGCATATGAAGTTGCGCCTTTTGAAACAGTTTGCAAATTCTTTTGATAAGAATGGATCACGCCTTGTACATACAGGGAAAAACGTTGGAGTTGAGTATGGAATAATCAAAGCAGGAATATGTGACGATCCACAAATAAGGCAATTCTGCATATGAAAACTGTGGAGGTCCGCTACCAAGGAAGATCGGATATGCACGTGATGGCAGCCTACTGCTGGAATTTAAAAATGGACTGCTCCAAAATCTCCTGAATCTTCTGAAGTGTGTAGTGACTAGGTGGTTTCATGAGTGACTTTTTTCCTTTATTACGTATAAAATAATATTTCTATAATACAATAGTAAAACTATTGTTTCTATCTTTTATCCATGGACTAAAATTAAAATAGTATAACATATATTACACTAAAATCTTATATTTTAGAATTTTGAGATTCTAGAAAAATATTTATGAAATGTTTGAATTCAGGGCATCAAATTCTTAGAAAATCAGCTTAAAATACTTCGGCACCAAAGCAACTATTCATCTGTGGTACGCAAATAAATAGCAATCTACACGAATCTTAATGCTATCGTTTTCAGTCAAGACTAGTTAATGCAATTATAGTAAGAAACAGCAAAGTCAGAGCATTATTAAACATTTCATAGGATTTTTAGCCAGCTCATTGTTATACTGATAATAATTCTATGCTTTTCCGTGTGAGTATTATTATGTGCTCTGTGGTCATGAAGGTTAGAGTTTAATGTACTTTGAATCAGAATTATTACAAAGGAGCGCTATCTCACGTGAAAGGGCAGTGGGAAAGGAACTGGGCATAATCATGTTTAAGGAGCCATGACATAATTTGCATGAAATGTGTGGTGTCACCGCCAGACACCACACTTGCTAGGTGGTAGCTTAAATCGGCCGCGGTCCATTTAGTACATATCGGACCCGCGTGTTGCCACTGTGTGATCGCAGACTGAGCGCCACCACAAGGCAGGTCTCGAGATACGGACTAGCACTCGCCCCAGTTGTACGGGCGACATTGCTAGCGACTATACTGACGAAGCCTTTCTCTCATTTGCCGAGAGACAGTTAGAATAGCCTTCAGCTAAGTCAATGGCTACGACCTAGCAAGGCGCCATTAGCCTTACATAGTTTGATAGTTATCGTATGAAATGCCTCATCAAGAACGATGTATACAACAAGGATTAAAAGTTAAGTATTCCAGCAGCTACATACTTTTCTTTATAACATTAATAAGTATCCTGTTTCAGACCTCTATCTAGCCTACGTGAGATTACGCGTGCCTTTCGGCTACTTCAGTGTGGCGTAGCTGTCTTGTTACGTCACAATAAAATGAGTCAGAGAAACACTAGGAATTGTTAATCTTTTTCAACGAGAGCCCAACGATTCCATGGGTGCGCCACATCGCACATAAAATACAATGTGGACTGCTGATGTGTTGCAGATATTGTTAATTATCTCTGTTTGGATTCTGCTGAAAGAACAAGTTTTGGGAAGTACTCGAACATGTTAGATAGGCTGCACCAAAAATAACTACATCACGTGAACCGGCCAATGCGAAGGCCCTCGTGATAAAATAAAACGTTATAAACTACACAGAGGGCATCAACCCCATTCACCAAATTTCATTAATAAAACCCAGCGGGGTGACGAAGTGGGATGACCCAGAAGTCACAGTTAGGAGATCAGTGGTTTGTATCTCTATCAGTCCATCCACATTTAGGTTTCCTGCAGTTTTCCAAGCATAAGCTTGGACAGGAGACTGCTGAGAAAGAAACCTAAATGTGGATTGCCTGACAGAGATTCGAACCACTGCCCTCCTGACTGTGAGTCCTGTGTCTTCCCACTTCGCCACCTCGCTGGGTTTGAGCTTCTGTTTACGGAGAGGAGTTTTGTCCTACACAGAAATATGGAAGTGTATGCACATGCGCAAGTGCCCATGTGTGTGTGTGTGTGTGTGTGTGTGTGTGTGTGTGTGTGTGTGTTCAGTGAAAGGCGGGTTGGGGCGACGGTAGGGGCACGCAAAGGCGTACTTCCAGGAACATTGCAACGCTTTGCCACTCGAAAAACTAAGGTGGCAGATACACACATTCCGCATTTACTGTTGTTCCTGTTCGCTTGAGCAATGTCGTAGGTCGCAGCCATCTCTATAAAAGTATCGTGCAACAAGCAGCCTGTAGGGCAAACCACACGAAGGAGGAACTTCGTCACTAGGTCACTTTCCGACATCTGTATATTTTTACATGTACAGGGCATGAAAAAAAATATGGAGATACCAAAAGCACAAACCCTTACCATACCTAACGCGGTGTAGGAAAATCGTTGGCGTGCTAAACAGCTCCTGATCATCCTGGAATGGCTAAATACGGGTCATGTACGGTTTTCACTTATACCATTCTTCGTGCAAAATAATGCCAACTTCAGCTAACAATGATGGAAATGGATACCAATCACGAACGCTTCTTTCCAAATTTGACCGTAAAAGCTCAATAATATTGAAATCTGTGACTGTGGTGGCCAGGGCAGTCGCGACAATTTTAATTTTATCTCCTCATCACAAACCAGTCCTGGACGATGCGAGCTGTGTGAACGGGAGCCATGTCTTCCTGGAACACAGCATCACTATTGGAGAACAAATATTGTACCGTGAAATGGATCCGCTCAGCCAAAATTGTCACACAATCTTTGGCAGTAATATGACCGTGCAGAGTAACCATGAGGTCCAAGGAATACCAGGGTATGGCTGCCCAAATCATCACCAAACCCTCGCAATGTTTCGCTCTTGGCAGCAAGCTGTCTGTATCATAGGCTCACGACATGGGTATGCAAGACCTAAATTCGGCCAGATTGGAACCACTGTGAAATAAGTCTCATCTGACAATATGGCTCTCTTTGATTTGCTCAATAGTTAAGGTTTTATGGCTTCAGTACCACGTTTTTCTGTTACGGCTATTTCAATTGCTGATGCTTGGTTTTGGAATCGACCTGCAATCCCTGCTTATGAAAACCCCTTCCTGTTGTTTTGATGCTGACAGTGTTCTCGAGTGCGACATTGAGTTGCGCAGTGACTTTTATAGCTTTTGGCCTTTTATTTTTCGTCACAGTCCCCTTCAATAATCATCTGCGATGGTTACTCAACACACACTTTCGTCTGCATTTGTGACTCAAGAGGACGCGTTTCCGCTCTCATTGTATTCGGTATAAATCTTTGATACCGTGCCTCATGAAACACCAACCACTTCAGCTACTTGGTGACAGAAGCAAATACCATAAAAACACCAAAAATTTGGCCATGTATGAATTCACTTACCTCTGACATAACACACTTACAGCTACATAGAACAGTGTTCTGACCACGACTGACAGAACGCATTGACGATATTGTACTTTTCCTGTTCGTGATCAAATACAACACCACAACCAGCAGGTTTTGCTAGTAACTGCATTTATGTCCAGGCAATCAATGCATTTCTCGCAGTGTTCCCATATTTTTGTCCAACCCCTGTATATCTACATCCATTGTGTGCAAAACCATTATGAAATGTATGGTAGAGGATACTTCCCACTGTACTAATTAGGCTTCTTTTCCTTCCATTCATGGGCATCGTGCGAGAAGAATGGCTGTTTATACAATTTTGTACTCACTGTAATTAATCAAATCTTGTGCTATGGGGGCGTTGCAGTGTATTCCAAGATTCGTCATCCAAAACTAGTTCCTGACAATTTATATGTAGATTTTCCCTGAATAGTCTGCGTCGTTCTTCAGGTGTCTGCCACTTCAGATTCTCCAGCATTTCGATGACACTCTCCCACAGATCAAACTAACCTGTGATCATTCCTGCTGCCCTTCTCTGTATACGTTCAATACTCTTGTTTGTCCTATTTGGAAAAGGTCCCACACACTAGAGCAATATTCTAGGAAGGGTCCCACAAGTGTTTCGTAAGTAATTTCTTTTGTAGAATGAGCACTTCCCTAGTATTCTACCAATGAAACGACGTCTGCCATCTACTTTACCTACGGCTGAGCATATCTTCCCTAGAACACTTGAACGATTCTGTTGTCTAAATGATGTGGAATTATTCAGTTTACAAAGTACGTGTATATGAAGACTTTTTACATTAATGAACACATTGTTTTTTAGTCCTACTCACTCAACTACACTTAAAAATATTCCTTTTCTCAGCCTACCAGTTTTAAAATAATATTCGCCCAAGAAGTAGGAGGGGTTGCTCAGGAAAAGTGATCTTGAGTTATATTTAAAACTTGATACGCTACCCGTCAGACGTAGTACTTTAATGGGCAAATAATCAAACAATTTTTTTCTACGTATTGAACTCCTTTCTGAGGCACTCACAGCCTAATAATGAGCAATAAGTTCATTTTTTCCTCTAGTGCTGTAGGTGTGGAAATCACTATTCTTCTCAAGTTGTAATGGATTATTTATGACAAATTTCATTAGCAGATATATGAATTGTGACACTACAGTTAAAATGCGCAGCTCAGTGAAGAAGTACCTACATGACGACTGCGGGTGAACACCACATACTATTCCTACTGCTCTCTTTTGGCAATCATTACTCTGTTTCTAACTAGTAAGTTCGCAAGAAATTTATTCCATGGGTCATTATTCAGTGTAAATGCGCAAAATATTTTAGGATGTTTGTTCGCTTGTTTCCAAGGCTAGGAATTATACGAAGAACAAAATTAGTTGAACTTAACTGTTTGAGAAACTCAGCAATACGCTTCTTCCAGTTCAAGTTTCATCAGTATGAAAATCCAAAAATTTGGAGCATTCTACCCTTTTTACTGACTCCTGTTCTTGTGGCACGTCAATTATTGATATTATTTATTGTACAGAACTAAATATAGTGTATTTTCCCAAAAATTTAAGGAGAGCCCAGTTTCAGAGAACCAGTTAATCACCCTTTGAAAAAGTATATTAACAATGTGTTCTGTTGCTTTCCCTTTAATAACATTTCTTAAAACAAAAGCATCATGTGTAAAAACGTACCAGTTCTGCGATCAACTTGGATTCCACAAGTAGCTGTTGTGCGCAGCGACCGTAGACTATAAGGAAGGAGAGAGACACAGCATTCAATCGCAATTACATTAGTTTTATTACTCTTGCATATGTGACGCCGGCTATTTAGAGAGGAAATCTAGATAGGCTAGAGTAGTAAAACTAATGGTTTGCGAATGATTGCTGTGTGCTTCTCCTTCCTTAAATTCTGCGATCATTCCGTTTCATGCCTTCAAAAACTGTTCCATCCAAGTATTTGTATGTGTTGACAGATGCCAATAAGGACTCGTTAATATTGTTGTTATGAGATACTACATTATTTTCGTTTTGCGAAGTGCATACTTTTGCGTTCTTAACATTTAAAGCAAGTTGCCAGGTTTTGCATCATTCTGAAATCCTACAAAGATTAGGCTGAATGTCTGTGGACCGTATTTCAGGTAGCTTTCAATCGCAAAAATAACTACACCATCTACAAAAAGTCTCAGGTTACCATTAATATTTTCTGCACTGCCATTAATATTCAACTTGAACAGCAAGGGCCCCAACACACTTCCCTTGGGAACAGGGTGTCCCAGGAGGAATGGTCTACATTCATGAACGTCACAGGAACGATAGTTTGAAGCAAAAAACTTCATACAGACATATGCCCTATTCCGAATGATTTTCGAGGCAGAACACATTTAATGTACGTCTTTGTTTATTCTCTGTATCCTTGAATAAATTGCCAAATTCACACATGTACACATGTACAACAGTTAGTAAATATAACAATATTCTTTGATTCATTATTCATTTACCATCAGCTTTACTTATTCCATAACTCACTTACGCATCTGTATTGTGCCCTACTTGTCGACGTAGCATGGCAGATGGCCAGCGCTGTCACTATAATTCTCCGTGGTGGCCTCCAAGCTACTTTCAGCACTTATATTAAAGATTTAATACTTTTACCAGAATTCTGCGTAGTGTCACTACGCAGTGTAGTAGGAGTACCACCACCTTCAGTAGATTCCTATTCTGCGACATCAGCGATCGCAACAATCACATATGTCTGGAGCCCAAGGGACAGACATGTTCACTCAGCTGTGCAGGATCACAAAGTAACGTTCCATGCCAAGAACCATAAACGGGATTGTTTGCTACACGACAAGTATCCACGCGGAGAGTGAGGTGACGTCTCGGGCACTACGGACTATCAGTGCAGAAACCATTGCTGCTGCAACCCTTGACACAGCAGCAGAGGGAGGCTTGGTGGCAACCCTAACACAGGATTGGCAGCATGACACTCTTTCTGCGTATACCATCACGGTTTCCAGCTGTCCCATCATTGTCATACATGCCCCAATACCTGGCATCATGCTATTGAGGGCCAATGGGTACAGGACATGTCCATTTCTGGTTCTCACAGCCGGTAACTTGGACAGCAGTCGTTACATTTCCGACTCCTTAAGCCCAGTGATATTGCCTTATATTTGAGGACTCCAAAACGTTATCTTTCAGCAAGATGACGGAAGAGCACATGTAACCACACTGTCCAAACCTACCTCTATACAGAGGGTGTGCAACTATAGTCCTGGCCAACATGTTCTCCAGATCTCTCGCCCATTGAATACATTTGGTCACAGGTTGCCAAGAGACTAGGATGCTTGCACTCGACACAACGATTGGCATGTAATTGAAGCAGCATAGCGTGCTGCACCCATGTCTGTCATACAAGCTCAGTTCAACTCAATGCCCAGCCAGATTAGAGCCACCGTTGCTGCCAGAAGTGGAAATTCTGCCTACTCCTTGAGCCACTCACATTAATGTGACCACCTGACAAGAACCTGACTGACCACCTTTTGCAGTGTGAGATGTGCAGAAGGAGTCAGTGAGGTTCTAGGGGTACAGAGAGGGATGTGGAATCATGCAGATTCCAGTGCCATTACCAGCTCAGCTAGGTTTCTTCGTTGAGGCTCCATGGTGGGATCGAGCTGGTCCCGCAGATTCTCAACTAGGTTCAATCCGGGGAGGTTGGTGGCCAGGGGAGCACAATATACTCATCCTATAGCTCCTCGAAAGACGCACATACACTGCAAGCTATGTGACACGATGGTTTGGCCTGCTGGTAGGTGGCATCATGTCAAGGAAAAACAAAATTCATGTAGGGGACAGATGGATATAAGCATTTTGTTGAAATATTGTGCCTCCATAATGATGAGATTACCCAGGGAATGCCACTGAAAACATTGCCCAGATCATAACGCTCCCTCCTGTAAGCAGTGTGTTTCCTTTCAGACATTCCTATGGAACATAATACGTAATTCATCTGAAAAGGTCAGCTTTCGAGACACTCAGTGGCCGCCAGTTGAAGTATTGGCGTGCAAATTACAGCCTTTTCCGCAGTCAGCATGGGTTCATGAACCAGAGACCTGCTCCAGGGCTCATACACAGCGAAGTTCTCTGAACGGTCGTTGAGGAGACACTGTTGCTACCTTGGGTCATCTAGGTGGTCAATTGCTTAACAGTCGCACGTCTATTCCCTCATACACAACACTGCAGCCGTCGTTCACCTCTGTTACCTATGGCCCGTGGTGCACCACAGTTGCCTCAATGCCGGTTCTGGATGTGCGGTATATGGTTCAAGTGGCTCTGAGCACTATGGAACTTAACTTCTGAGGTCATCAGTCCCCTAGAACTTAGACCTACTTAAACCTAACTAACCTAAGGACATGACACACATCCATGCCCACGGCAGGATTGGAGCCTGCGGCCGTAGCGGTAGCGCGGTTACAGACTGTAGCGCCTAGAACCGCACGGCCACTCCGGCGGCTGTGCAGTATACTTTAACCACAGTGGCACATGAACAGTTTACAAAAATAGCCATTTCGGAAATACTTCCGCCCTTGGCCCGAAAGCCAATGATCATACTCTTTTGGGCAACACATAAATCACTCCATTTCCATATTGCGATAACAACTGCACTGTTTTCCGCATCCCCCCGACACTGCTGGTGGTGTTACCTGTCACCTCTTGTCTTTGAGTGATTATTGCATGTTGACATTGAACATAGGTGGTGGACCGTGTAAAATTCGGAACTTGTATACTTCCAAATCACCTACAGATTTATTCACGTATTCTTTCTACTAGACTGATGCGCACTATGAGTAAAATGTCATTATTTCCTATCCTTCCTGGTGAGCAGTTTCAACGGTCAGCAACGTATTTTCTATCGTTCTTACAACGTGTTACACGGGTGTCATCAACTGTTACCACTGGCGGATTCTTATTTCTATTCCAAAACAATGTTCGCATATATCTGCACATCTGTCAGGTGTTGCGAGTATGAAGCTAGTATTTGTTTCCCTCGAATTAGCATTTCAGCACGTAACGTGTTATCTAGCACTGCAGGTGTTTCCTAGGTAGAGGAAGTGGAGCGTTCTGGTTTTACACAGATATTAATTATACAAAGAAATTGATTTTCGTGGAGAGAAGAGCAGTAGAAAGAAAGAAGGAAAGTTCAACAGCCCATCATTCTATTTTGCACAGCGTGGTCACCAAAGATATTAACTAAACAACGAAACTAGTCTTCGTACAACAAAGACGATGGAGACGAAACAGAACGTTGGGGCTCAAATCCTGCACGACGATGGTATGATTATGTACAGAATACTTCCTCAGTGGGAGAAGGATGGGGAAGAAATTCGGCTGCGTCTCATTCAAAGAATCGTCCTGGAAATTGCTTGAATTGATTCAAGTGAACCATAGACAACCTTAATCTGAGTGGCCAGATCTTTTACTCGAACTCTATTTCTATTGGAAACAAATCTACTATCTTAGCAGAAATAAATTATTGTTCATTGAATGCATCAAACTGAGGAAGTGAAATCCATATTGGCGCTTTGCACACCTATTATCAAGATTAATAACTGTTACGCCATATTAAGATACTCAGGAAAACTAGCAAAGAAGTAATTACAGAGGCTATGAACAGTTTTTTTATATATCTGAGATTTTAGAATTTATGTTAGCTACAGTTGGGGCGTTGAATCAAAAAGTGAAATCAGTCTTCCTCTATCCACTCTTTTTTTTTTTATCATTGTGGTTTAACCTGCACTTGTACATGAAATGTGCATTTGTAACTCTATTTTGTGCACTTCTAAAATCACATGTACGAGGATTGGTTCTTGTAGGTTTGCCCTATTGCTGGTCTGCTTTCTAATTAGTTCCAGGAATATCCACCAGATGGAGTTGGAGGTTACTGTGTGAGCTAGGCCGAACAAGGCTGAGCGGGAATGACATCACTTGATAAATCAGTTATGAAACATCTATGCTGTAGTTTTTTGCACTTGTGTTGTTGAACAGAAATAATATACGTTAAAGTAGAAGAAATTGCGTAAATCACCTTGGTCATTGTCGTTTAACATGTACTTGTACGTTAAATGTGCATTTGTAACTCTGGTATGTGCACTTCTAAACCACACATACGAGGATTGGTTCCTGTAGGTTTGCCCTATTGCCGGTCTGCTTTCTAATTAGTCGCAGGAATATCCACCAGATGGAGTTGGAGCTTACTGTGTGAGCTCTGGCCGTCCAAGGCTTACCGAGGAAGGTGTCAGATGACAGTTCTGTTAGGAAACATCTATGTTGTAGTTTTTTGCACTTGTGTTGTTGAACAGAAATAATATAAGTTAAAGTATAAGAAATTGCGTAAATCACTCTGATGGTTTTTACTACATATGCAGAGAATAAACGGTGAAGGGAAACCGAAAACCTATTATTGACTTTGGAAATACTTTTGCAATAAATCTGTAAAACTTGTACAAAACATTTACGATTGTGGACTACCAGGAAACGAAAACGTCTGAAACCAAAGGCATTCCGAAACCTGTTGTTTGTGAGGAATGGTGTTGTCCCTCTGATACTAATGACGGTGACAGTGATTAAGCATGTATGGCATTAATTCCTGAAGGTTTGAAGTGGGATATCTCAAGCTGCCAAAATAAACTTCTGAATTACTGGCTTGCAACAAAAATGTACTCGATCAAGCAACCAAGGTTATCTTTTACCATCATCATCATCATCTTCATCAGCCGAATCAATCATTAGATGATGTGGCCTCTGCGAGTCATGGATTCAAGTAGGCTTTCAGAAGTCTTCTCCAAGTGGGACGGTCTTGGGCAGTTCTCTGCCAGGTGTTACCAGCGATCTTCTTGATGTCTTTGTCCCATCTGTCTGGTGGTCTTCCTCTAGGCCTCCGGTGCTCTCTCGGACTCCACTCCAGTACTAGCTTCGTCCATCTGTTGTCTTTTCTTCTTGCAACGTGGCCAGCCCACTGCCATTTCAAGGAACCTACTCTCTCTAAGATGTCATTAACCTTCGTCACAGACTGGATGTCATCTGCCCTTTTCCATTCCTTTCTTGTATAGCCCAGCATTGATCTCTCCATGGCTCACTGTGTTTCCCTTTTGTGAATGAGTTCAGTGTCCATGTCTCGCAGCCATACGTCATCACAGGAAGAATGCATTGATCAAATACGGCATTCTTCAGATTTACTGTCATTTTTGATCTTAATACTTTTGAATTCTTCCCAAATGGTTGCCAGCCAAGCTTGATGCGTCGATAGATTTCTGGCCTTATGTCTCCCTTCATATTTATAAACTGGCTAAGGTAGACATATTCACTGACCTCTTCTAGTAGACTGTCCTTGACTTTCGCATCTCCAGCTGGGACCCATTTGTAGGATATTACTTTTGTTTTGGAAAGGTTCATGTTCAAGCCAACCAGCTGACATTCTGATGCAAGATCTGCAACCCTTCTTGCTACTGAAATATTCCATCTGAGGCAAAATATCCCTGATGAGCCATTCCAATTGTAATAAATGTCTACTGTAACTACATAACAGTTTTAGTTGAACGGAACGTCATGAGAATAAGACTCTTTCAAGATGTGATTAAACAATTCGTAGAATAAAGGTAAATACGCATCTTGTTTCAATGAGAAGCTGCAGCATCCGCCTAATTTGCGTATGAATAGGTTCTGAGATTGTTTACTAGCTAGTGAAGATACTATTTCTTTATATTTTGTCTTGATTTACTTCACAATTAGTTTGTCACCCATAATAAAATACAATACACAGTTATTTCTTAGAGTCAACATTTTCAATAGTCAAGATGACAACTAAAAGGTATTCTCATCATCAAAACCTCTTTTTACACAGGAGCAGCTCATTTTCACATGACTGCTGATAACAAAAACATTACACACGATGTGTCACATACAAAAGCTTAAATGTGAACTCAGCTAACTAATATGTCCAATCTGATTTGGGATGCATCCAGTTCTATATAACACAGAATTGCTGTCCAGAATGTTCTAGAATTTACTTTGTCAAAATAAATATTACATCGATATCTGGTTTTGCAAACAGTGGCGATTGATGCAAAAATTATACCTTTTTATGGTTACAAAAATGCGATTTACAAAAGAAATTTTATGTGTTATTGAAATAAAATTTAGAAATACCAAACTAAACCACGTCCCAAGATTTGTTTACATACTGCAGGATTAAATTATTATGTCAATTGGAAATTTTCTGGTAAAGTTAGTTACGGTTTTGAATACACTGAAGATTATTGTCTGATAAACAATCAATTACGTTTTTCTACAGATGATATGACATTCGGAAGTTTGTTAAGTACATGTCATATACGGGAAAAACTATATATATGAAATGAAATCCAATAAAAATCTTTAAGGTTAACAATACTTTTTAAATACAGACTTCTGTACAGTGAAATCAGTAGGATGACCAGTTTTCATAATTTTATGTCTTCATGGTTTAACTCACACTAAAGAGGTAAATTTGGAAAAGAATACTATTTAGTAAATACTTCAAAGTATCGTGTACCTGCATAAGAGTCGTAAATCTCACACTTTACGATCTAAATCGGAATCAATGTTAGACAAATGAATGTTGTATCGTATCTTTTGGTTTTGCCCAGGCTGGTGTCGTAACGACTTGTTGATCCAGGAAGCCCTTAATTTTTATTTTTTATACTCTCAAGAAGACAATCTCGTGTTCTGCACGAAATT
The DNA here is from genome assembly GCF_021461385.2 of Schistocerca piceifrons. Classification (NCBI taxonomy): domain Eukaryota; kingdom Metazoa; phylum Arthropoda; class Insecta; order Orthoptera; family Acrididae; genus Schistocerca; species Schistocerca piceifrons. Next base: position 226,362,839 of record NC_060149.1, read on the forward strand.
AGTGGGCTCCTTAGGAAATGGGCCTTCCTGAATGTTTTCTAGTTGATTTTCTCGTTTCTGTGCACAGCTCAAGGCAAATTTGAAATTTGTAATAATACACGATGGTATCAAATTTAGTTCAATATCACCTGCTCCCTCAAGGGAAATGAAAGAAGAACATAAAAACTTAGTTTTGATGTTTGAGAAGATTATGTATCATAAACATCAATGGATGGTTTGTCTAGACATATGAATGGTAAACTTTCTCCTTGGTTAGCAAAGTGCTTCTTGTGACTCTGGAATAGCAGAGAAAAACACACCCCAGTTGGGCCTTTTGAGGCAGTATGTAAAGGTTTTTGATAAGAATGGATCACAATTTGCATATATAGGGAAAAATGTCTGAGCTGAAAGCGGAAAAATTAAAGCAGAAATATTTGACGATCCACAAATGCCAATGCAAAGGCCCTCGTGATAAAATAAAACGTTATAAACTACACAGAGGGCATCCAACGCATTCACTAAATTTCATCACTAAAACCCAGCGACGTGACGAAGTGGGATGACCCAGAAGGCAAGCATAAGCTTAGACTGGAGAATGATGAGAAGGAAACCTAAATGTAAATGCCCTGACTGATATTCGAACCACTGTCCTCCTGACTGTGAGTCCTGAGTCTTCCCACTTCGCCACCTCGCTGGGTTTAAGCTTTCGTCTACGGAGAGGAGTTTTCACCTACACAGAAATATGGAAGTGATTGCGCATGCGCAGGTGTCTGTTTGTGTGTGTGTGTGTGCTCGGCGCAAGGCGGGCTGGGGCGACGGTAGCGGACTACGCGAATGCGTACCTCCAGGAACGTTAGGACGCTTTGTCGTGTGTCGGATAGCCAGATGCCGGATTTACTACTGTTCCTGTTCCCTTGAACAATTTTATAGCACACAGCCATCTCTGCAGAAGCATAATACAACATGCGGCCTGTAGGACGAACCCCATGAACGAGGAACTTCGTAACTTGGTCATTTCCAACAATAGTCTATAATGACATCTACTGGGCGTGGACACAAATACGGAAAAACCAAAAGTACAACATCTTACCACGCCTAAGGTGGTGTAGGAAAATCGTTGGCATTCTAAACAGATTCTAGTAGTCACAAACTGGCGAAATACAGGTACTGTGCGGTTTTCAGGGGAATCTTATACCATTGTTCCTGTAAAGTCTTGGGAACTTCAGGTAGTGATGATGGAAGCGTGTAGTGATCACGTACACTTCATTCCCAATTTGACGGTGAAGGCTGCATAATGCTGAGATCTGTCACTGTGGTGGCCAGGGGAGATGCGACAACTCTATCTCTTGGTCACAAACCAGTCTTGGACGATGTGAGCTGCGAACAGGAGCAATGTCTTCCTGGAATACAGCATCTATATCTTCATGATTACTTTGTTATTTACAATAAAGAGCCTGGCAGTGGGTTCAATGAACCACTTTCAAGCTGTCTCTCTTGCGTTCCACTCACGAACGACACACGGAGAAAACGATCACTTAATTTTTCCGTGCAAGCCCTGATTTCTCTTTTATTTTGTTGTGATGATCATTTCTACCTATGTAGGTGGGTGCCAAGAGAATTTCTTCACAATCGAAAGAGAAAACTGGTATCAAAGTTTCATGAGAAGATCCCGTCGCAACGAAGAACGCCTTTGTTTTAATGATTGCCACTCCAATTCACGTATCATGTCTGTGGCACTATCTCACCTGCTTGGCGATAATGCAAAACGAACTGCCCTCCTTTATACTTTTTCGATCTCATCCGCCAGTCCCATTTGATGCGCATCCCGCGCCGCACAGCAATACTCCAGAATAGGGCGGACAAGCGTGGTGTAAGCAGTCTCTTTAGTAGACCTGTCACACATTCTAAGTGTTCTGCCATCGAATCTCAGTCTTTGGTTATCTGTACAAACAACATTATCTATGAGATCGTTCCAATTTAGGGTATTTATAATTATAATCCCTAAGCATTTAGTTAAATTTACAGCCTTCAGATTTGTGTGACTTACCGTGAATCGAAATTTTGCGGTTTTATTTAGTGCACATGTGAATAACTTCACACTTTATTTAGGGTCAATTGCCACTTTTTGCACCATACAGATACCTTATCTAAATTATTTTGCAGTTCGTTTTGTTCATATGATGACTTTACAAGACGGTAAATAACAGCATCATCTGTAAGCAATCTAAGACGACTACTGAGATTGTCTCCTTTCTGTTGAACTTGTTTCCGGCTTTACCCAGCTATTTGATATTCAGTGCTGGCTATTTGGGCTTGGAGATGTGGTTCTTTCCCAACACAGCTACAACAATTAACAAGTATAATACCCATCGTTTTTACAACTAACTGACTGTGTTTTACCTACCCCCTTTTAGACGGACGCTCTTTCTGTCGTTCCTTGAGGCCCACTAACCCAAAAAACCACCCAGTCCCTTCCACACGGTCCCCACTACCTGTGTAGCAGCTTCCTGTGTGTAGTGGACTCCTGACCTATTAATCGGAACACGGAAACCCAGCACCTGATGGCGCGAGTCAAGAAATCTGCAACCTACACCGTCACAGAACCGCCTGAGCCACTGATTCAGACCCTCCACTCGGCTCTGCACCAAAGGACCACAGTCCATTCTATCGATGATGCTGCAGGTCACTATTGGAGAACAAATATTGTACCATGTAGTGGATCTGATCAGACAAAACTGACACACAATCCTTGGCAGCAATATGACCTTGTAGAGTAACCATGGTGTCCAAGGAATACCAGGGTATGGCTGACCAAATTAATATCGAACCCTCGCCATGTTTCGCTCTTTGCAGCAAGCAATCTGTAACATAGGCTTGGAACATGCATATGCCAGACATTAACTCGTGCAGCAATTGGAAACAATGTAAAACAAGACTGACCCAACCAAATGACTTTCATCCATTGCTCCGTATTTAAGGTTTTATGGCTTCAGCACCGCATTTTCGTTTTCCACCCACTGCAGTCACTAATGCTTGGTTTTGAAATTCCATATCGGCCTGCAGTCCTCTGCTTATGGAGACCCCTTCCTGGCTTTTGGTGCTGACAGGATACTCGAGTGCGACATTGAGTTCTGCAGTGATTATTATAGCTGTGGTCCACTTCTTTTCGTCACAGTCCTCTTCAGTGATCATTTGCGACAGTTACTCAACACGCACTTTCGTTCGCATTGTGACTAAGAGGGCGCGTTTCCGCTCTCTTTGTATTCGGTATAAATCTTTGATACGGTGCCTCATGAAACACGACCCACTTCAGTTACTTGGTAACAGAAGCAAATACCATAAAAACACCGTTCCTCACAAGCGACTTCTAATCAAGCTGCGGACCTATGGGGTATCGTCTCAGTTGTGCGACTGGATTCGTGATTTACTGTCAGGAAGGTCGCAGTTCGTAGTAATAGACGGCAAATCATCGAGTAAAACTGAAGTGATATCAGGTGTTCCCCAGGGAAGCGTCCTGGTATCTCTGCTGTTTCTGATCTATATAAATGACCTGGGTGACAATCTGAGCAGTTCTCTTAGGTTTTTCGCAGATGATGCTGTAATTTACCATGTAGTAAGGTCATCCGAAGACCAGTATCAGTTGCAAAGCGATTTAGAAAAGATTGCTGTATGGTGTGGCAGGTGGCAGTTGACGCTAAATAACGAAAAGTGTGAGGTGATCCACATGAGTTCCAAAAGAAATCCGTTGGAACTCGATTACTCGATAAATAGTACAATTCTCAAGGCTGTCAATTCAACTAAGTACCTGAGTGTAAAAATTACGAACAACTTCAGTTGGAAAGACCACATAGACAATATTGTGGGGAAGGTGAGCCAAAGGTTGCGTTTCATTGGCAGGACACTTAGAAGATGCAACAGGTCCACTAAAGAGACAGCTTACAGCACACTCGTTCGTCCACTCTTAGAATATTGCTGCGCGGTGTGGAATCCTTACCAGGTGGGATTGACGGAGGACATCGAAAGGGTGCAAAAAAGGGCGCACGGTGTGGAATCCTTACCAGGTGGGATTGACGGAGGACATCGAAAGGGTGCAAAAAAGGGCAGCTCGTTTTGTATTATTACGCAATAGGGGAGAGAGTGTGGCAGACATGATACGCGAGTTAGGATGGAAGTCATTAAAGCAAAGACGTTTTTCGTCGCGGCGTGATCTATTTACAAAACTTCAGTCACCAACTTTCTCTTCCGAATGCGAAAACATTTTGTTGAGCCCAACCTACATAGGTAGGAATGATCATCAAAATAAAATAAGAGAAATCAGAGCTCGAACACAAAGGTTTAGGTGTTCGTTTTTCCCGCGCGCTGTTCGGGAGTGGAATGGTAGAGAGATAGTATTAATGTGCTTCGATGAACCCTCTGCCAAGCACTTAAATGTGAATTGCAGAGTAATCATGTAGATGTAGATGTAGATGTAGATCGCCATTTATGAATTCACTTACCTCTGAAATAACACACTTACAGCTGCACAGAACACTCTCCTGACCACGACTGATACTTGCAACGTATTGAGGGCATTGCACAGGTGCCGTTCGTGATCAAATACAACAGCGCACCCAGCAGGTTTGATAGCATTCGCATTTATGTTCAAGCATGCTTTGTATTTCTCTCAGTGCTTCCAAGTTTTTGTCCAACACCTGTATATCTACATCCATTGTCGAACCCCTGTGTATCTACATACAGACTTTGCAAACCAGTATGAAATGTGTGGTAGAGGGTACATCCAACTGAACTAATTAGGGTTTCTTCTCCTTCCATTCACGTACGGGTTTCATGAAAAATTGCCATTTGTATGCCTTTATACTCGCTGGAGTTAACTTAATCCTGTCCTCTCGATTGCTGTAGAGGAGTTGTAGTATATTCTAAAATTCGTCTACTAAAACTGGTTCCTGACACTTTGTATGTAGATGTCTGCCAGTCCAGTTTCTCCAGAATTTCCGTGACACTGTCCTGTAGATCAGACAAACCTGTGATCGTTGCTGTGTCATTTCTCTGTATACGTTCAGTGCTTTTTTTCGTCCTATTTGGAACGGATCACACACACTAGTGCAATATTCTAGGAAGGGTCGTGTGAGTGTTTTGTAAGCAGTCTCCTTTGAAGACTGAGTACTTCCTAGTATCCCGACAATGAAATGTATTCTGCGACCTTCTTTCCATACTGCTCAGCAAATAATATGGAATTATTCAGTTTACAGTGTACGTATATATGACGACTGTTTACATTAATGAACACATTTTTTTGTCCTATTCGCTCAACTACATTTAAAAATATTTTCTTTCTCAGGCTACCGGCTTTTAAAGAGAAGTTCGTCCATGAAGTAGAACTGCGTTGTCCACGGAAAATGATTCTAATATATATATAAATCTTGCTGCGCTACCTGTCAGACATAGTACGTTATTGTGCAAATGATTGTTGTAACTGCGACGGGAAAGGTCGTGGGGTTGAAGTGACGGAAAGTGCGGCGGGACCCGTGGAGCAGTCCGCGAACAACAACACAACGGGAGAGGATGGACACGACCAACGAAGGACATAACGAACAACAACAAGATCGAAACAACGGAGCCACAAGGAAACCTTACAACCACGTCCACTCGTACACGGAACAAGAAAGTAAGTAAGCTGTCTGACGCGAAGTGATGTGTCCACAGACGTACGAAAGATTAGACTCGTTGGCTGAGTTTTTTTTTTTTTCCCCTTCTTTATTGAATTTCAATTCCCCCCGAAGGGGGCGGGCTGGCAGCAGCTTAGTATGCCGCTCTTCAGCCGACAGATTTTGTGACAAGGATCAAGAGAACAAATAATAAAAAACAGGCGATAAAAACGGAGACTTAGAGAGTAACAAGACGAAAAGAAATCGTGGAACTTAAAACAACAACACAGGGATGATGATGCTAATAAAAATACATACGAAGCAGACAGGGAAAACAATAGACAATTAAAAAACACGGCGACAGTCTGGATTCTGTTCGCAAAGGACATAAAATTCACACCTAGCGACAGCATGGTTTCTGTTCGCAACACGAGAAAGACAAACAACACTGAATAGTTACTGGAACGCTGCACTAAAAAGTTAGCAAATGTGACACCACAGTCGAGAGCAGGTGGGGGGAAACTGGACAGAAGATGGGAAAACAAAAAAGGGGGGAAAGGAGAGTAAAAGCGAAGGGGGGGAACCGGGAAAGGAGCTGAAGGAGGATGAGGACCCATAAGAGGGGTGGGGGGGCAGACGCGACAGGGAGTGGGGTAGGCAGAGGAGGGGAATACAAAAGGACTGGGGGGAGAAAGGAGGTAGGGAGAGGGTTAGTGGGGAGAAAACAGGACAGAAGGGGGGGGGGAAGAGGGAGCCCAGGGAAAGGACAGAGGAAAGGAGGGGGATTGAGGATCAGAGTTGATAGGAAGGATAAATGGAGGGAGAGAGGGCATCATCCGGGAGGGGGAGTTGACGGAAGCCACCTTGTGAAAGGAGATGTAGGGTGTAGAGATGGAGGGTAGGGGGGACACAACGGTGAAGACGTGGCAGGGGGCGGGGGTGGGAGAGGAGAGGAGCAACCAGGGGGTGAGGGGGTTCAAGATGGCGGGAGGTGTAGAGGATGCGGATATGTTCGAGGAATAGGAGCATATGGGGGAAAGGAATGAGATCATAGAGGATCCGCATGGGGGACGGGAGGCGGATACGGAAGGCGAGGCGGAGTGCATGACGCTGAAGGATCTGGAGGGACTGATAGAATTTGGGGGGGGGGGGCAGATATCCAGGCAGGACTGGCATAATAGAGGATGGGACAGATGAAGGATTTGTAGGTGTGGAGGATGGTAGAGGGGTGCAACCCCCATGTCCGGCCAGAGAGGAGTTTGAGGAGTCGGAGGCGGTTGTGGGCTTTGGATTGGATGGAGCGGAGATGAGGTATCCAGGTGAGGTGACGGTCAATGGTGAGGCCAAGGTAGGTGAGGGTGGGGGTGAGGCGGACAGGATGTGCGCAGACAGTAAGAGAGAAATCCAGGAGCCGGAAGGAGCGAGTGGTACGACCTACGATGTTTGCCTGGGTCTTGGAAGGATTGAGTTTCAGGAGCCATTGGTTACACCATGCAGCAAAAAGGTCAAGGGGATTCTGGAGAAGGCGTTGGGACCGTTGAAGGGTAGGAGCGAGGGCGAGGAATGCGGTGTCATCAGCATATTGCAAGAGGTGTACTGGAGGGGGGGGGTTGGGGCATATCGGCCGTGTACAGGAGGTAGAGGAGAGGGGAGAGGACAGAGCCCTGGGGCACACCGGCAGAGGGGTAGAAGGTGTGGGAATTGACATGATGGATGGTAACATAGGAGGGGCGGTGGGAGAGGAAGGAGGCCACCAGACGGATGTAGTTGATAGGAAGGGCGTAGGTTTGGAGTTTAAACAGGAGACCGGGATGCCAGACACGGTCGTAGGGCTTTTCGAGGTCAAGTGAGACAAAAATGGCGGAGCGACGGGAGTTAAGCTGGAGGGAGAGGAGATGAGTGAGGCGGAGGAGTTGGTCATCAGCAGAGAAGGAAGGTCGAAAGCCACATTGGGTGTTTGGGAGGAGGTGGTTTTGGTGGAGGTGGAGATGGATGCGCCGGGAAAGGATGGATTCCAAGAGCTTGCTGAACACCGATGTGAGACAGATAGGACGATAGGAAGAGGCATCAGATGGAGGCTTATTGGGTTTGGAGAACATCAGGATACTGGAGGTTTTCCACAGGTCGGGATAGAAGCCAGTGGCAAGGATGACATTGTAGAGGGTGGTAAGGAGGGAAAGGAAGGAGGGAGGGCAGTGTTTGAGGTGGCGGTAGGTAACGCAGTCGTGGCCGGGAGCAGTGTTGCGTTTATTTCGGAGTGTGAGGCTGATGTCCTGTGTAGTGATGGGAGTGTTAAGTGCAGAAGGTGGGGTGTGGCCCAAGTACTGGAAGCTAGGAGCAAGGGGAGGAACAGAGGTATTCGTACGGTCCATGACATCAGGGAAGAGGGAATAATCAAAGTGGGGATCATCTGGGATGGAAAAAACATCAGAGAGGTGGGAGGCAAAGTGGTTGGCCTTACTGAGGTTGTCAGGAAAGAGACGGTCATTAAGGAGGAGAGGGTACTGGGGGGTGGGGCGGTTCCCAGTAAGGCGGTGGAAAGCAGACCAATACTTGGAAGAGTTGATGGGGAGCGTGGTGTTGAGTTGTGTACATGTCTGGCGCCAGGCTCGGCGTTTCTTCGCAACAAGCAGGTTGCGGATGTGTCGCTGTAATTGCCGGTGGCGGGTAAGTGTATCCCGGTCACGAGTGTGGAGAAAAGAGCGGTAGAGGCGGCGGGACTCTCGAAGGAGAAGGACGGCCTGTGGAGGCAGGGCGGGGCGGTGAGGGTGGATGGCTTTGGTGGGGATATGGGTGGCGACGGCGTCAGACAATGTCTGGTGCAGGAAGGCAGCAGTGCGAGCGATGTCATCAGGAGACTGGAGGGTAAGGTCGTGGCCGTCAACCTGGGTGTGAATGGAATCCCGGTAGGCATTCCAGTTGGCACGGGAGTAATCATGGACAAGTTTAGGAGGGACGTCAGGGCGAGGAGCGTGGCGGGGATGGCGACCGTTAGAGATAGTGAGGAGGACAGGAGCATGGTCACTGCCAATGAGGTCAAGGACATCCGCGGTGATGCGCCCAAGGAGGTTTGGAGAGGCAAGGATCACATCAGGAGTGGTGTTGGATTCGGGCCGGGTGTGCTGAGGCAGGGGAACCAGGTCGGCGGCAATCACATAGGTGGAGAAGGTGCGGTCAATGTGGGCCAGGAAATCGTACGGGATGGGGGTGCGAGGGCGGACATAAATGGTGGCACAGGTGATGGGAAGGGTGGGGAAGAAGAGGCTGAGGGTGAGATGCTTGGCAGGATTGTTAAGGAGAGGTTGGGGCCGGACAGGGAGGTGCTTGAGGTGGCCTATAGCAACTCCGCCACACGCGAGAGGGTACGGGTTATCGGTGCGGTGTAGAGTGTAAGGAGCCGTGGAGACGGAGATACGGGGTTGAAGGAAGGTTTCATTTAGGACGAAGGCATCCACGCGGTGCTGACGTAGGGTGTGGAGGAAGAGGAGTTTGTGGGTGGGCAGGGAGCGAATGTTGTGGTACAGGATACAGTACTGTTGTTGTACCATGGGAGTGGAGAGTTAGACAAGGGTGGTGAGGGGGGTGAAGGTGAAGTGGGCCTGGTTGTGGGAGTATGTGGCATAGGTGGTAAGATGAAAGATGGAACGGGCAGCGAGGGCGATTTGGGAAAGAGTGTGTGAGCGCTGGAAGGGGTGGATGTTTTGGAGCACAATGGTGGTGAAACGGATGATGTCCTCAGCAGTAGGGGGAGGGCGGAGCGAGTTGTTGGGGTGGATGGGGTCATCAACAGGACGGACAGGCACGGTGAGCTCAGGGGTTACTGGTGGAGGTTTCGCTTTACACTTCGAGGAGTAGGTAGGATGTGGTTCGTTGCAAGTGTTGCAGAAGGGGGGAGAGGTGAGGTTGGGGTAATGCTTGAGGAAGTGGGAAGCTTTGCAGTGGGGACAAGTAGGGGGGTTCCTGCAGGCAGAGGTAATGTGGTCGTTGTAGGTGAGACAGCGTTGGCAGCGGTAGGATTGGACGGGGGAACGGGAGGGGTCCACCTTATGGCGCTGATTGTAGATGAGGGCTCCCTCGGTGAGGAGGCGGTCAATGGAGGAGGAGGATTCGGTGAATATCCGCATGAGAAAAGTCGGCCCGGCATCATTGAAGATGCGACTGGCCGAGCGGATTTGAATGTCGGGCCGGAAGTTGAGTTCCGCCAACACCTCAGCCTCCGTGATCACGGGGCTAAGCTTCGTGATCACAGCGGTGAAGGTTGGCGGACGCCGGGGAGGTTGAGGCTGACGGGGAGAGGACGGGGTGTGGTAGGGGGTGAGGGTTGCACGTTGGCCAAATTGGATACGGGGGATGCGGGAGAGGAGATCGGTGTGGAGGGAAGCACTGGGGGATTTGATGAGGACTGAGTCCTTGCGAGGAATCAGTTGGGAGATGGGAGCATTGGGGTAGTATTTCCGGATGGCGAGGGTGAGGGAGCGGGCATCAAGGAATTGAGGGTCAGGATTGGAGAGGACAAAGGTGTGGGTGGCAGGCGGGGATGGGGCGGGGGTCGGAGCCGCGTCCATGCGGGTGGGTGGGTCACGGGGGTTGGGGGTTTTTTGGAGGAGACTGCGGGGGAAGGGTCAACATTTGGGCGCTTTGAAGGTTTCGTGGGCACGACCGGGTGGAGAGGGGGCAGGGGTACGGGTTGCAGGGGGAGATGGCGGGGGCAGGACCACCCTGAGCAGCGGGTGACGCAGACGGAGGGGGCGTGGGTGTCACTGAGACTGTGGAACGTCGAGCAGAGATCCATGCTGGCTTGGAGCCTGTCAGAGGCGGTGCGGGGAGCGGCGGAAAGTCAGTAGCTGTCGATGGGGCGACAGTGAAAGGGGAGGAGGAGTTGGGGGTGGTTACAGCCGAAAGTGGTGCAGGGGTGGGGTGGACAGGGAGAGAAGGAAGGACGGGAAGTGGGGTGCTCCATGTGATGGTGGTTGGAGCAGCGGAGGGAGAGGTGAAAATGATAGTGGTGGTGGTGGTGGGTTGGGACATGGCGGCGGCGCGCGAGAAGGGCGGCGACCGGCAGGCGGCGGCGGCGGCGGCGGTGGCGAGCACCGGCAGGCGGCGACCAGGCGGCGGCGGCGAGCCCCGGCAGGCGGCGACGGCGGCGGCGGCGGCGGCGGCGGCGGCGGCGAGGACCGGAAGGCGGCGACCAAACGGCGGCGTAGACGGCGACGGCGGCGACCGGCAGGCGGCGGCGGCGGCGGCGGCGGCGAGCGCCGGCAGGCGGCAGACGACGGCGGCGAGCACCGGCAGGCGGCGACCAGGCGGCGGCGGCGGCGAGGACCGGAAGGCGGCGACCAAACGGCGGCGTAGACGGCGACGGCGGCGACCGGCAGGCGCCGGCGGCGGCGGCGGCGGCGAGCGCCGGCAGGCGGCGACCAGGCGGCGGCGGCGAGCCCCGGCAGGCGGCGACGGCGGCGGCGGCGGCGGCGAGGACCGGAAGGCGGCGACCAAACGGCGGCGGCGGCGAGCACCGGCAGGCGGCGGCGAGGAGGGCCGGACGGCGAGCAGTATGGACGGCAAGCAGACGACACGGCAAGGAAACGGCGGGAATCGTCCACGTCGAAGTGGCACCCTGAGAGTAGCCCAGGCAGTGAAACTCTTCGATGAAGAAGAGAGGGAATCCAACCCTCGAATGGTTGGCTGAGTGAGAGGCAGGCGCTTAAATACTCTATCAGGGCAACACCGACTGTAAAGGAAGGCCTCGGCGCTTGTTCGTGATGTGACGTCAGCTAGGCACGGCGAACGCCAGGTCTGTTGCAGGCATATTCATAATGGTGGTGTCTCCCTGTCTGACACAGGAAAATGTGAAACTATTGGCGGTGGTTGACCAACACACATTGTTCTGAGAGATTTCTGCAATCAATTAATTCCGCAATTCATTATACACTTCTTAACAAATAGTGAACTACTGAACTTAAATTTCCACCTGTTTTAAGGATTGACATACAAAAACAACTTCATGGTCTAGCAGCAACAGAAATGGTGCTTCTTTACCTTATTTGTATATCTGAGGAAGTTACGTTTGTACTGGGTTGCCTTTACAACAAACTGTGAACATATTGGTGCTCTTCTTTAGGTATCTTGGTTGAATATGGGGTGGGGAACACTGAATGTTAATGAAATATCTTGCGATTGTACACGTTGGGAGAGGGGGTGGGGGACAGAAGAAGAGGCAAAAGAAAGATACTTGTTATATCAAATAATTCTTTTTATTTTATAAAGTTTCTCCTTTCAGTTGCAGGAGGGGAATATTTATCTTTTCTAATGTGCATGTTTAAAAAAGTTTAAGCTCAGCGGTATTTTCGATGTATGGAGTTATTTTGTTTCCTGTTTAGAATCCCTTTCGTTGAAAACGACTGTAATCTAATGACTGGCAACAGTTGGACATTTACTCATGTAAATTAGTTTACATTTCCAGTGACGATGTCAAACTAAAATAAATAAATAAATAAATAAAAGAAACGAGGTAATTGCAAGGGGTTTGGGGTACGTTTCGATAACAAAATGGATCAAGTAAATATAGTTACTTGAATGTAAAATTTCCGAAGCTTGCGGTGGGGCAAAGCATCTTCTCATATTGACCTACGTTTGTTTCGACAAGATTCAGTAATACAAAACTATGGCCTTCATTTGTAGCTTTCCGATAGTAAGAAAATCTTTCATCTAAATAAAACTGCAGAATCCAAAACAATACCAAACATTTTGTCCAAAAATAAGAGATTTATTGAATTCGGTAGCAGGAAAAGGGAGACAAGGAAACGTAGTAGATGAATATGGATTGGGGGGAAGAAGTGAAAGAGGAAGCCGCCTGGTACAATTTTGCACAGATCACAACTTAATCATAGCTATCACTAGGTTCAAGAATCATAACAGAAGGTTGTATACATGGAAGAAGCCTGGAGGTACTGACAGGTTTCAGATAGATTATATAATGGTAAGACAGAGATTTAGGAAAAGGTTTTAAATTGTAAGACATTTCCAGTGGCAGATGTGGACTCTGATCACAATCTATTGGTTATGAACTGTAGATTAAAACTGAAGAAACTGCAAAAAGCTGGGAATTTAAGGGGATGGGACCTGGATAAACTGAAAGAACCAGAGATTATACCAAGTTTCAAGGAGAGCATAAGGGAACAATTGACAGGAATGGGGGAAAGAAATACAGTAGAAGAAGAATGGGTAGCTTTGAGGGATGAAGTAATGAAGGCAGCAGAGGATACAGTAGGTAAAAAGACGAGGGCTGCTAGAAATCCTTGGGTAACAGAAGAAATGTTGAACTTAATTGATTAACGGAGAAAATATAAAAATGCAGTAAATGAAGCTGGCAAAAAGGAATACAAACGTCTCAAAAATGAGATCGACAGGAAGTGCAAAATGGTTAAGCAGGGATGGCTAGAGAACAAATTTAAGGATGTAGAGGCTTGTCTCACCAGGGGTAAGATAGATACAGCCTACAGAAAAATTAAAGAGACCTTTGGAGAACAGAGAACCAATTGTATGAATATCAAGAGCTCAGATGGAAACACAGTTCTAAGCAATGAATGGTAATTGAGAAAGGTGGAAGGAGCATATAGAGGGTCTATACAAGAGCGATGTACTTCAGGACAATATTATGGAAATGGAAGAGGATGTAGATGAAGATGAAATGGGAGATATGATACTGCGTGAAGAGTTTGACAGAGCACTGGAAAACCTGAGTCGAAACAAGGCCCCAGGAGTAGACAACATTCCATTAGAACTACTAACAGCCTTGGGAGAGCCAGTCCTGACAGAACTCTACCATATGGTGAGCAAGATGTATGAGACAGGCAAAATACCCTCAGACTTCAAGAAGAATATAATAATTCCATCCCCAAAGAAAGCAGGTGTTAACAGATGTGAAAATTACCGAACTATCAGTTTAATAAGTCACAGTTGCAAAATACTAACGCGAATTCTTTACAGATGAATGGAAAAACTAGTAGAAGTCGACCTCAGGGAAGATCAGTTTGGATTCCGTAGAAATGTTGGAACATGTGAGGCAATACTGACCCTACGACTTATCTTAGAAGCTAGATTAAGGAAAGGCAAACCTACGTTTCTAACATTTGTAGACTTAGAGAAAGCTTTTGACAATGTTGAGTGGAACACTCTCTTTCAAATTCTGAAGGTGGCAGGGGTAAAATACAGGGAGCGAATGGCTATTTACAATTTGTACAGAAACCAGTTATGGCACTTATAAGAGTCGAGGGACATGAAAGGGAATCAGTGGTTGGGAAGGGAAAGATACAGGGCTGTAGCCTCACCCCGATGTTATTCAATCTGCATATTGAGCAAGCAGTGAAGGAAACAAAAGAAAAATTCGGAGTAGGTATTAAAATCCATGGAGAAGAAATAAAAACTTTGAAGTTCGCCGATGACATTGTAATTCTGTCAGAGACAGCAAAGGACTTGGAAGAGCAGTTGAACGGAATGGATAGTGTCTTGAACGGAATGGATAGTGTCTTGAAAGGAGGATATAAGATGAACATCAACAAAAGCAAAACGAGGATAATGGAATGTAGTCGAATTATGTCGGGTGATACTGAGGGAATTAGATTAGGAAATGAGACACTTAAAGTAGTAAAGGAGTTTTGCTATTTGGGGAGCAAAATAACTGATGATGGTCAAAGTAGAGAGGATATCAAATGTAGACTGGCAATGGCAAGGAAAGCGTTTCTGAAGACGAGAAATTCGTTAACATCGATTATAGATTTAAGTGTCAGGAAGTCGTTTCTGAAAGTATTTGTATGGAGTGTAGCCATGTATGGAAGTGAAACATGGACGATAAATAGTTTGGACAAGAGGAGAATAGAAACTTTTGAAATGTGGTGCTATAGAAGAATGCTGAAGATTAGATGGGTAGATCACATAACTAATGAGGAGGTATTGAATAGGATTGGGGAGAAGAGAAATTTGTGGCACAACTTGACTAGAAGAAGGGATCGGTTGGTAGGACATGTTCTGAGGCATCAAGGGATCACCAATTTAGTATTGGAGGGCAGCGTGGAGGGTAAAAATCGTAGAGGGAGACCAAGAGATGAATACACTAAGCAGATTCAGAAGGATGTAGGTTGCAGTAGGTACTGGGAGATGAAGAAGCTTGCACAGGATAGAGTAGCATGGAGAGCTGCATCAAACCAGTCTCAGGACTGAAGACCACTACAACAACAGTGATAAGCACGCCCAGGCGTTTCTGCCTGCAGCAGACCTGGCGTTCATCGTGCCTAGTTGACGTGACGTCACCAACAATCGCCGAGGCCTTGCTTTGAGTCTGTGTTGATCAGGGGCGCCGCTATTGGGCGCTGGAACCACGTGGCGCCCTCACTCTAAATGCAGGCCATGAGGCGCGCGCCACCACAACTTACAGCGCGTTGGAGAACAAAAGTAGGTGAACTTAAATGTTTGAGAAACTCAGCAATTCGCTTCTTCCAGTTCAAGTTTTCATCAGTATGTAGACCCAAAAATTTGAAGCATTCTACCCTGTTTACTGACTCCTGTTCTTGCGCCACGTCTATTGTTGATATTATTCTGTTTATTGTACAGTACTAAATATAGTGTATTTCCCCAACAATTTAACGTGAGTCCAATTTCAGAGAACCAGTTAATAAGCCATATAGAAACATCATTAACAATGTCTTCTACTGCTTTCCCTTTAATGGCATTTCTTAAAACACGAGCATCATCTGCAAAAACATACCAGTTTTGCGACCAACTTTGATTCCACAAGGAACTGATGTGCACAGGAACCGTAGACTAAAAGGAAGGAGAGAAACACAGCGTTCAGTCGCATTTCCATTACTTTTATAACCCTTGCATATGTGGAGACGGCTACTTAGAGCCGAAATCTAGACAGGCAAGAGCAGTAAAACTAATGGGTCGCGAATGAGTGCCGTGTGTCTCTCCTTCCTTAAATTCTGCGATCATCCCGTTTGATACCTACAAAAACTGTTACATCGAAGTATTTTTACGTGTTTACAGATTCCAATTAAGATGCGTTGATATTGTAGTTATAAAATACTACATTGTTTTCTTTTTGCGAAGTGCGTAATTTTGCATTCTTACCATTTCAAGCAAGTGTACACAATCTACAAAACGTCTGAGGTTACCGTTAATATATTCTATGCTGTCATTAATATTCAACATGAACAGCAAGGGCCCCAACACACTTCCCTGGGGCACAGAGTGTCCCAGAAGGAATGGTCAACATTGATGAAGGTCACAGGAACGATCGTTTGAAGCAAAAAACTTCATACAGACATATGCCCTATTCCGAATGACTTTCGAGACAGAACACATTTAATGTACATTGTTATTTATTTTCTGTATTCTTCAATAAATTGCCAGCTTCACTCATTTACAACAGTTAGTAAATATAACATTATTAGTTTAACAAAATATCAGCTAAAAAATTTGTTTTTTAGCACATTCATCTCCAAGTATTATCGTACACGTCACATCACAGCTGATGTTCGGTGTACAATCAGTGTTCGAGTATCCCAGCGCCAACTTCAGTGCATTTGGGCACTCTTGGAGAACATGTTGTGTTGCCTGTCTGAGTGCCTCAGCACTATCCCTAATGAGGGCAGCAGTGTCCATGATGCGACGGTGCGGTTCATCTCTCGTACATATTTTTCGCTTGTAAACCACTGGCTGATTCTGATTTCTATTCCAAAACAATGTTTGCATATATCTCCACGGCTGTCTGGTGTTGCAAGTATGAAGCAAGTAATGGTTTCCCATGATATAGCATTACAGCACATAACGTGTCATCTAGCACTGGAGCTGTTTCCAAGCTAGTGGATGTGGAGCGTACTGGTTTTGCACATATATTAATTATACAACGAAACTAACTTTTGTTGAGAGAAGAGCAGTAGAAAGTAAGAAGGAAAGTTCAATACCCCATCTTCTGTTTTGAACAGCGTGCTCACCAAAGATATTAACTAAACAACGAAACTAGTCTTCCTACAACGAAGACGATGGAGACAAAATGTAACGTTGGGGCTCAAATACTCAACGACGACGGTATGATTATGTACAGAATACTTCCTCAGTGGGAGAAGGATGGGGAAGAAATTCGTCTGCGTCTCATTCAAAGAATCGTCCTGGAAATTGCTTGAATCGAATCAAATGAACCATAGACAACCTTAATCTGAGTGGCCAGATCATTTACTCGAACTCTATTTCTAATGGAAACAAGTCTACTATCTAAGCAGAAATAAATTATTGTTCATTTAATGCATCAGACTGAGGAAGTCAAATCTATATTGGCGCCTTGCACACATACTGTCACCATTAATAACTGTTACGCCTTTATAAGATACTCAGGGAAACTAGCAAGGAAGTAATTACACAGGCCAAGAACAAACTGTTTTTTTTTTTATACCTAGGATTTTGAATTGATTTTAGCCACGGTTGGGGCGTTGAATCAAAAAGTGAAATCAGTCTCCCTCTATCCACTCTTATTTTTTTGATCATTGTTCTTTAACATGCACTTCTACATGAAATGTGCAGGTGTAACTCTGGTCTGTGCACTTCTAAATCACATGTACGAGGATTGGTTCCTGTTGGTTTGCCCTATTGCCGGTCTGCTTTCTAATTAGTTCCAGGAATATCCAACAGATGGTGTTGGAGGTTACTGTGTGAGCTCTGGCCGTACAGGGCAGAGCGAGAATGACGTCGCATGATAAATCAGTTAGGAAACATCTATGCTGTAGTATTTTGCACTTCTGTTGTTGAACAGAAATAATATAAGTTAAAGTAGGAGAAGTTGCGTAAATCACCTTGATGGTTTTTGCTACATATGCAAAGAATAAACGCTGAAAGGAAACCAAATACCTATTATTGACTTTGTAAAGACTTTCGCAATAAATTTGTAAAACGTGTACAGTACATTTACGATTGCGGACTATCGGGAAACGAAAACGTCTCAAACAAAAGCCACTCCTTTACCTGTTGTTTGTGAGGACTGGTTTTATCCCTTTGATACTAATGATGATGACAGTGATTAAGCCGGTATGGCATTAATTACTCAGGGTTTAAACTGGGATGAGTTAATAACACACCAGAGATCTCAAGGGAAACTAGCAATAAGGTAAATACACAGGCCAAGACCAAACTGTTTTTTTTTTTATATCTAGG
This sequence comes from Schistocerca piceifrons, assembly GCF_021461385.2. Classification (NCBI taxonomy): domain Eukaryota; kingdom Metazoa; phylum Arthropoda; class Insecta; order Orthoptera; family Acrididae; genus Schistocerca; species Schistocerca piceifrons. Next base: position 226,380,664 of record NC_060149.1, read on the forward strand.
ATTTTAGAATTGATTTTAGCCACGGTTGGGGCGTTGAATCAAAAAGTGAAATCAGTCTTCCTCTATCCGCTCTTATTTTTTTGATCGTCGTTATTTAATATGCACTTCTACATCAAATGTGCATTTGTAACTCTGGTTTGTGCATTTCTAATTAACATGTATGAGGATTGGTTCCTGTAGGTTTGCAATATTGCTGGTCTGCTTTCTAATTAGTTCCAGTAATATCCACCAGATGGAGTTGGAGGTTACTGCGTGAGCTAGGCCATTCAGGGCTGAGCGAGGATGACGTCGCTTGATAATTCAGTTAGGAAACATCTATGTTGTAGTTTTTTGCACTTGTGTTGTTGAACAGAAATAATGTAAGTTAAAGTAGAAGAAGTTGCGTAAATCACCTTGATGGTTTTTGCTACATATACAAAGGATAAACGCTGAAAGGAAACCGAAAACCTATTACTGACTTTGTAAAGACATTTACAATAAATCTGTAAAACTTGTACAGAACATATATGATTGTGAACTACCGGGAAATCAAAACGTCTGAAACAAAAGCCACTCCGAAACCTGTTGTTTGTGAGGCCTGGTGTTGTCCCTGTGATACTAATGACAATGATAGTGACTATGCGGGTACGGCATTAATTCCTCAGGTTTTAAACTGGGATGAGTTAATAACCCACCAGGGATCTCAAGCTGTCAAAAGAAGCTTCTGAATTACTGGCTTCCAACAAAAATGTACTGGATCAAGGAACCAAAGTTACCTTTCACCATAGAACAGAAAAAGTATGCTACCCTTCTTGCTCTTGAAATGGTTCATCTGAGGCAAAATATCCCAGATGAGCCATTCCAATTATAATAAATCTCTGCTGTAACTATGTAATAGGTTTAGTTCAACGGAACGTCATGAGAAAATGACTTATTCAAGACATGATTAAACAATTTGTAGAATAAAAGTAAACACTCATTTTGTTTCAATGAGAAGCGGCAGCATTCACCTAATTTGGGTGTGAATGGGTTCTCAGATTGTTTACTACCTAGTGAAGATACCATTTCTTAATATTTCGTCTTGATTTACTTCGCAATTAGTTTCTCACCCATAGTAAAACATAATACACAGTTTTTTCTTGGTGTCAAATTTTTACCCATCAATAAGACAAAAAAAAACGTAGTCTCATCACCAAAACCTCTTTTTACTCAGAAAGAGCTCATTTTCAATAGATTGGTGATAACAAAAACGTTACACAAGTGTCTCACATACAAAAGCTTAAAAGTCAACTCAGCTAACAACTATGTCCAATCTGATTTGGGATGCATACAGTTCTATGTAACACAAAATTGTTGTCCAAAATAGTCTAGAATATTCTTTGTCGAAATAATTATTAGAATGACATCTTTTTTTTACAAACAGTGGAGATTTGTGCAAAAATTATTCCTTTTTTTGGCTACAAAAATGAGATTTGCAAAAGAAATTTTATATATTAATGTAATAAAATTTCAAAATATAAAAATTCATCACGCCCCAAGATTTGTTTACATATTGTAGTATTAAATGATTATGTCAAGCAGAAATTTTCTGGTGAAGTTAACTGCGGTTTTTGAATTCACTGAAGGCTATTGCCTGATAAACAATCAATTACGTTTTTCTACAGGTCATATGAAACTTAGAATTTTGTTGAGTATATGTCATATACGGGAAAAACTGTATATATGAAATGAAATCCAATAAAAACCTTTAAGGTTAACAATAACTTCTAAATATAGACTTCTGTAAAGTGAAATCTGTAGGATAACCAGTTTTCATAATTTTATGTCTTCATGGTTTAACTCACACTAAAGAGGTAAATTTGGAAAAGAATACTATTTCGTAAATACTTCAAAGTATCGTGTACCTATATAAGAGTCGTAAATCTCATACTATACGAACTAAATCGGAATAAATGTTAAACAAACGGATGTGGAATCGTATCCATTCGATTTTGTCCAGGCTGGTGTCGTAACGACCTGTTGATCCAGGAAGCCCTTCATTTTTATTTTTTATACCCAAAGAAGACAATCTCGTGTTTTGCACGAAATTAGTGGACGTCTGAGGAAATATGTCTTCCTGAATGTTTTCTACTTGATTTTTTTGTATTTGGTCACAGCTCAAGGCAAATTTGAAATTTTTACTAATTCACAACGGTAACAAATTTAGTTCAATGTCAGCTGCTCCTTCAAGGGAAAGGAAAGAAGAACATAAAACCATAGTTTTGATGTTTGAGAAGATTAAGTCTCATAAACATCAATGGATGTTTTGTCTTGACTTATGAATGTAAACTACCTCCTCGGTTTGCAAAGTGTTGGAAAAGGACGGCCGAAGAGAGACAAGATGTACAGAGGGAGGAAGAATGTCATTAACGACCCCTTAGCTGGACGAGAGATAATCATTTGTCGTCCACTGCATATCAAGTAGGGCCTTTTGAAGCAATTTGTAAAGGCTTTTGATAAGAATGGGTCACGCTTTGCATATATAGGAAAAATGTCTGAGCTGAGAACGGAAAAATTCAAGCAGAAATATTTGACGATTCACAAATAAGGCAAGTCTGCATATGAAAACATGTGGACGAATGCTACCAAGGAAGATCAGATGTGCACGTGATGGCAGTTTACTGCTCGAATTTAAAAATGGACCACTCCATAATACATTCAGGAATTTCATGCACAAGAAGCTACCTAAATGTTCAGGGACTGGATGTTATCATCAAAGACTTTTTTTATTTTGTATATAATAATATTTTTATAACATGTATAAATAATTTATAACAAAACTGTTGTTTCATTTTATATCCATGGACTTATATTAAAACAGTATAACATATATTTCTCTAAAATCTTGTATTTTAGAATTTTGAACTTCTTGGCAAATATTAATGAATTGTTTGAATTCAGAGCATCAAATTCTTAGAAAATCAGCTCAAAACACTCCGGTGTTATGCAGATAAATAGCACTTTACACGAATCTTAATGCTATCGTTTTCAGTCAACACTAGTTAATTCAATTATTGTAAGGAACATCAAAGTTGGAGCATCTTAAACATATCATAGGATTTTTAGCCACCTCATTGTTACACTGATAATAATCTATGGTCTTACTCTTGAGTATTATCTTTCGCTCTGTGCTCTGTGGTAATGAAGATTAGAGTTTAATGTACCTTGAAACAGAATTATTACAAAGGGGCACCATCTTACTTGAAAGGGCAGTTTAGAAAGTAGTTGGCCATAACCTAATTGAAGAAGCCATAACATCATTTGCATAAAACGAGTAAGAGAAACATCAGAAATTGTTAATCTTCCTGAACGAGAGTCCAGCGTTTCCATGGCTGCACCACATCGTACATAAAATACAATGCGGGCCGCTGATGTGCTGCAGATATTGTTTATTATCTGTTGTTGGATTCTGCTGAAACAACAAGTTTTGGAAAGTACTTGAAAATGTTGCGTTCCCTACAGCAAAAATAGCTACAGCCAATGCGAAGGCTCTCGAGATAAAATAAAACCTTACAAATTACACAGAGGGCATCCACCGCATTCACAAAATTTCATCACTAAAACCCGGCGAGGTTACGAAGTGGGATGACCCAGTAGTCACAGTTAGGAGATCAGCGGTTTGTATCTCTATCAGTTCATCCACATTTAGGTTTCCTGCAGTCTTCCAAGCATAAGCTTAGACTGGAGAATGATGAGAAAGAAACCTAAATGTAAATGCACTGACTGAGATATGAACCACTGCCCTCCTGACTGAGTCCTGGATCTTCCCACTTCGCCATCTCGCTGGGTTTGTGCTTTTGCCTAAGGAAGGGAGTATTCTCGGTAGCGGAGGACACGCGAAGGCATACCTCCAGGAACGTTACGACGCTTTCTCGTGTGTCGGATAGCCAGATGACGGATTTACTACCGTTCCCGTTCGCTTGAACAATCTTATACTACACAGCCATCTCTTCAGAAGCAGAGAAAGAGGGAGGAACTTCGTAACTTGGTCATTTTCAACAGCAGTCTATTTCTCTGCCTCGTGATGACTGGGTGTTGTGTGATGTCCTTAGGTTAGTTAGGTTTAAGTAGTTCTAAGTTCTAGGGGACTGATGACCATAGATGTTAAGTCCCATGGTGCTCAGAGCCATTTTTGAACAGCAGTCTATATCTACATCTACAGGGCGTGGACACAAATATGGAAAAACGTAAAGTACAACATCTTACCACGCCTAACGCGGTGAAGGAAAATCGTTGCAATTCTAAACAGCTTCTAGTCATCATAGAATGGCGATGTACAGGTTCTGTGCGGTTTTCAGGGGAATCTTGTACCATTGTTCCTGAAAAATATTGGGAACTTCAGGTAGTGATGATGGAACTGAGTAGTGATCACGTACACGCCATTCCCAATTTGACGATGAAGGCTGAATAATGCTGAGATCTGTCACGGTGGTGGCCAGGGGAGATGCGACAACTCAATCTCTTGGTCACAAACCAGTCATGGACGATGTGATCTCTGCGAACAGGAACCATGTCTTCTTGGAACACAGCATCTATATCTACATGATTACTCTGCTGTTCACAAGAAAGTGCCTGGCAGAGGGTTCAATGAACCACCTTCAAGCTGTCTCTGTAGCATTCCACTCTCGAACGGTGCGAGGGGAAAGCGAGTCCTTAAATTTTTCTGTGCGACCCCTGAGTTCTCTTATTTTATCGTGATGATCATTTCTTCCTGTGTAGGTAGGTGTCAAGAGAATGTTTTCACAATCGGTATAGAAAACTGGTATTGAAGTTTCGTGAGAAGATCCCGTTGCAACGAAAAACGCCTTTATTTTAATGATTGGCACTCCAATTCACGTATCATGTCTGTGGCACTATCTCCCCAACTTCGCGGTAATACATAATGAGCTGCCCTTCTTGGTACTTTTTCGATGTCATCGGCCAGTCCCATCTGATGCGAATCCCACACCGCACAGAAATACTCCAGAATAGGGCGCACAAGCGTTGTGTAAGCAGTCTCTTTAGTAGGCCTGTCACACCTTGTAAGTGGTCTGCCATTGAATCTCAGTCTTTGGTTGTCTGCATCCACAACATTATCTATGTGATCGTTCCAATTTAGGATATTTGTAATTGCAATCCTTTATTATTTAGTTGAATTTACACCCTTCAGATTTGTGTGACTTACCGCGAATCGAAATTTAGTGGATTTCTTTTAATACTCATGTGAATAACTTCACACTATACTTTACTCAGGGTCAATTGCCTCTTTTCACACCATACCGATACCTTATCTAAATCATAATGTCGTTCGTTTTGGTCATCTGATGACTTTATAAGACAGTCAATCACAGCACCATTGCAAACAATCTAATACGGATACTGAGATTGTCTCCTACGTCGTTAACATAGATCAGGAACAATAGAAGATCTGTAACACTTCCTTGGGGAACGCCGGATATTATTTCTGTTTTACTAGTTGACTTTCCGTCTATTACTACGAACTGTGACCTTTCTGACAGGGAATCATGAATCCAGCCGCATAACTGAGGCGATATTCCATAGGCACGCAGTTGGTTAGAAGATGCTTGTGAGGACCAGTATCGAAATACTTCTGGAAATTTAAAAATATAGAATCAGTTTGACATCCCCTGTCGATAGCACTCGTTACTTCATGAGTATAAAGAGCTAGTTGTGTTTCGAAAGAATGATATTTTCTGAACTCATGCTGACTACGTGTTAATAAATCGTTTTCCTCGAGGTACTTCATAAAGTCCGAATACGGCGTATGTTCCAAAATCCTATTGCAAATCGACGTTAGTGATATGGGCCTGTAATTCAATGGATTACTCCTACTTCCCGTTTTGGGTATTGGTGTCACTTGAGTAATTTTCCAGTCTTTAGATATGGATCCTTCTGGGAACGGCCGGTTGTATCTAATTGCTAAATATGGAGCTATTGTATCAGCATACTCTGAGAGGAACCTGACTAGTATACAATCTGGAACGGAAGCCTTGCTTTTATTAAGTGATTCTAGCTACTTTGCGACACCAAGGATATCTATTTCTATGTTTCTCATCTTGACAGTTGTTCTTGATAGGAATTCTGGAATACAGGGTTATTACAAATGATTAAAGCGATTTCACAGCTCTACAATAACTTTATTATTTGAGATATTTTCACAATGCTTTGCACACACATACAAAAACTCAAAAAGTTTTTTTAGGCATTCACAAATGTTCGATATGTGCCCCTTTAGTGATTCGACAGACATCAAGCCGATAATCAAGTTCCTCCCACACTCGGCGCAGCATGTCCCCATCAATGAGTTCGAAAGCATTGTTGATGCGAGCTCGCAGTTCTGGCACGTTTCTTGGTAGAGGAGGTTTAAACACTGAATCTTTCACATAACCCCACAGAAAGAAATCGCATGGGGTTAAGTTGGAGAGCGTGGAGGCCATGACATGAATTGCTGATCATGATCTCCACCACGACCGATCCATCGGTTTTCCAATCTCCTGTTTAAGAAATGCCGAACATCATGATGGAAGTGCGGTGGAGCACCATCCTGTTGAAAGATGAAGTCGGCGCTGTCGGTCTCCAGTTGTGGCATGAGCCAATTTTCCAGCATGTCCAGATACACGTGTCCTGTAACGTTTTTTTCGCAATAGAAAAAGGGGCTGTAAACTTTAAACCGTGAGATTGCACAAAAAACACGTTAACTTTTGGTGAATTGCGAATTTGCTGCACGAATGCGTGAGGATTCTCTACCGCCCAGATTCGCACATTGTGTCTGTTCACTTCACCATTAAGAAAAAATGCTGCTTCATCACTGAAAACAAGTTCCGCACTGAACGCATTCTCTTCCATGAGCTGTTGCAACCGCGCCGAAAATTCAAAGCGTTTGACTTTGTCATCGGGTGTCAGGGCTTGTAGCAATTGTAAACGGTAAGGCTTCTGCTTTAGCCTTTTCCGTAAGATTTTCCAAACCGTCGGCTGTGGTACGTTTAGCTCCCTGCTTGCTTTATTCGTCGACTTCAGCGGGCTACGCGTGAAACTTGCCCGCACGTGTTCAACCGTTTCTTCGCTCACTGCAGGCCGACCCGTTGATTTCCCCTTACAGAGGCATCCAGAAGCTTTAAACTGCGCATACCATCGCCGAATGGAGTTAGCAGTTGGTGGATCTTTGTTGAAGTTCGTCCTGAAGTGTCGTTGCACTGTTATGACTGGCTGATGTGAGTGCATTTCAAGCACGACATACACTTTCTGGGCTCCTGTCGCCATTTTGTCTTACTGCGCTCTCGAGCGCTCTGGCGGCAGAAACCTGAATTGCGGCTTCAGCCGAACAAAACTTTATGAGTTTTTCTACGTATATGCAGTGTGTCGTGACCATATGTCAATGAATGGAGCTACAGTGAATTTATGAAATCGCTTCAATCATTTGTAATAGGCCTGTATTAACTTCGTCTATTTTGTTGAAGGAGTTTCTGAATATTATGTTTAATATCTGTTCGTTAGTGGCAGTGTCATTAGTGACTTCAGTATTGTTATCGCGCTGTGAAGGTAGGGGAACTCGGGGCAGAACGGGATAGCGGGGCACAATGGGAAATTGCATTTTTCTAGACTACACAGTGTTGCAACCTGCTGTATGGCCATGCAACTATTTCTCCGAATGTAAGGGAAGTGAAGGCAGCCATTCTGATTTAGTTCGAAGTGCGAGATCTAAGTGAATTGTTGTCCATCACATTACCGCTTGTGTTGTTCTAACGTTGGTGAGTTTAAACGCCAGGTAAGTTGTTAATTGTATACCTTAAAATGACACATTCCCTTAAATTGCATGGTATTTGTTATACTTTAGTTATTTAATGCATTTAAATACGTTAGTTACTACACTCCATAAAAGTTGTTATCCTCAAAAGTGCTCTTGGGGCGGAACGGGACAGGGCAGAATGGGATAGTGTCCCGTTGTGCTCCGTCATATTTTGATGCAAGTAGAAAGCAAACCCAGCATGGACGTTCATGGATGCCAGACTCTCCAAACCAGCTACTTTCGGCGAACAACACAGTTTTCCAGATATCGCCCGAAGCTGTCATTCCAATCCCACTAATCTGCCAATATACTCGGCGGAGTACAAGACGAAAAGGAAAAAACGTCGTATTAACAGATTCTCCTTATAAGAAGGAACTGCATAATGCTGTCGCACGTAAACTAGGCCTACAGAAAGCAGGAGGGTGATCAAATATAAGCAATGTCAGGACAGAGATGTCAGGTGCAGCTCAACTTAAGGCAAAATTATCAAACTGTACACCCAAAAAAACCAAAACAGAGGACATCAAAGACCTTTAAAAATAAAAGAAAGAAGTGATGGAGAAGAGAGATCAGAGAGAGAGGATACTGAGTGTCTCTACTGTGGGGACTTCTACTCCGTTTCTAATGAGGGCTGGGTAGCATGCCAGAGTGGGCACACAATTCATGTGCTGGCATAGACAGTGAAGATGAAGAGGAAATACTGATTTGTGACTATTGTCGAAAGGGCTAGTAGTTAGTGGTTTGGTGGTTATTAAGCATTGTACATTTTTCAGAATGACATTAAAATATTTTATTATTTTGAAGAATGACTTTTTAATTATTTAAATTACACATTCCTTAGTCTGAATTGCCTGTTATACAACATTTTGTCATAGTTTAATACGATATTCGTAATTCAAATTCAACGTGTATGCAATAATTTAACAAAAAATACCCTTATCCCATTCTGCCCCGTGGGTGGGGCAGAATGGGAAATATGCAAAATGTATTGTTTTAAGTGATTTTAAAATAATGTACATTAGGTTACATTACAAGGTGTTTTTTTAATCACTTTAAAAAGTGTTTCCTTGTGTTCCCTTATTTTATAGAAATTCTTAAACTTTAAGTATCCCGTTCTGCCCCGAGTTCTCCTATTAATTGCGTCTTGCCACTAGTGTGCTTTATGTATCACCAGAATTTCTTTGGGTTTTCAGCCAGAGTTCGTGACAGAGTTTCGTTGTGGATATTACTGATAGCATCTCACATTGAAGTGCGCACTATATTTCGAACTTCTGCAAAACTTTGCCAGTCTTGGTTATTTTGCGTTCTTTTAAATTTGGCATGCATTTTTCGCTGTTTCTTCAACAGTGATCTGATCCGTTTTGTGTACCATGGGGGATCAGTACCATCACTTATTAATTTATGTGGTATGTATCTCTCAATTGCTGGCGATATTATCTTTTGGAAATCATTCCACAACTTTTCTACACTTACATGATCAAATCGGGAGGAGTGCAGACTGTCTCTTAAAAATTCGTTAAGAGCATTTTTATCAGTTTTTGAAATAGATATACGTTGCGTTTCTTTTTGATGGTTGTAGGAGTTATGGTATTCAGACTAGCAACTACTGCCTTGTGGTCGCTAATCCTTGTATTCGTCACGATACTCACTATTTGTCCAGGATTATTTGTTGCTAAGAGGTCAGGTATGGTTTCGCAACCATTTACGCACGAGTTGGCTTATGAACTAACTGTTCAAAATAATTTTCTGAGAAAGCATTCAGTACAATTTCGGATGACGTTCTATGTCAGCCACCTGGTTGAAACGTATAATTTTTCGAGCAAATCGAGGGTAGATCAAAGTCACCACCGACTGTAATTGTATGAGTGGGGTACCTACTTGAAATGAGAATCAAGTTTCCTTTTAACTGTTCAGCAACTACATCTTCTGAGTCGGAGCGTCGGTAAAATGGCCTAGTTAATAGTTTAGTCCGATTGTCAAGTGTAACCTCTACCCATACTACTTCGCAGGAACTATCTATTTCAATTTCACTACAAGTCAACTACTTAAGACAGCTGTAAATACTCCACCACCAATTGTATTTAACCTATCGTTTTTGAAAACTGTTAGACCGTTAGAAAAAATGTATGCTGAACTTGTTTCCGGCCTTAGCCACCTTTCTGTACTTGTAACTATTTCATCTTCAGTGCATTCTATTAGGGCTCGTAGCTCTGGTTCTTTTCCAACACCGCTATGACAATTTACAACTATAATACCGATCCTTTCTACAACTAACTTACTCTGTTTTACCTGCCCCCTTCTAGACAGACGCCCTTTCTGTGGTTCCCTGAGGCCCATTAACCTAAAAAACCGCCCAGTCCCTTCCACACAGCCTCCGCTACCCGTATAGCCGCTTCCTGTGTGTAGTGGACTCCTGACCAATTAAGCAAAACCCGGAAACCCACCACCCGATGGCGCAAGTCAAGGAATCTGCTGCCTATACCTTCACAGAACCGCCTGAGCCACTGATTCAAAGTCTCCACTCGACTCTGCATCAAACGACCGCAGTCCACTCTATTGACGATGCTGCAGATCACTATTGGAGAACAAATATTGTACCATGAAATGGATCTGATCAGACAAAATTGACACACAATCCTTGGCAGTAATATGACCTTGCAGAGTAACCATGGTGTCCAAGGAATACTACAGTAAGGCTGAATAAATCATCACCGAACCCTCGCCATGTTTCGCTCTTGGCAGCAAGCTGTCTGTATCGTAGGCATGGGACATGTATAAGCCAGACATTAACTCGGGCAGCAATTGCAAACAGTGTAAAACAAGACTCAGACAACCAAATTACTTTCTTCCATTGTTCCACATTTAAGTTTTTATGGCTTCAGTACCACGTTTTCCTGTTACACCCATTGCAGTCGCTAATACTTGGTTTGGAAATCCCACATCAGCCTGCAGTTCTCTGCTTATGAAGATCCCTTCCTGTTGTTTTGGTGCTGACAGTGTACTCGAGAGCGAAATTGAGGTTTGCAGTGATTATTATAGCTGCTGTCTTCTTATTTTTCCTCACAGTCCTCATCAATGATCATCTGCGGTGGTTACTCAACACACACTTTCGTTCGCATTGTGACTCAGAGCACGCGTTTCCGCTCTCATTGTATTCGGTATAAATCTTTGATATGGTGCCTCATGAAACACGAACCACTTCAGCTACTTGGTAACACAAGCAAATACCATTAAATCACCAACAATCTGGCCATTTATGAATTCACTTATCTCTGACGTAACACACTTACAGCTGCACAGAACACTCTTCCGATCACGACTGACACTTGCAACGTATTGAGGGCATTGCACAGGTGGCGTTCGTGATCAAATACAACAGCGCACCCAGCAGGTTTGGATAGCATCTGCATTTATGATTAAGCATGCTTTGTATTTCTCGCAGTGTTCCCATATTTTTGTCCAACACCTGTATACCTACATCCATTGTCGAACACCCTGTATATCCACGTCCATACTCTGCAAACTACTATGAATTGCATGGCAGAGGGTACTTCCAACTGAACTAATTACCGTTTCTTCTCCTTGCATTCACGTACGTGCAGTTAAGCTAATCCAATTCTCTTGATACCTGAGGGGGCTTTGTAGGATATTCCAAATTTCTTCTACTAAAATTGGTTCCTTACACTTTGTATGTAGATGTCTGCCAGTCCTGTTTCTCCAGAATTTCCGTGACACAGTCCTGCAGATGATCAGACAAACCTGTGATCATAGCTGTGTCACTTCTCTGTATACGTTCAGTACTCTTGTTCGTCCTATTTGGAAAGGATCACACACACTAGTGCAATATTCTAGGAAGCGTCGTATGAGTGTTGTGTAAGCAGTCTCCATTGAAGACTGAGTACATCCTAGTATTCTACCTATGAAACGAATTCTACGATCTGTTTTGCCTGCAGCTGAGCAAATGATATGGAACTATTCAGTTTGCAGGGTACGTATATATGACGTCTGTTTACATTAATGAACACATTATTTTTTGTCCTACTCACTCAACTATACTTAAAAACATTTTCTTTCTGAGGCTACCGGCTTCTAAAGAGAAGTTCGCCCATGTAGTAGAACTGGGTTGTGAGGGAAAATAATTCTAATTTATATTTAAGTCTTGCTGCGCTAAATGTCAGATATAGTACGTTATTGTGCAAATGATCAAAAAATGCTTTGCAGCGCATTGAACTCCTTTGTGAGTCACTGAAAGCTTTAATAATGGGTAATAAAGTTCACTTTTTCCTCTAGTGTTGCAGGTGAGTAAATCACTACTCTTCTCAAATTGTGGTGGATTATTTATGACGAATTGGTGACATTGTGGTTAAAATGCACAGCTCCTTGAAGAAGTACCTACATGACGAGCGCGTGTGAACATCTCTTATTATTACTTATTATTCTTACTGCTCACTTTTGGGCAATCAGTACCTTATTCCTAACTGGTAATGTCCCAAGAAAATGACTACATGAGTCATTATTCAGAGTAAATACGCAAAATATGTTAGTATGTTGTTTCGAAGACTATCTATTATACTAAGAACAAAAGTAGCTGAACTTCCCTGTTTGAGAAACTCATCAATACGCTTCTTCTACTTCAAGTTTTCATAAGTATGTAGACCCAAAAATTTGGAGCATTCTACCCTGTTTACTGACTCCTGTTCTATTGCCGCGGCAATTGTTGATATTATTCTATTCATTGTACAGAACTGAATATGGTGCATTTTCCCAAAAATTTAGGGAAAGTCCAATTTCAGAGAACCAGTTAATAAGCCTTATAAAAACATCATTAACAATGTCTTCTATTGCTTTCCCTTTTATGCCATTTCTTAAAACACAAGTATCATCTGCAAAAACGTACCACTTTTGCGACCAACTTCGTTTCCACAGTATGTACAGGAACCGTAGACTACAAGGAAGGAGAGATACACAGCACTCAGTCACATTTGAATTGCTTGTATTACTCTTGCATATGTGGAAACGGCTAATTAGAGCCGAAATCTAGATAGGCAAGAGTAGTAAAACTAATGGGTCGCGAATGATTGCCTTCCTTACATTCTGCGACCATCCGTTTCATACCTTCAAAACCTGTTACATCCAAGTATTTTTATGTGTTTACAGATTCCAATTACGACTCGTTGATATTGCAGTTATAAAATACTGCAGTTTTTTCTTTTTGCGAAGTGCGTAATTTTGCATTTTTACCAGTTGAAGCAAGTGTCCAGGTGTTGCATCGATCCGAAATTCTATCAAGATTAGACTGAATATCTGTGGACCGTATTTCAGGCAGATCTTAATTGTAAATAAGTACAACATCTGCAAAAAGTATGAGGTTACCGTTAATATTTTCTGCACTGCCATTAATATTCAATATGAACAGCATGGGCCCCATCACACATTCCTGGGGAATAGGGTGTCCCAGGAGTAATGGTCAATATTCAGGGATGTTACAGGAACGATCGTTTGAAGCAAAAAACTTCATACAGACATATGTCCTATTCCGAATGATTATCGAGACACAAGACATTTAATGTACATCGTTATTTATTTTCTGTATCCTTTAATAAATTGCCAGCTTTACACATGTACGCATGTACAATAGTTAGTTAATACAACACTATTCGTTTAGCAAGGTATCAGTTTAAAAATCCATCTCTAATTATTGTACACGTCACATCACAGCTGATGTACAGTGCACAATCAGTGTTCGAGTATCCCAGAGCGAACTGCAATGCATTTGTGCACTCTTTTGGGGGAACATGTATTGCCTGTCTGAATGCTTCAGCACGTTTCCTAATGAGGGCAGCAGTGTCCATGATGCGTCCACGTAGTTCATCTCGCGTATTCATCTTTTGCTTGTACATCTCAGACTTCATCCAACCTCAAAATCAAAATGGCGTAAGGTCTGGCTATCTTAGTGCCCAGTTAATTGCACTACCACGACCAAACCAGCGACTAGGGAAGAGCGGTTGAGTAGTTTTCTCATACGTCTGGTAAAATGTAGAGGGTCTCCATAATGCCGGAAGTACATTGCAGTCCGTGAGGCCAAGACAACCCTCTTAAGCTTTCAACATGCAAATCATTCTGTCTTGTTAGTCGCTCATCAAAACCTATCAGCATGTTACCGTTCGTGTCACACCAAACAGTGATCGTAAAACGAACTTGTAAATTGGTTTCCACTGTAGCGTGCAGATTTTCCTGCGGCCAACGATAATTATTGAGTGTGGTGTTAATTACGTTCCATATAAACGTTTCTACATGAGCAAAAGGTATTAATAGAAGCAAATGACGATTATCATGTAACCAGTCACAAAATTTAATTACGCTATTATGAAGATTGTGAAAAGGTAGTATGTAAAATGGGTAAAAGTAGCAAGCGAGGGCAACGCCACAGGCAGTTGCGACAGTGGTGATTCCCAGGGGAGTGACAAGCCAGAAGGCGACCTGGCTGCTCTTTGCTCAGAGGTTGTGCGTGGGTCGGAACCCATGCCCCTCAGACAGGCGATAGACGGGGGCTGACGGTGTGACGCCGAGTCCCTCCCTGGGTCTCATCATTTGCGGCAGCAGACAGGAGCAGCAAGCCAGCACGGCTATGTCGCCAAGTCTCACAGAGGACCCAGTGTGGCGGTAGACACAGCCTGGTTTCGAACCATAGGCTGCTGCTGGCGCTGCCCAGTAGTCTGATTGGCCAGTGGTGCTCCAGTATTGTAGTGCGGCTACGCAGTAATTACCAAGTCCCTGACTCGAATGACGTAATCTCCTCAAATTTAGCCTCATTTATACACCGGTACTGCCCATTTGTTCCTCTAAAACCTGGTATCTAGTCACACTGCCCATAACAGAGAGACCTGCTTCAGTGCAGTGGCGCCGATCCAGTTGTTACATCATTATGAATTACCTCGAAGAAAACTGTCTATTGACACACAGCTAACATGAGTTTAGACAAGATCATTCCTGTGAAAGAAAACTAGCTCTTTATTCACATGAAGTGCTTAGTGCTATTGACAAGGGATTTCAGATCGATCCCATATTTCTGGTTTTCCGGAAAGTTTTAGACACTGTACCATACAAGTGGCTTGTAGTCATATTGCGTGCTTATGGAATATCGTCTCAGATATGTGACTGGATTTGTGATTTCCTGTCAGAGAGGACACAGTTCGTAGTAACTGACGGAAAGTCATCGAGTCTAACAGATACGATTTCTCGCGTTCCGCAAGGTAGTGTTATAGGCCCTTTGCTTTCCTTATCTAAATAAACGATTTGGCAGACAACCTGAGTAGCCGTCTTAAGTTGTTTGCAGATGATGCTGTCGTTTATCGACTAATAAAGTCATCAGAAGATCAAAACAAATTGCAAAACGATTTAGAAAAAATAGCTGAATGGTGCGAAAATTGGCAGTTAACCCTAAATAACGAAAATGTGAGGTCATCCACATGGGTGGTAAAAGGAATTCGTTAAACTTCGGTTTACAATAAATCTGTCTAATCTAAAAGCCCTAAATTCAACTAAAAGCCTAGGTATTACAATTACGAACAACTTAAACTGGAAGGAACACATAGAAAATGTTGTGGGGAATGGTACCCAAAGACGGCGTTTTATTGGCAGGACACTTAGAAAACGTAACAGAACTACTAAGGAGACTGCCTATACTACGCTTGTCCGTCGTCTTTTAGAATACTGCTGCGCGATGTGGGATCCTTACCAGATAGGACTGACGGAGTGCATCGAAAAAGTTAAAAGAAGGGCAGCACGTTTTGTATTATCGGAAAATATGGGAGAGAGTATCACAGAAATGATAAGAATTTTGACTCGACAAAATTAACAGAAAGGCGTTTTTCGTAACGGCGGAATTTTTCACGAAATTCCAGTCTCCAACTTTCCCCTCCTAATGCGAAAATATTTTGTTGACACCGACCTGCATAGGGAGAAACAATCACCTCTATAAAATAAGGGAAATCAGAGCTCGTACGGAAAAATATAAGTGTTTGTTCTTTCCCCACGCTATACGAGATTGGAATAATAGAGAATTGTGATGGTGTTTCGATTAGCCCTCTGCCAGGCACTTAAATGTGATTTGCAGAATATCCTTGTACATGTAGAGGTACAATCTTTGCTGCGTGGGGCAATTTACCATTGCGTAGGCTGTACTTGCTTCACAACTCACTTACGCATCTATTATTCTGCCTTATTTGTCGACGTAGCGTGGCTGGTGGCCAGCAGTGTCACTATAATACTCCATGGTAGCCTCCATGCTACTTTCAGCGCTTACAATAAAGATTTATTACATTTACCAGAATTCTGGGTAGTATCACTACGCAGTGTAGTAGGAGTAATACCACCTACATTCTGCATATATGGGATCTCATTCAGAATGTTGTTTGCTTGTGAGATGATCGTGTTACGCCTCACAGTACGAACAGAAACGTCTACCAGAACGTTTCAGAATTCGACAGTGGCAGCATCGTGAACATTCGAAACAGTGGTTTATCGTTCCGCGATATCACTACTTGCGTTGGTTGGCATCCCACGATTGTCACGTGATATGGAATTAATGCGTTTAGTAGATTCCTGTTCAGCGACATGAGGGATCGCAACAATCACATATGTCTGGAGACGGTGGGACATGCATATTCATTCAGCTGTGCAGGATTACAAAGTGAACTTACATTACAAGAACCAGGAAATGGGTTTGCTTACTACACGACAAGTATCCACGCGGAGACTGAGGTGACGTCTCGGGCTCTACGGACTATCAGTGCAGAAACCATTGCTGCTGCAACCCTTGACACTGCAGCAGAGGGAGGTGTGGTGACAACCTTGGACACAGGAGTGGCGCCATGACACTCTTTCTGCGTATGCCATCATGGTTTTTCAGCTTCCCCATCATTGTCATACATGCACCAATACCTGGAAATATGCTATTGAGGGCCAATGCGTACAGGAAATGTTTACTTCCGGTT
This sequence comes from Schistocerca piceifrons, assembly GCF_021461385.2. Lineage (NCBI taxonomy): Eukaryota > Metazoa > Arthropoda > Insecta > Orthoptera > Acrididae > Schistocerca > Schistocerca piceifrons. The sequence continues at coordinate 226,397,464 of NC_060149.1, forward strand.
CTCACAGCCGGTAACTTGGTCAGCAGCCGTTATATTTCCGACTCCTTTAGCCCAATGCCATTGCCTTATATTTGAGGTCTCCAAAACGTTATATTTCAGCAAGACGAGGCAAGAACGCATGTAACCACACTGTCCAAACCTACCTCTATACAGAGGGTGTACAACTGTAGTCCTGGCCAACACGTTCTCCAGATCTTTCGCCAATTAAATACATTTGGTCACGGGTTGCCAAGAGACTAGGATTCTTGCACTTGACACTACGATTGTCATGTAACTGAAACAGCATAGCGTGCTGCACCAATGCCTCTCATACAAGCTCAGTGCAACTCATTGCTCAGCCAAATTGGAGCCATCGTTGCTGCCAGAACTGACCACCTGACAAAAGCCTGAATGACCACCTTTTGCAGTGTGAGATGTGCAGAAGGAGTCAGTGAGGTTCTAGGGGTACAGAGAGGGATGTGGAGTCATGCCGACTACAGCACCATAGCCAGCTGAGCTAGGTTTCTCGGTTGAGGCTCCATGGTGGGATCGAGCTGGTCCCACAGATTCTCAACTAGGTTCAATCCAGGGAGGTTGGTAGCCAGGGGAGAACAGTATACTCATCCTGGTACTACTCGAAACACGCACATACACTGCAAGCTATGTGACACGATGCTTTCTCCTGCCGGTAAGTGGCATCATGTCAAGGAAAAAAAAAATCATGTGGGGGACAGATGGATATAAATACACTCCTGGAAATTGAAATAAGAACACCGTGAATTCATTGTCCCAGGAAGGGGAAACTTTATTGACACATTCCTGGAGTCAGATACATCACATGATCACACTGACAGAACCACAGGCACATAGACACAGGCAACAGAGCATGCACAATCTCGGCACTAGTACAGTGTATATCCACCTTTCGCAGCAATGCAGGCTGCTATTCTCCCATGGAGACGATCGTAGAGATGCTGGATGTAGTCCTGTGGAACGGCTTGCTATGCCATTTCCACCTGGCGCCTCAGTTGGACCAGCGTTCGTGCTGGACGTGCAGACCGCGTGAGACGACGATTCATCCAGTCCCAAACATGCTCAATGGGGGACAGATCCGGAGATCTTTCTGGCCAGTGTAGTTGACTTACACCTTCTAGAGCACGTTGGGTGGCACGGGATACATGCGGACGTGCATTGTCCTGTTGGAACAGCAAGTTCCCTTGCCGGTCTAGGAATGGTAGAACGATGGGTACGGTGACGGTTTGGATGTACCGTGCACTATTCAGTGTCCCCTCGACGATCACCAGTGGTGTACGGCCAGTGTAGGAGATCGCTCCCCACACCATGATGCCGGGTGTTGGCCCTGTGTGCCTCGGTCGTATGCAGTTCAGATTGTGGCGCTCACCTGCACGGCGCCAAACACGCATACGACCATCATTGGCACCAAGGCAGAAGCGACTCTCATCGCTGAAGACGACACGTCTCCATTCGTCCCTCCATTCACGCCTGTCGCGACACCACTGGAGGCGGGCTGCACGATGTTGGGGCGTGAGCGGAAGACGGCCTAACGGTGTGCGGGACCGTAGCCCAGCTTCATGGAGACGGTTGCGAATGGTCCTCGCCGATACCCCAGGAGCAACAGTGTCCCTAATTTGCTGGGAAGTGGCGGTGCGGTCCCCTACGGCACTGCGTAGGATCCTACGGTCTTGGCGTGCATCCGTGCGTCGCTGCGGTCCGGTCCCAGGTCGACGGGCACGTGCACCTTCCGCCGACCACTGGCGACAACATCGATGTACTGTGGAGACCTCACGCCCCACGTGTTGAGCAATTCGGCGGTACGTCCACCCGGCCTCCCGCATGCCCACTATACGCCCTCGCTCAAAGTCCGTCAACTGCACATACGGTTCACGTCCACGCTGTCGCGGCATGCTACCAGTGTTAAAGACTGCGATGGAGCTCCGTATGCCACGGCAAACTGGCTGACACTGACGGCGGCGTTGCACAAATGCTGCGCAGCTAGCGCCATTCGACGGCCAACACCGCGGTTCCTGGTGTGTCCGCAGTGCCGTGCGTGTGATCATTGCTTGTACAGCCCTCTCGCAGTGTCCGGAGCAAGTATGGTGGGTCTGACACACCGATGTCAATGTGTTCTTTTTTCCATTTCCAGGAGTGTATTTTGTTGAAATATTGTCCTTCCAGAATGATGAGATTACCCAGGGAATGCCACTGAAAACATTCCCCAGATCATAAAGCTCCCTCCTGGTTGCTGGGTGTTTCCCTTCAGACATTCCTATGGAACATGACACGTAATTCATCTGAAAAGAACAGCTGTCGAGACACTCAGTGGCCGCCAGTTGAAGTATTGGCGTGCAAATTACAGCCTTTGCCGCCGATGAATATCAGTCAGCATGGGTGCATGAACCAGAGACCTCTTCCAGGGCTCATACACAGCGAAGTTCGCTGAACGGTCGTTGAGGAGACACTGTTGCTACCTCCTTGGGTCATCTAGGTGGTCAATTGCTTAGCAGTTGCACGTCTATTCCCCCATATACATCTCCTCCGCCGTCGTTCACCTCTGTTGTCTATGGCCCGTGGTGCACCACAATTGCCTCAATGCCGGTTCTGGATGTGCAGTATACTTTAACCACAGTGGCAAATGAACAGTTTCCAAAAAGAGCCATTACGGAAATACTTCCGCCCTTGGCCCGAAAGCCATTCATCATACTCTTTTCGGCATCACATAAATCACTCCATTTCCATATTGCGATAACAACTGCACTGTTTTCCGCATCCCCACGACACTGCTGGTGGTGCCACCTGTCACCAAATGTCTTTGAGTGGTTATTGCATGTTGACGTCGAGTATAGGCGGTGGTCACATTAATGTTACTGGACTGTGTAAAATTCTACTACCACTGTACGCGCACTATGACTAAAATGTCATTATTTCCTATCCTTCCTGGTGAGCAGTTTCAACGGCCAGCAATGTATTTTCGATCGTTCTTACAATAAGCTACAAGGGTGTCATCAACTGTTACCACTGGCGGATTCTTATTTCTATTCCAAAACAATGTTTGCATTTATCTCCAAATCTGTCAGGTGTTGCAAGTATGAAGATAGTAATGGTTTCCCACGAATTAGCATTTCAGCATGTAACGTGTCATCTAGCACTGCAGTTGTTTCCTTAGCTAGAGGAAGTGGAGCGTTCTGGTTTTGCACATATATTAATTATGCAAAGAAATTAGTTTTCGTTGAGAGAAGAGTAGTAGAAGGAAAGAGGAAAGTTCAATATCCCATCATTCTATTTTGCACAGCGTTATCACCAAAGATATTAACTGAACAACGAAACTAGTCTTCGTACAACGAAGACGATGGAGACATAACGGAACGTTGGGGCTCAAATCCTCAACGACGATGGTATGATTATGTACCGAATACTTCCTCAGTGGGGGAAGCATGGCGAAGAAATTCGTCTGCGTCTAATTCAAAGAATCGACCTAGAAATTGCTTCAATCGATTCATGTGAACCATAGACAACCTTAATCTCAGTGGCCAGATCATTTACTCGAAATCTATTTCTACTGGAAGCAAATCTACTATCTTAGCAGAAATAAATTATTATTCATTTAATGCATCAAACTGAAGAAGTCAAATCTATATTGGCGCTTTGCACACCTAATACCAACAATAATAACTGTTACAACATTTTAAGATACTCAGGGAATGCAGAGAATGAAAGCTGAAAGGAAACCGAAAACCTATTACTGACGTTGTAAAGACTTCTGCAATAAATCTGTGAAACTTTACGATTGTGGACTACTGGGAAACGAAAACGTCTGAAACAAAAGCCATTCCGAAACCTGTTGTTTGTGATGACTGGTGTCGTCCCACTAATACTAATGATGATGACAGTGATTATGCAGTTACTGCATTAATTCCTCAGGGACTGAACTGGGATGAGTTAAAAACTCACCAGATATCTCAAGGGAAACTAGCAATGAAGTAATTACAAAGGCCAATAGCAAACAGTTTTTTCGTATCTAGGATTTTAGAATTGATTTTAGCCACAGTTGTGGCGTTAAATCAAAAAGTGAAATCAGTCTTCCTCTATCCGCACTTATTTTCTTGATCATTGTTGTTTGACATGCACTTCTCTATGAAATGTGCATTTGCAAGTCTAGTTTGTGCGCTTCTAAATCACACGTACGAGGATTTGTTCCTGTAGGTTTGCCCTATTGCCGGTCTGCTTTCTAATTAGTTCCAGGAATATCCAACAGATGGAGTTGGAGGTTACTGTGTGAGCTAGGCCGAACAAGGCTGAGCGGGAATGACATCACATGATAAATCAGTTAGGACACATCTATGCAGTAGTTTTTGCATTTGTGTTGTTGAACAGAAATAATATAAGTTAAAGTAGAAGAAGTTGCGTAAATCACCTTGATCGTTTTTGCTACATATGCTGAGAATAAACGCTGAAAGAAAACCAAAAACCTATTATTGACTTTGTAAAGACTTTTGCAATAAATCTATAAAATTTGTACCAAATATTTACGATGGTGGACCAATGGGAAACGAAAACATCTGAAACAAAAGCCATTCCGTAACCTGTTGTTTGCGAGGACTGGTGTTGTCCCACTTTTACTAATGATGATGACAGTGATTGTGCGGTTATTATATTAATTCCTCAGGGACAGAACTGGGATGAGTTAAAATCTCACCAGATATCTCAAGGGAAACTAGCAATGAAGTAATTACACAGGCCAAGAAAAAAATGAATTTTTATATCTAGGATTTTAGAATTGATTTTAGCCACAGTTGTGGCGTTAAATCAAAAAGTGAAATCAGTCTTCCTCTATCCGTTCTTATTTTTTTGATAATTGTTGTTTAACATGAACTTGTAGATGAAATGTGCATTTGTAACTCCGGTTTGTGCGCTTCTAAATCACACATACGAGGATTGGTTCCTGTAGGTTTGCCCTATTGCCGGTCTGCTCCCTAATTAGTTCCAGGAATATCCACCAGATGGAGTTGGAGGTTACTGTGTGAGTTCTAACCGTACAGGGCTGACTGAAGAAGATGTCACATTACAGTTCTGTTAGGAAACATCTATGTTGTAGTTTTTTGCACTTATGTTGTTGAACAGAAATAATATAAGTTAAAGTGGAAGAAGTTGCGTAAATCACTTTGATGGATTTTGCTACATATGCAAAGAATAAATGCTGAAAGGAAACCGAAAACCTATTATTGACTTTGTAAAGACTTTTACAATAAATCTGTAAAACTTGCACAGAACATTTACAATTGTGAACTACCGGGAAATGAAAACGTCTGAAACAAAAGCCACTCTGGAACCTGTTGTTTGTGAGGACTGGTGTTGTACCTCTGATACTAATGACAATGACAGTGATTATGTGGGTACGGCATTAATTCCTCAGGTTTTAAACTGGGATGAGTTAATAACCCACCAGGGATCTCAAGCCGTCAAAAGAAGCTTCTGAATTACTGGCTTCCAACTTAAATGTACCGGATCAAGGAACCAAGGTTACCTTTTACCATACAACTGAAAATTTCTGGTACCCTTCTTGCTAATAAAATGGACCATCTGAGGCAAAATATCCCTGATTTATAATAAATCTCAGCTGTAAATATGTAATAGGTTTAGTTCAATGGACGTCAAGAGAAAATGACCCTTATAAGACATGATTAAACAATTTGTAGAATAAAGGAAAAATACTCATCTTGTTTCAATGTGAAGAGGCAGCATTCGCCTAATTTGGGTATGAATAGGTTCTCAGATTGTATACTAGCTTGTGAAGATATTATTTCTTAAGATTTCTTCGGGATTTATTTCAGAATTTGTTTGTTACTCATAGTAAAACATAATACACAGTTTTTTCTCAGTGTCAACTTTTTTTACCAATCAACAAGACAAAAAGACGTAGTCTTATCACCAAAACCTCTTTTCACTCAGAAGGAGCTCATTTTTAGATGTTTGCTGATAGCAAAAACATTACACACCATGTGACACATACAAAATCTTGAAAGTCAACTCAGCTAACAACTATGCCAAATCTGATTTGGGATGCATACAATTCTATGTAACACAAAATTTTTGTCCAAAATGTTCTAGAATTTCCTTTGTCAAAATAATTGTTAGTACGACATCTGTTTTTACAAACAGTGGCGATTTATGCAAAAATTGCACCTTTTATGGTTACAAAAATGCGATTTGCAAAAGAAATTTTATATATTCCTGTAGTAAAATTAAAAAATATAAAAATACACCATGTCCCAAGATTAGTTTACATATTGCAGTATTAAATTATTATGTCAAGCAGAAATGTTCTTGTGAAGTTAACTGCGGTTTTTTAATACACTGAAGACTATTGTCTGATAAACAAACAATTACATTTTTCTACAGCTCATATGACATTTGGAATTTTGGTGAGTAACTGTCATATATGGGAAAAACTGTATATATAGGAAATGAAATCCAATAAAAACCTTTAAGGTCAACAATACTTCTTAAATGTAGACTTCTGTAAAATTAAATCTGTAGGATGACCAGTTCTCATAATTTTATGTTTTCATGGTTTAACTTGCACTAAAGAGGTAAATTTGGAAAAGAACAGGCTACTATTTCGTAAATACTTCAAAGTATCGTGTACCTATATAAGAGTCGTAAATCTCATACTATACGATCTAAATCGGAATAAATGTTAAACAAATGGATGTGGAATCGTATCTTTCGGTTTTGCCCAAGCTGGTGTCGTATCGACCTGTTGATCCAGGAAGCCCTTCATTTTTATTTTTTATACTCTAAAGAAGACAATCTCGTGTTCTGCACGAAATTAGTGGACACCTGAGGAAATGGGACTTCCTGAATGTTTACTAGCTGATTTTCTTGTGTTTGTGCACAGCTCAAGGCAAGTTTGAAATCTGTACTAATACACAATGGTAACAAATTTAGTTCAATGTCAGCTGGTCGCTCAAGGGAAGTTAAAGAAGAGCATAAACCCACAGTTTTGAACTTTGAGAAGATTAAGTCTCATAAACATTAATGGATGATTTGTCTAAACTTATGAATGGTAAACTTTCTCCTTGGTTAGCAAGGTGCTTCTTGTGACTCTGGAACAGCAGAGACAACAAACATAACAGTGTTGAAAAAGAATGGCCAAAGAGAGAAAACATGTATGGAGGGAGGAAGAATGCATTAACGACCCCTTAGTTGAATGAGAGAAAATCATTTGTCGTCCACTGCATATCAAGTTGGGCCTTTTGAAGCGGTTTGTAAAGGCTTTTGATAAGAATGGGTCACGCTTTGCATACATAGGGAAAAATGTCTGAGCTGAAAACGGAAAAATTCAAGCAGGAATATTTGACTATCCACAAATAAGGCAACTTTGCAATATGAAAACTGTCGAGGAACGCTACCAAGGAAGATCGGATATGGCCGTGACTGCAGCTTACTGCTCGAATTTATAAAATGGAACGCTCCATAATAATTCAAGATTGTCATGGAAAAGAAGCTTCCTAAATGTTCAGGGACTGGATTTTATCATCAATGACTATTTATTTTGGATATAATAATATTTATATAACAGAATAGTAAAATTATAGTCTAATTTCATTAAAATCTTCTATTTTAGAATTTTGAGCTCCTTAGCTCAAAACACTCCGGTGTTATGCAAATAAATAGCACTTTACACGAATTTTAATGCTATCGTTTTCAGTCAAGACTAGTTAATGCAACTATAGTAAGAAACATCAAAGTTCCATTGCTCTACATTGAAGTTTTTATGGCTTCAGTACCACGTTTTCCTGTTACACCCATTGCAGTCGCTAATACTTGGTTTTGAAATTTCACATCAGCCTGCAGTTCTCTGCTTATGAAGACCTCTTCCTGTTGTTTTGGTGCTGACAGTGTACTTGAGTGCGACATTGAGTTCTGCAGTGATTATTATATCTGTGGTCCTCTTATTTTTCGTCACAGTCCTCTTCAATGAACAGAACGGCCAAAGTGAGAAAAGATGTACGGAGGGAGGAAGAATGTCATTAACGGCCCCTTAGTTGGACGAGAGAAAATCATTTGTCGTCCACTGCAAATCAAGTTGGGCCTTTTGAAGCAGTTTGTAAAGGCTTTTGATAAGAAAGGGTCACGCTTTGCATATTTAGGGAAATGTGTCTGAGCTGAGAACGGAAAAATTCAAGCAGGAAACTAGTTAATGCAATTATAGTAAGAAACACCAAAGATGAAGCATTTTAAACATTTCATAGGATTTTTAGCCAGCTCGTTGTTACACTGATAACAATCTATGTTTTTACTCGTGAGTATTATGTTTCGCTCTGTGCTCTGCGGTAATGAAGGTTAGAGTTTAACGTACCTTAAATCAGAATTATTACAAAGGGCCACTGCCTTACTTGAAAGGGCAGTTTACAAAGAAATTGGCCATAACCTTATTGAAGAAACCATAACATCATTTGCATGAAATGAGTTAGACAAACATCAGGAATTGTTAATCTTCCTAAATGAGAGTTCAGCGTTTCCATGGCTGCACCACATCGTACGTAAAATACAATGTGGACTGCTGATGTGCTGCAAATTTTGTTTATTATCTGTTGTTTGATTGATACACTAAAAATAGCTACCTCACGTGAACCGGCAAATGCGAAGGAACTTGTGATAAGATAAAACGTTATAAACTACACAGAGGGCATCCACCGCATTCACCAAATTTCATTAATAAAACCCAGCGGGGTGACGAAGTGGGACGCACCAGGAGTCACAGTAAGGAAACCAGTGATTTGAATCTCAGTCAGTCCATCCACATTTAGGTTTCCTGCAGTCTTCCAAACATAAGCTTAGACTGGAGAATGATGAGAAAGAAACCTAAATGTAAATGCACTGACCGAGATTCGAACCACTGTCCTCCTGACTGTGAGTCCTGGATCTTCCCACTTCGCCACCTCGCTGGGTTTGTGCTTTTGTCTAAGGAAAGGAGTATTCTCCTACACAGAAACGTGTAAGTGATTGCGCATGCGCGCGTGTCTGTGTGTGCGCGTGTGCTTGTGTATGTGTGTGTGTGTGTGTGTGTGTGTGTCTGTGAGCTCGTGGTCATGTGCTCGGTGGAAGGCGGGCTGGGGCAACGGTAGCGGATACGCGAAGGCGTACCTCCAGGAACGTTACGACGCTTTCACGCGTGTGGGACAGCCAGAAAACGGATTTACTACCGTTCCTGTTCGCTTGAACAATCTTATAGTACACAGCCATCTCTGGAGAAGCAGAGAAAGAAGGAGGAACTTCGTAACTTGGTCATTTCCAACAGTAGTCTATATCTACATCTACAGGGCGTCGACACAAACAAGGAAAAACGTAAAGTACAACATCTTACCACGCCTATCGCGGTGAAGGAAAATCGTTGCAATTCTAAACAGCTTCTAGTCATCACAGAATGACGAAGTACAGGTTCTGTGCGGTTTTCAGGGAAATCTTGTACCATTGTTCTTGAAAAATATTGGGAACTTCAGGTAGTGATGATGGAACTGAGTAGTGATCACGAACACTTCATTCCCAATTTCACGATGAAGGCTGAATAATGCTGAGATCTGTCACTGTGGTGGCCAGGGAAGATGCAACAAATCAATCTCTTGATCACAAACCAGTCCTGGACGATGCGAGCTGTGCGAACAGGAACCGTGACTTCTTGGAACACAGCATCTATATCTACATGATTATTCTGCTGTTCACAAGAAAGTTCCTGGCAGAGGGTTCAATAAACAACCACTTTCAAGCTGCCTCTCTACCATTCCACTCTCGAACGGTGCACGGGGAAAGCGAGCCCTTAAATTTTTCTGTGCGAGCCCTAATTTCTCTTACTTTATCGTGATGATTATTTCTTCCTATGTAGGTGGGCGTCAAGAGAATGTTTTCGCATTCGCAGTAGAAAACTGGTATTGAAGTTTCATGAGAAGATCCCGTTGCAACGAAAATCTCCTTTGTTTTAATGATAGCCACTCCAATTCACGTATCATGTCTGTGGCACTATCTCCCCAACTTCGCGGTAATACATAACGAGCTGCCCTTCTTGGTACTTTTTTTTTTTTGTAGAAAACTGGTATTGAAGTTTCATGAGAAGATCCCGTTGCAACGAAAATCTCCTTTGTTTTAATGATAGCCACTCCAATTCACGTATCATGTCTGTGGCACTATCTCCCCAACTTCGCGGTAATACATAACGAGCTGCCCTTCTTGGTACTTTTTCGATGTCATCGGCCAGTCCCATCTGTTGCGAATCCCACACCACACAGAAATACTCCAGAATAGAACGGACAAACGTTGTGTAAGCAGTCTCTTTAGTAGACCTGTCACACCTTGTAAGTGTTCTGCCATTGAATCTCAGTCTTTGGTTGGCTGTATCCACAACATTGTCTATGTGATCGTTCCAATTTAGGATATTTGTAATTGCAATCGTTTATTATTCAGTTGAATTTACACAGTTCAGATTTGTGTGGCTTACCGTGAATCGAAATTTAGCGGATTTCTTTTAATACTCATGTGAATAACTTCACACTATACTTTACTCAGGGTCAATTGCCTCTTTTCACACCATACTGATACCTTTTCTAAATCATTTTGTCATTCGTTTTGGTCGTCTGATGACTTTACAAGACGGTAAATAACAGCATCATCTGCAAACAATCTAAGACGGCTACTGAGATTGTCTCCTACGTCGTTAACATAGATCAGGAACAATAGAAGGTCTGTAACACTTCCTTGGGGAACGCCGGATATTATTTCTGTTTTACTAGATGACTTTCCGTCTATTACTACGAACTGTGACCTTTCTGACAGGGAATCATGAATCCAGCCGCATAACTGAGGCGATATTCCATAGGCACACAATTGGTTAGAAGATGCTTGTGAGGAACAGTGTCGAAATCCGTCTGGAAATCTAGAAATATGGAATCAGTTTGACATCCCCTGTCGATAGCACTCATTACTTCATTAGTATAAAGAGCTAGTTGTGTTTCAAAAGAATGATATTTTCTGAATTCGTGCTGACTACGTGTCAATAAATCGTTTTCCTCGAGGTACTTCATAAAGTCCGAATACGGCGTATGTTCCAAAATCCTATTGCAAATCGACGTTAGTAATATGGGTCTGTTATTCAATGGATTACTCCTACTTCCCGTTTTGGGTATTGGTGTCACTTGAGTAATTTTCCAGTCTTTAGGTACGGATCTTTCTGGGAACGACCGGTTGTATCTAATTGCTAAATATGGAGCAATTGTATCAGCATACTCTGAGAGGAACCTTACTGGTATACAGTCTTGACCGGAAGCCTTGCTTTTATTAAGTGATTCTAGCTACTTTGCGACACCAAGGATATCTATTTCTATGTTTCTCATCTAGACAGTTGTTCTTGATAGGGATTCAGGAATATTAACTTCGTCTTCTTTGTTGAAGGAGTTTCTGAAAATTATGTTTAATATCTGTTCTTTAGTGGCAGTGTCATTAGTGACTTCAGCGTTGTTATCGCGCAGTGATGGTAGGGGAACTCGGGCAGAACGGGATAGCAGGGCACAATGGGAAATTACTCTTTACTAGACTGCACAGTGTTGCAACCTGCTGTATGGCCATGTAACTATTTCTCCGAATGTAAGGGAAGTGAGGGCAGCCATTCTGATTTAGTTTGAAGTGCGAGATCTAAGTGAATTGTTGTCCGTCACGTTACCGCTTGTGTTGTTCTAACGTTTGGTGAGTTTCAACGCCAGGTAAGTTGTTAATTGTATACCCTAAAATGACACATTCCCTTAAATTGCATGGTATTTGTTATACTTTAGTTATTTAATGCATTTAAATACGTTAGTTACTACACTCCATAAAAGTTGTTATCCACAAAAGTGCTCTTGGGCGGAACGGGACAAGGCAGAACGGAATAGTGTCCCGTTGTGCTCCGTCATATTTTGATGCAAGTAGAAAGCAAACCCAGCCTGGATGTTCATGGATGCCAGACTCTCCCAACCAGCTACGTTCGCCGAACAACACAGTTTTCCAGATATCGCCCGAGGCTGTCATTCCAATCCCACTAATCTGTCAATATACTCGGCGGAGTACAAGACGAAAAGGAAAAACCGTCGTATTAACAGATTCTCCTTATAAGAAGGAACTGCACAATGCTGTCACTCATAAACTAGGCCTACAGAAAGGATGAGGGTGCACAAATATAAACAAAGTCAGGACAGAGACGTCAGGTGCAATGCAACTTAAGGCAAAAATTTCAAACTGTACAACCAAAAAAACCGAAACAGAGAACATCAAAGACCTTAAGAAAAATAAAAGGAAGAAGTGATGGAGAAGAGAGAATCAGAGAGAGAGGATGCTGAGTGTCTCTACTGTGGGGACTTCTACTCCGTTTCTAATGAGGGCTGGGTAGCATGCCAGAGTGGGCACACAATTCATGTGCTGGCATAGACAGTGAAGATGAAGAGGAAATACTGATTTGTGACTATTGTCGAAAGGGCTAGTGGTTTGGTGGTTATTAAGCATTGTACATTTTTCAGAATGACATTAAAATATTTTCTTATTTTGAAGAATGACTTTTTAATTATTTAAATTACACATTCCTCAGTCTGAATTGCCTGTTAAACAACATTTTGTCATAGTTTAATACGATTTTCGTAATTCAAATTCAACGTGTATGCAATAATTTAACAAAAAATACCCTTATCCCATTCTGCCCCGTGGGTGGGGCGGAACGGGAAATATGCAAGACTTTCTTCGAAAAATTGTAAAAAATTGTATTGTTTTAAGTGATTTTAAATAAGGTACATTAGGTTACATTACAAGGTGTTTTTTTTATCACTTTAAGAAGTGTTTCCTTGTGTTCCCTTATTTTATAGAAATTCTTAAACTTTAAGTAACCCTTTCCGCCCCGAGTTCCCATGTTAATTGCGTCTTGCCACTAGTGTGCTTTATGCATCACCAGAATCTCTTTGGGTTTCCAGCCAGAATTCATGACAGAGTTTCGTTGTGGAAATTATTAAAAACATCTCGCATTGAAGTACGCACTATATTTCGAACTTCTGCAAAACTTTGCCAGTCTTGGTTATTTTGCGTTCTTTTAAATTTGGCATGCATTTTTCGCTGTTTCTTCAACAGTGATCTGATCCGTTTTGTGTACCATGGGGGATCAGTACCATCATTTATTAATTTATGTGGTATGTATCTCTCAATTGCTGGCGATATTCTCTTTTGGAAATCATTCCACAACTTTTCTACACTTACATGATCAAATCGGGAGGAGTGCAGACTGTCTCTTAAAAAGGCGTTAAGAGCATTTTTATCAATTTTTAAAAAAGATATACTTTGCGTTTCTTTTTGATGGTTGTAGGAGTTATGGTATTCAGACTAGCAACTACTGCCTTGTGGTAGCTAATCCTTGTATTCGTCACGATACTCACTATTTATCCAGGATTATTTGTTGCTAAGAGGTCAAGTATGGTTTCGCAACCATTTACGCACGAGTTGGCTTGTGAACTAACTGTTCAAAATAATTTTCTGAGAAAGCGTTCAGTACAATTTCGGATGACGTTCTATGTCAGCCACCTGCTTGAACGTATAATTTTTCGAGCAAATCGAGGGTAGATCAAAGTCACCACCGACTATAATTGTATGAGCGGGGTACATATTTGAAATGAGAATCAAGTTTCCTTTGAACTGTCCAGCAACTACATCTTCTGAGTCGGAGGGTCGGTAAAATGACCCAGTTAATAGCTTAGTCCGATTGTCCAGTATAACCTCAACCCATACTATTTCTCAGGATCTATCTATTTCAATTTCACTACAAGTCAACTACTTCTGACAGCAGTAAATACTCCACCACCAATTGTATTTAACCTATCGTATTTGAAAACTGTTAGACTGTTAGAAAAAATTTATGCTGATCTTGTTTCCGGCTTTAGCCTGCTTTCTGTACCTGTGACTATTTGATCTTCAGTGCTTTCTATTAGGGCTGTAGCTGTGGTTCTTTCCCAACACCGCTACGCCAATTTACAACTATAATACCGATCCTTTCTACAACTAACTTATTGTGTTCTACCTGCTCCCTTTTAGACGGACGTCCTTTCTGTGGTTCCCTGAGGCCCATTAACGTAAAAAGCCGCCCAGTCCCTTCCACACAGCCCCCGCTACCCGATAAGCTGCTTCCTGTGTGTAGTGGACTCCTGACCAATTAAGCAAAACCCGGAAACCCACCACCCGATGGCGCAAGTCAAGGAATCTGCAGCCTACACCGTCACAGAACCGCCTGAGCCACTGATTCACAGTCTCCACTCGGCTCTGCATCAAACGACCGCAGTCCATTCTATCGACGATGCTTCAGATCACTATTGGAGAACAAATATTGTACCATGAAATTGACAGAATATCCTTGGCAGTTATATGACGTTGCAGACTAACCATGGGGTCCAAGGAATACCACGGTATGGCTGAATAAATCATCACCGAACCCTCGCCATGTTTCGCTCTTGGCAGCATGCTGTCTGTATTGTAGGCTTGGGACATGCATATGCCAGACATTAACTCGGGCAGCAATTGCAAACAGTGTAAAACAAGACTCAGACAACCAAATTACTTTCTTCCATTGTTCCACATTTAAGTTTTTATGGCTTCAGTACCACGTTTTCCTGTTAAACCCATTGCGGTCGCTAATACTTGGTTTCGAAATCCCACATCAGCCTACAGTTCTCTGCTTATGAAGATCCCTTCCTGTTGTTTTGGTGCTGACAGTGTACTCGAGTGCGAAATTGAGTTTTGCAGTGATTATTATAGCTGTTGCCCTCTTATTTTTCGTCACAGTCCTCTTCAATTATCACCTGCGGTGGTTACACAACACACACTTTCGTTCGCATTGTGACTCAGAATACGCGTTTCCGCTCTCATTGTATTCGGTATAAATCTTTGATACGGTGCCTCATGAAACACGAGCCACTTCAGCTACTTGGTAACAGAAGCAAATACTATAAAATCACCAAGAATCTGGCCATTTATGAATTCACTTACTTCTGACATAACACACTTACAGCTGCACAGAACACTCTTCCGACCACGACTGACACTTGCAACGTATTAAGTGTATTGCACAGGTGACGTTCGTGATCAAATACAACAGCGCACCCAGCAGGTTTGGCTAGCATCAGCATTTATGATTAAGCGTGCTTTGTATTTCTCGCAGTGTTCCCATGTTTTTGTCCAACACCTGCATAACTACATCCATTGTCAAACACCCCGTATATCCACATCGATACTCTGCAAACCACTACGAAATGCATGGCAGAGGGTACATCCAACTGAACTTATTACCGTTTTTTCTCCTTGCATTCACGTACGTGCAGTTAAGCTAATCCAATTCTCTCGATCCCTGAGGGGGCGTTGTAGGATATTCCAAATTTCGCCTACTAAAACTGGTTCCTTACACTTTGTATGTAGATGTCTGCCAGTCCTGTTTCTCCAGAATATCCGTGTCACAGTCCTGAAGATCAGACAAACCTGTGATAATAGCTGTGTCTCTCCTCTGTATATGTTCAGTACTCTTGTTCGTCCTATTTGGAAAGGATCACACACACTAGTGCAATATTCTAGGACGAATCGTATGAGTGTTTTGTAAACAGTCTCATTTGAAGACTGAGTACATCCTAGTATTCTACCTATGAAACGAATTCTACTGCTTTGCCTACGGCTGAGCAAATGATATGGAATTATTCAATTTACAGGGTACGTATATATGACGTCTGTTTACATTACTGACCACATTATTATTTGTCCTGCACACTCTACTATATTTAAAAACATTTTCTTTTTTGAGGCTACCGGCTTTTAAAGAGAAGTTCGCCCATGTAGTAGAAGTGGGTTGTGCTGGGAAAATAATTCTAATTTATATTTAAATCTTGCTGCGCTACCTGTCAGACATAGTACGTTATTGTGCAAATGATCAAAAAATTCTTTGCAGCGTATTGAACTCCTTTGTGAGTCACTGAAAGCTTTAATAATGGGTAATAAAGTTCACTTTTTCCTCTAGTGTTGCAGGTGAGTAAATGACTACTCTTCTCAAATTGTTGTGGATTATTTATGACGAATTTGTGACATCGTGGTTAAAAATGCACAGCTCCTTGACGAAGTATGAACATGACGACCGTGTGTGAACATCACCTATTATTACTTATTATTCTTACTGCTCACTTTTGGGCAATCAGTACCTTATTTCTAACTGGTAATGTCCCAAGAAAATGACTACATGAGTCATTATTCAGAGTAAATACACAAAATATGTTAGTATGTTGTTTACAAGACTAGCAATTATACGAAGAACGAAAGTAGCTTAATTTAACCGTTTGAGAAACTGAGCAACACGCTTCTTCCAGTTCAAGTTTTCATCAGTATGTAGACCGAAAAATCTGAAGCCTTCTACCCCGTTTTCCGACTCCTGTTCTTGTGCCACGCCTATTGTTGATATTACTCCGTTTATTGTACAGAACTGAATATAGTGTATTTTCCCAAAAATTTAGCGAGAGTCCAATTTCCGAAAATCAGTTAATAACCCTTCGAAAAACATAATTAACAATGTCTTTTGATGCTTTCCCTTTATTGGCATTTCTTAAAACACAAGCAACATCTCCAAAAACGTACAAGTTTTGCGATCAACTTTGATTCCACAAGGAACTGTTGTGCACAGGGACCGTACACTACAAGGAAGGAGAGAAACACAGCATTCAGTCGCATTTCCATAACTTTTCTTACTCTTGCATATGCGAAGAGCCGGCCGCGGTGGCCGAGTGGTTCTAGGCTCGTCAATCCGGAACCCCCCCCCCCCCTCAATGCTACGGTCCCAGGTTCGAATCCTGCCTCAGGCAGGCATGGATGTGTGTGATGTCATTAGGTTAGTTAGGTTTACGTAGTTCTACGTTCTAGGGGACTGACGACCTCAAATATTAAGTCCCATAGTGCCCAGAGCCATTTGAACCATATGTGAAGACGGCTACTTAGAGCCGAAATCTAGATATGCAACACTAGTAAAACTAACGGGTCGCGAATGATTGCCGTGTGTCTCTTCTTCCTTAAATTCTGCGATCCTTCCGTTTCATTCCTTCAAAACCTGTTACATCCAAGTATTTGTATGCGTTGACAGATTCGAATTAAGACTCGTTGATATTTCAGTTATAAAATACTACATTGTTTTCTTTTTGCAAAGTGCATAATTTTGTATTCTTGGCACTTGAAGAAAGTGACCAGGTGTTGCATCACTCTGAAATTCTATCAAGATTAGACTAAATATCTGTGGACCGTATTTCAGGCAGCTCTTATTGTAAATAACTACAGCATCTACAAAAAATCTGAGGTTACCGTTAATATTTTCTGGATTGTCATTAAAATTCAACAGCAAGGGCCCCAACACACCTACCTGGGGAACATGGTGTCCCAGGAGGAATGGTCAATGTTAAGGGACATCACAGGAACGATCATTTGAAGCAAAAAACTTCATACAGGCATATGCCCTATTCCGAATGATTTTCGAGACAGAACACATTTAATGCACATCGTTATTTATTTTCTGTATTCTTCAATAAATTGCCAGCTTCACTCATGTACAACAGTTAGTACCTATAACATTTTTAGTATCAGCTCAAAAATATGTTTTTTAGCACATACATCTCAAAGTATTATCGTACACGTAACATCGCAGCTGATCTACGGTGTACAATCAGTGTTCGAGTATCCCAGCGCCAACTTCAATGCATTTGTTCACTCTTGGAGAAGATGCGTTGCCTGTCACTGCCTCAGCATGTTCCCAAATAAGGGTAGCAGTGTCCATGATGCGACCATGCGGTTCATCTCTCGTACTTATCTTTCGCTTGTACATCAAACACTTCACCAAAACTCAAAGTCAAAAATCTAATGACGTAATACCTGGCGATCATAGTGGCCAGTTAATTGGACTACTGCGACCAAACCAGCGACTAGCGAAGTGCGGCTGAAAAGTTTTCTCATACGTCTGGTAAAATGTAGAGGGTCTCCATAATGCTGGAAGTACATTGCAGTCCGTGTGTGTAAGAGAATGCTGTCAAGCTTTCAACATGCAAACCATTCTGTCCTGTTATTTGCTCTTCTAAAATGAGTGAACCTATCAGCATGTTGCCCAAAGAGTCACACCAAACAGTGATCGTAAAAAGAACTTGTAAATTGGTTTCCGCTGTTGCATGCAGATTTTCCTGCGGCCATCGATAATTATTGAGTGTGTTGTTGATTACATCCGATATAAACGTGTCTACATGAGCAAGAAGTATTAATGGAAGCAAATGACGATTGTCATGTAATCAGTGACAAAATTTTATTACGATGGTATTGTTGTTATTATGAAGATTGTGAAAAGGAAGTGTGGAAAATGAGTAAAACTAAGCAGTGAGGGCGAGGCCACAGGCACTTGCGACAGCGGCGCTTCCCAGGGGAGTGACACGCCAGAAGGCGACTTGGCTGCTCTTTGCTCTGCGGTTGTGGAGGCGGTTTTGCGTTGGTCTGAACCCATAACCCTCAGACAGGCGATCGACGGGGGCTGACGATGTGACGTCGAGTCCCTTCCTGGGTCTCATCATTTGCGGCAGCACACAGGATCAGCAAGCCAGCAGGGCTATGACGCCAAGTCTCACAAAGGACCGAGTGTGGCGGCAGACACAGCCTGGTCTCGTACCACAGGCTGCTGCTGGCGCTGCCCAGCCGTCTGATCGGCCAGGGTGCTCCAGCATTGTAGTGCGGCTACTCAGCAATTACCAAGGCCCTGACTCGAATAACATCCTTTCCTCAAATTCAGCCTCATTTATACTCCATTACTGCCCATTTGTACCTCTAGAACCTGGTGTCTAGTCACACTGCCCATAACAGAGAGACCTGTTTCAGTGTAGTGGCAACGCCTCTATTGCTACATCATTATGAATTACCTAGAAGAAAACTGTCTATTGACACACAGTCAACATGGGTTTGGAAAGGATCGTTCCTGTGAAACACAACTAGCTCTTTATTCACATGAAGTGTTTAGTGCTATTGATAAGGGATTTCAGATAGCTTCCATATTTCTGGATTTCTGGAAAGTTTTATACACTGTACCGCACAAGCGGCTTGTAGTGAGATTACGTGCTTATGGAATATCGTCTCAGTTATGTGACTGGATTTGTGATTTCCTGTCAGAGAGGTCACAGTTTGTGGTAATTGGCGGAAAGGCATCGAGTAAAACAGATGTGATTTCTCCCGTTCCTCAATGTAGTGTTATAGGGCCTTTGCTGTTCCTTATCTATATAAACGATTTGGGAGACAACCTGGGCAGCCGTCTTAAGTTGTTTGCAGATGACGCTGTCGTTTATCGACTAATAAAGTCATCACAAGATCAAAACAAATTGCAAAACTATTTAGAAAAAATATCTGAATTGTGCGAAAATTGGCGGTTGACCCCAAATAACGAAAAGTGTGAGGTCATCCACATGAGTGCTAAAAGGAATTGGGTTACACCATAATTCTGTCTAATCTAAAAGCCATATTCAACTAAAAGCCTAGGTATTACAATTACGAACAACTTAAACTGGAAGGAACACTTAGAAAATGTTGTGGGGATGGCTACCCAAAGACTACGTTTTATTGGAAGGACACTTCGAAAATGTAACAGAACTACTAAGGAGACTGCCTACACTACGCCTATCCGTCGTCTTTTAAAATACTGCTGCACAGTGTGGGATCCTTACCAGATAGGACTGACGGAGTACATCGAAAAATTTCAAAGAAGGGCAGCACGTTTTGTATTATCGCAACATTTGGGAGAGAGTGTCACAGAAATGATACAGAATTTTGGCTGGACAAAATCAAAAGACAGGCGTTTTTCGTAGCGACGGAATCTTCTCATGAAATTCCAATCAACAGCTTTCCCCACCGAATGCGAAAATATTTTGTTGACACCGATCTACATAGGTAGAAACGATCACCTCGGTAAAATAAGGGAAATCAGAGCTCGTACGGAAAGATGTAGGTGTTTGTTCTTTACACACGCTACACGAGATTGGAATAATAGAGTTGTGAAGGTGGTTCGATTAGCCCTCTGCCAGGCACTTCAATGTTATTTGCAGAGTATCCTTGTAGATGTAGATATAGATGTAGATGCCGATTCTTTGCTGCGTGGGACAGTTTATCATTGTGCTAAGCTATTCTTGCTTCACAACTCACTTACACATCTATTATTCAGAATGTTGTTTGGTTGTGAGATGATCGTGTTACGCCACACGTACGAACAGAAACGTCTACCAGAACGTTTCAGAATTCGACAGTGGCAGCATCGTGAACATTCGAAACAGTGGTTTATCGTTCCACGATAACACTACTTGCGTTGGTTGGCACCCCACGATTGTCACGTGATATGGAATTAATGCTTTTAGTAGATTCCTATTCAGCGACATGACGGATCGCAACAATCACATATGTCTGGAGCCCGTGGGACATGCATATTCATTCAGCTGTGCAAGATCACAAAATAAAGTTACATGCCAAGAACCAGGAAATAGGTTTGCTTACTACACGACAAGTATCCACGCGGAGAGTGAGGTCACGTCTCGAGCACTACGGACTATCAGTGCAGAAACCATTGCTGTTGCAACCATTGACACTGCAGCAGAGGGAGGTGTGGTGACAACCTTGGACACAGGAGTGGCGTCATGACACGCTTTCTGCGTATATCATCATGGTTTTTCAGCTTTCCAATCATTGTCATACATGCTCCAATACATGGCATCATGCTATTCAGGCCAATGCGTACAGGAAATGTCTACTTCCGGTTCTCACAGCCGGTAACTTGGTCAGCAGCCGTTACATTTAAGACTCCTTAGGCCCAAAGATGTATCCTTATATTTGAGGTCTCCAAAACGTTATGTTTCAGCAACATGCTGCAAGACCGCATGTAACTACACTGTGCAAACCAATCTCTATACAGAGGGTGTACAACTGTAGTCCTGGCCAAAACGTTCTCCAGATCTCTCACCCATTGAATACATTTCGTCACGGGTTGCCAAGAGACTAGGCTTCTTGCACTTGACACTACTATTGGCATGTAACTGAAACAGCATAGCGTGCTGCACCAATACCTCTCATACAAGCTCAGTGCAACTCAATGCTCAGACAAATTGGAGCCATCGTTGCTGCCAGAACTGACCACCTAACAAAAGCCTGAATGATCACCTTTTGCAGTGTGAGATGTGCAGAAGGAGTCAGTGAGGTTCTAGGGGCACAGAGAGGGATGTGGAGTCATGCCGACTCCATGGCCATTGCCAGCTGAGCTAAGTTTCGCGGTTGAGGCTCCCTGGTGGGATCGAGTTAGTCTCACAGATTCTCAACTAGGTTCAATAAAGGGAGGTTTGTAGCCAGGGGAGAACAGTATACTCGAAACATGCACATACACTTCAAGCTATTTGACATGATGCTTTGTCCTGCCGGTAGGTGGCATCATTTCAAGAAAAACAAAATTCATGTAAGGGACATATGGAATTAAGTACTTTGTTGAAATATTCTGCCTCCAGAATGATGACATTATCCAGGTAATTCCATTAAAACATTGCCCAGATCATAACGCTCCCTCCTGGTTGGAGAGTGTTTCCTTTCAGACATTCCTATGGAACATAATACGCGATTCATCTGAAAAGGACAGCTGTCGAGACACTCAGTGGCCGCCAGTTGAGGTATTGGCGTGCAAAGTACAGCCTTTGTCGCCGATGAATAGCAGTCAGCATGGGCGCATGAACCAGAGACCTGCTCCAGGGCTCATACACAGCGAAGTTCGCTGAGAGATCGTAGAGGAGACACTGTTGATACCTCCTTGGGTCATCTAGGTGGTCAATTGCTTAACAGTTGCACGTCTATTCCCACATACACATCTCCGCAGCCGTCGTTCACCTCTGTTATCTATGGCCCGAGGTGCACCACCGTTGCCTCAATGCAGGTTTTGAGTGCACGGTATACTGCAACCACAGTGGCACATGAACAGTTTACAAAAATAGCCATTTCGGAAATACTTCCACCATTGGTCCGAAAGTCAATGATCATGTCCTTTTGGGCATAATATAAATCACTCCATTTCCGCATTACGATAACGACTGCATTGTTTTCCGCATCCCCCCGACTTTGCTGGTGGTGTCACCTGTCACCTCAAATCTTTGAGTGGTTAGTGCATGTTGACATCGAACGTAGTCAGTGGCCAAATTAATGTTACTGGACTGAGCAAAATTTTGGAACCTATATGCTTCCAAATCACCTACAGATTTATCCGCGTATTCTCTCTACTACACTTTATAAGCACTATGAGTAAAATGTCATTATTTTCTATCCTTCCAGGTGAGCAGTTTCAATGACGAGTAATGTATTTTCGATCGTTCTTACACTGAGCTACAAGGGTGTCATCAACTATTACCACTGGCGTATTCTGATTTCTATTCCAAAACGATGTTTGCATACATCTCCACAGCTGTCAGGTGTTGCAAGTATGAAGCAAGTAATGGTTTCCCATGAATTAGCATTTCAGCACGTAACGTGTCATCTAGCACTGCAGCTATTTCCTCGCTAGTGGAAGTGGAGCGTTCTGGTTTTGCAAAGATATAAATTATACAACGAAAACTAACTTTCGATGAGAGAAGAGCAGTAGGAAGAAACAAGGGAAGTTCAATAGTCCATCATTCTGTTTTGCACAGCGTGGTCAACAAAGATATTAACTAAACAACGAAACTATCCTTGTACAACGAAGACGATGGAGACAAAACGGAACGTTGGGGCTCAAATCCTCAACGACGACGGTATGATTATCTACCGAATACTTCCTCAGTTGGAGAAGGATGGGGAAGAAATTCGTGTGCGTCTCAAGGTCGGGACACACATGTCAGGACCGTGTCCGTGCCGAGACACGTCCGAGTATCGGCCGTCACCCGGACTACGAAATACAACATTAAAACAAATGCAGCGGGCCCCACTTGACCGGGCCGTGCACGGGGAACGTCAACGGGCCGGGGCCGGGCCGGGCGGGATTCGCCGTGTTTAAATTTTCACGTGACGGACACGGCCTGACGGTGGGGTTGTCTTGTGAGCTGTGCAACTGCGCAAAACTGTTCTGTGTACAAAACATGGATGTGCAACGACTAATAGAGGAAGTTCGTAAGTTTCCTGTTCTTTACGACCAGGGAAGTGAAAATTACAGGAATATCGAGTACAAAGACAGAGTTTGGAAGACAATTGCAACAGATCTACAAGCCAAAGGTAAGATAAAAACTATACAAGTTTTAATACCCGAAAGATATTTATTTACTTTTTATTTTACAAACAGATGTTTGGTTTATGTCTTCGTTATATCGCCAAGGCGACATGTTCTTGCCATTCCACAGTCGCTTGTGGAGAGTTCAGGAATTTTTTGAGTTGTTCTCGTACAGGAAATGCAGCATCTGTTGATCTCCCACGAATTCGAGGTAGGTTTCGAAGATTTGATGAACTTCCGGATCCCTCAGCAGTTTCCGTTTGATCCATTCTCTGTTTGGGCACCCTATAACCTTCCATTTTTCGAATGAAGTTGTACAGTACACACGCAGCCGTCACAATCATTGTAAGGTTATTAGGGTCTCCCTGAAGGATTCTTCTAAATATTCGAAATTTCTGTTGCAATATACCGAATGCATTTTCGGATATTCTTCTTGCCCGACTCAAACGATAATTAAATATAGCCTTGTCATTTGTTAAGTTCCTGCCAGGATATGGTCACATCAAGTATGTTTTGAGAGGGAAAGCTTCATCGCCTACAATTACCATTGGAAGTTCAACATCAGTTCCGGGTAAAGTTTTACTCTTTGGGACGCTAAGCGTATTGTTTTCCAATGACTTTCCAAGATTTGAATTTACTAGAATGCCTCCATCAGAGTTTTTTCCGTACGCTCCCACGTCTATTGCAATAAAACTCCTCAGCTATAGCATTCCATTTTTCTTCATTCGGCACAGGCATCACCTCTTCTAACAATAAATCGATAACTGTTCTAGAGGTGTCATGGACGATAGCTGCAACTGTGGATTTTCCCAACCTGTAGCTGAAAGAAATAGTTTTAAGGGAATCTCCTGTAGCAAGGAACCTGAAAAAATTGAATGTATAAGATGAGAAATACTGTATAATCTATAAAATATTTGCAGCATTTTAAACATTGTGATATAAATACGCGATTTAAAATATTTTTGCTACAGGTGGAATAGAGGAATGCAAAAAAAAATGGGCATCTGTTCGTGACCAACTAAGGAAGACCTTGCAGAAAAGAAAAACTGTTTCAGGACAAGCTGCTGTTCATCAACATAAATACAAGTATGAAGATCTCTTAACGTTCCTGCTACCTTACATGGTAGAACGAGAAACAGTTTCCAATGTTCCTTACACGCAAGACAATAATGAGCATAAACAAGAATCAAATACAGATTCCCAAGAGGAGCAGTCGATTGTTGAAAACGAAAAAGTGTCTACACAAGAAGACATTGCAGATGAAGAATGGATCATTAAAACCCAGGATAGTGAAACAGAGAATTTGATAGAGCGCACTCGGCATTCCCAGACGCCCTCAGCTCATTCGTCCATCACTTCAAAGAAGAACACGTTTATGAAACCACCACTGAAACGAAAATTTCAGCGTGAGGTTAAACCACAAGAATCTGCATCAAGCCAGCTCATGGCTTACATTTTGGCAGAAAAAAAGCTGAAAAACAGAGAGATATACAAAACCCAGTTGATGCTTTTTTGGCTGGTATAGCACCAGCCCTAAAATCATTGCATCCACTACTGTTTCATCAAGCTAAAAGTAGGATTTTTTCAATTGTACAAGACTTTGAACTGAAGCAACTCATGAATGACGTATCAGTCCATCAATTCACTCCATCATCCTCCAATTCCTCAGCAAAATCTGTTTCAACACCATATCCTTCACCTGTGGGAAACGAGTCAACAGAACCTACACAGCAGCTTTTGGACCTGCAAAGGGATTCGCACAATTCGTATATAAATAACCAAAGCCATCATCCTCCAAGTTCCCCTGCATCCTCATCAGCTTCAGAAACTAATTCACTGAATAGTCCTCATTTGTTTTTCTTAGGGTAGTAGAAATTTAACTGTATTATTTACTAACTTATGTATTTATCTTTCAATTACTAAAGTAATAAAATAAAAATGCTGTCCTTAAAACTTCTTATTTATTTGTGTTCTGTGTACTTTTCTTTAACCTACCGTAAAAAAACAGCCAGTCGTTCTTTGGGTGAAACTGATACTCTCCAGAACGTGTCATTTTTTCTCAGCCTTGGTTCTAGTTTCTTTAAAAGTTCACAGAAGGTGTACTGCGTCATCCTAAAATATTCATAAAACTTAGTCTCATCATCTACGAGGTGAGAAAATAGTGTTCGAAACTCTCCCTGTACTGGTCTTGTTTTCCAGGCACTGTGGATCCATAATTTTCTTCTTCTTGTTTGCCTTCGTTCGTTTTCCTCTTCGTCTAAAGCAAGTGCTATAAGTCCTAATTCACTATTACGAAAATTAGTGAATATGTTTTACAGCTTTCACAAACAGAAACACAGCTCACCGCGTCCGAGTCACTACAAGGAACAACAGAGACACGGACGTGCCCCGGTCATGTGTGGCCCCTGCAGGAACGGACCGGAGTACGGCCGTCACTCGTCCGACGCTCGGCCCTGACACGGCCCGGACGTGTGTGTCCCGACCTTCATTCAAAGAATCGACCTGGAAATTGCTTGAATCGATTCAAGTGAACCATAGACAACCTTACCCTGAATGGCCAGATCATTTACTCGAAATCTATTTCTACTGGAAGCAAATCTACTATCTTAGCAGAAATAAATTATTATTCATTTAACGCATCAGACTGAAGAGGTCAAATCTATATTGGCGCTTTGCACACCTATTATCAACAATTATAACTGTTACAACATTTTAAGATACTCAGGGAAACTAGCAGTGAAGTAATTACACAGGCCAAGAACAAACTGTTTTTTTTTTTTTTTTTTTTTTTTTATATCTAGGATTTTAGAATTGACTTTAGCCACAGTTGGAGCATTGAATCAAAAAGTGAAATTAGTCTTCCTCTATCCGCTCTTATTTTTTTGATCATTGTTGTTTAACATGCACTTCTACATCAAATGTGCATTTTTAACTCTGGTTTGTGAACTTCTAAATCACATGTATGAGGATTGGTTCCTGTAGGTTTGCCCTATTGCTGGTCTGCTTTCTAATTAGTTCCAGGAATATCCACCAGATGGAGTTGCAGGTTACTGTGTGAACTAGGCCATACAGGGCTGAGAGAGAATGACGTCGCTTGATAGTTCAAATAGGAAACATCTCTGTTGTGGTTTTTCGCACTTGTGTTGTTGAACAGAAATAATATAAGTTAAAGTAGAAGAAGCTGTGTAAATCACGTTGATGATTTTTGCTTCATATGCAGAGAATAAACGCTAAATAGGAAACCGAAAACCTATTATTGTCTTTGTAAAGACTTTTGCAATAACTCTGTAACTCATAGAACTTTTACGATTGTGGACTACCGGGAAACGATAACTTCTGAAACAAAAGGCACTCCGATACCTCTTGGTTGTGAAGACTGGTGTGGTCCCTCTGATACTAATGATGATGACAGTGATGATGCGGTTATGGCATTAATTCGTCAAAGTTTAAACTGGGATGAGTTAATAATTTACCAGATATCTCAAGCGAAACAAACGATGAAGTAATTACACAGGCTAAGGACAAACAGTTTTTTTTATATCTGGTTTTTAGAGTTGATTTTAGCTACAGTTGGGGCGTTGAATCAAAAAGTGAACCAGTCTTCCTCTATCCGCTCTTATTTTTTTGATCATTGTTGTTTAACATGCACTTCTACATGAAATGTGCATTTGTAACTCTGGTTTTTGCGCTTCTAAATCACATGTATGAGGACTGGTTCCTGTAGGTTTGCCCTACTGCCAGTCTGCTTTCTAATTAGTTCCAGGAATATCCACCAGATGGAGTTGGAGGTTACTGTGTGAGCTCTGGCCGTACAGGGCTGATCAAGGAAGATGTTAAATGACAGTTCTGTTAGGAAACGCCTATGTAGTAGGTTTTTGCACTTGTGTTGTTGGACAGAAATAATATAAGTTAAAGTAGAAGAAGTTGCGTAAATCACCTTTATGGTTTTTGCTTCATATTCAGAGAATAAACGCTGAAAGGAAACGGAATTACTACTATTGACTTTGTAAAGACTTTTGCAACAAATCTGTAAAACTTGTAGAGAACATTTACGATTGTGGACTACCGGGAAACGAAAACGTCTGAAACAAAAGCCACTCCTATAGCTGTTGTTTGTGAGCACTGGTGTTTCCCACTGATAGTAATGATGATGACAGTGATTATGAGGTTATGGCATTAAATCCTCAGGGATTAAACTCGGATGAGTTATTAACTCACCAGATATCTCAAGGGAAACTAGCAATGAATACATTACACAGGCGAAGGACAAACTGCTTTCCTTTGTATCTAGGATTTTAGAATTGATTTTAGCCACGATTGGGGCGTTGAATCAAAAAGTGAAATCAGTCTTCCTCTATCCGCTCTTATTTTTTGATCAGTGTTATTTAACATGCACTTCTACATGAAATTTGCATTTGTAACTCCGGTTTGTGCGCTTCTAAATTACATGTACGAGGATTGGTTCCTGTAGGTTTGCCCTATTGCCGGGCTGCTTTCTAATTAGGTCCAGGAATATCCACCAGATGGAGTTGGAGGTTACTGTATGAGCTCTGGCCGTACAGGGCTGACCGAGGAAAATGTCACATGACACTTCTGTTAGGAAACATCTATGTTGTGGTTTTTTGCACTTGTGTTGTTGAACAGAAATAATATAAGTTAAAGTAGAAGAAGTTGCGTAAATCACCTTGATGGTTTTTGCTACATATGCAGAGAATAACCGCTGAAAGGAATCTGAATGCCTATTATTGACTTTATAAAGACTTTTGCAATAAATCTGTAAAACATGTACAGAACATCTACGATTGTGGACTACCAGGAAACAAAAACGTCTGAAACAAAAGCCACTCCGATACCTGTTGTTTGTGAGGACTGGTGTTGTCCCTCTGATACTAATGATGATGACAGTGATTAAGCATGTATGGCGTTAATTCCTAAAGGTTTGAAGCGGGATTTGTTAATAACTCACCAGATATCTCAAGTTGTCAAAAGAAGCTTCTGAATTACTGGCTTCCAACAAAAATGTACTGGATCAAGGAACCAAGGTTATCTTTTACTATACAACAGAAAAAGTCTGCTGCCCTTCTTGCTATTGAAATGGTCCATCTGAGGCAAAATATCCCTAATTAGCAATTCCAATTGTAATAAATCTCTACTGTAATTACGTAATAGTTTTAGTTCAATGGAACGTCATGAGAATAAGACTCTTTCAAGACGTGATTAAACAAGTTGTAGAATAAAGGTTAATACACATCTTGTTTCAATGAGAAGCGGCAGTATTCGCGTAATTTGGGTATGAATAGGTCCTCAGATTGTTTACTAGCAAGTGAAGATACAATTTCTTTACAATTCTTCTTCATTTACTTCACAATTAGTTTGTCCCTCATAGTAAAATACAATACACAGTTTTTTCTTAGTGTCAACATTTTCCATAGTCGAGAAGACAACTAAAAGGTAGTCTCATCATCAAAACCTCTTTTTACACAGGAGCAGCTCATTTTCACATGACTGCTGATAACAAAAATATTACACACGATGTGTCACATACAAAAGCTAATAGTCAACTCAGCTGACTACTATGTCCAATCTGATTTGGGATGCATACAGTTCCATATAACACAAAATTGTTGTCCAAAATGTTCTAGAATTTCCTTTGTCAAAATAAATATTTTAATGTCATCTGGTTTTACAAACAGTGGCGATTGATGCAAAAATAATACCTTTTTATGGTTAAAAAAATGCTATTTAGAAATGAAATTTCATATAGTGTTGAATTAAAATTTAGAAATTCCAAAATACACCACGTCCCAAGATTTGTTTACATATTGCAGGATTAAATTATTATGTCAATCGGAAATTTTCCGGTAAAGTTAGTTACGGTTTTTGAATACACTGAAGATTATTGTCTGATAAACAGTCAATTACGTTTTTCTACAGCTCATATGACATTTGGAAGTTTGTTGCGTACATGTCATATACAAGAAAAACTGTATATATGAAATGAAATCCAATAAAAACCTTTAAGGTTAACAATACTTTTTAAAAATAGACTTCTGTAAAGACAAATCAGCAAGATGACCAGTTCTCATAATTTTATGTCTTCACAGTTTAACTCACACTAAAGAGGTAAATTTGGAAAAGAACAGGCTACTTTTCGTAAATACTTCAAAGTATCACGTACCTATATAAGAGTCGTAAATATCATACTTTACGATCTAAATCGGAATAAATGTTAGACAAATGAATGTTGTATCGTATCTTTTGGTTTTGCCTAGGCTGGTGTCGTAACGACTTGTTGTTCCAGGAAGCCCTTCATTTTTCTTTTTTATACTCTCAAGTAGACAATCTCGCGTTTTGCACGAAATTAGTGGACTCCTGAGGAAATGGGTCTTCCTTTATGTTTTCTAGTTGACTTTCTCGTTTCTGTGCACAGCTCAAGGCAAATTTGAAATTTGTACTAATACACAATGGTAACAAATTTAGTTCAATATCACCTGCTCCCTCAAGGGAAGTGAAAGAAGAACATAAAAACCTAGTTTTGATCTTTGAGAAGATTACGTCTCATACATGAATGGATGGTTTGTCTAGACTTACGAATGGTAAACTTTCTCCTTGGTTAGCAAAGTGCTTCTTGTGACTCTGGAATAGCAGAGAAAAAACACATCCCAGTTGGGCCTTTTGAGGCAGTATGTGAAGGTTTTTGATAAGAACGGATCACGCTTTCCATATACAGGGAAAAATGTCTGAGCTGAAAGCGGAAAAATTAAAGCAGAAATATTTGACGATCCACAAATGCCAATGCAAAGGCCCTCGTGACAAAATAAAACGTTATAAACTACACAGAGGGCATCCACCGCATTCACCAAACTTCATCACTAAAACCCAGCGAGGTGACGAAGTGGGAGGACACCGAAGTCACAGTTAGGAGCCCAGTGGTTTGTATCTCAATCAGGCCATCCACATTTAAGTTTCCTGCAGTCTTCCAAGCATAAGCTTAGACTGGAGAATGATGAGAAGGAAACCTAAATGTAAATGCCCTGACTGAGATTCGAACCACTGTCCTCCTGACTGTGAGTCCTGAGTCTTCCCACTTCGCCACCTCGCTGGGTTTGAGCTTTCGTCTACGGAGAGGAGTTTTCTCCTACACAGAAATATGGAAGTGATTGCGCTTGCGCGCGTGTGTGTTCGTGTGCGAACGCGCGCGCGCGTGTGTGTGTGTGTGTGTGTGTGTGTGTGTGTGTGTGTGTGTGCTCGGCGCAAGGCGGGCTGGTGTGACGGTAGCGGACTACGCGAATTCGTACCTCCAGGAATGTTAGGACGCTTTTCGTGTGTCGGATAGCCAGATGCCGGATTTACTACTGTTCCTGTTCCCTTGAACAATGTTATAGCACACAGCCATCTCTGCAGAAGCATAATACAACATGCGGCCTGTAGGACGAACCCCATGAACGAGGAACTTCGTAACTTGGTCATTTCCAACAATAGTCTATAATGACATCTACTGGGCGTGGACACAAATATGGAAAAACCAAAAGTACAACATCTTACCACGCCTGAGGCGGTGTAGGAAAATCCTTGGCATTCTAAACAGGTACTGTGCGGTTTTCAGGGGAATCTTATACCATTGTTCCTGAAAAATATTGGGAACTTCAGGTAGTGATGATGGAAGCGTGTAGTGATCACGTACACTTCATTCCCAATTTGACGATGAAGGCTGCATAATGCTGAGATCTGTCACTGTGGTGGCCATGGGAGATGCAACAACTCAATCTCTTGGTTACAAACCAGTCTTGGACGATGTGAGCTGCGAACAGGAGCAATGTCTTCCTGGAACACAGCATCTATATCTTCATGATTGCTTTGCTATTCACAATAAAGTGCGTGGCAGTGGGTTCAATGAACCACTTTCAAGCTGTCTCTCTAGCATTCCACTCACAAACGGCGCACGGATAAAACGAGCACTTAATTTTTCTGTGCAAGCCCTAATATCTCTTATTTTATCGTGATGATCATTTCTACCTATGTAGGTGGGTGCCAAGAGAATTTCTTCACAATTGAAGGAGAAAACTGGTATTAAAGTTTCATGAGAAGATTCCGTCGCAACGAAGAACGCCTTTGTTTTAATGATTGCCACTCCAATTCACGTATCATGTCTGTGGCACTATCCCACCTACTTGGCGATAACGCAAAACGATCTGCCCTCCTTTGTACTTTTTCGATCTCATTCGCCAGTCCCATCTGATGCGCATCCCGTGCCGCACAGCAATACTCCAGAATAGGGCGGACAAGCATGGTGTAAGCAGTCTCTTTAGTAGACCTGTCACACATTCTAAGTGTTTTGCCATCGAATCTCAGTCTTTGGTTATCTGTACAAACAACATTATCTATATGATCGTTCCAATTTAGGGTATTTATAATTATAGTCCCTAAGCATTTAGTTGAATTTACAGCCTTCAGATTTGTGTGACTTACCGTGATTCGAAATTTTGCGGTTTTACTTAGTACTCATGTGAATAACTTCACACTTTACTTTATTCAGGGTCTATTGCCACTTTTTGCACCATACAGATACCTTATCTAACTTATTTTGCAGTTCGTTTTGGTCATATGATGACTTTACAAGACGGTAAATAACAGCATCTTCTGCAAGTAATCTAAGACGACTACTGAGATTGTCTCCTTTCTGCTGAAGTTGTTTCCGGCATTAGCCAGCTATTTGATATTCAGTGCTGGCTATTTGGGCTTGGAAATCTGGTTCTTTCCCAACACAGCTACAACAATTAACAAGTATACAGCTAACTGACTGTGTTTTACCTACCCCCTTTTAGACGGACGCCCTTTCTGTGGTTCCTTGAAGCCCACTAAACTAAAAAACCACGCAGTCCCTTCCACTCAATCCCCACTACCTGTGTAGCAGCTTCATGTGTGTAGTGGACTCCTGACCTATTAATCGGAACACGGAAACCCAGCACCTGATGGCGCATGTCAAGAAATCTGCAACCCACACCGTCACAGAACCGCCTGAGCCTCTGATTCAGACCCTCCACTCGGCTGTGCACCAAAGGACCACAGTCCATTCTATCGATGATGCTGCAGGTCACTATTGGAGAACAAATATTGTACCATGTAGTGGATCTGATCAGACAAAACTGACACACAATCCTTGGCAGCAATATGACCTTGTAGAGTAACCATGGTGTCCAAGGAATACCAGGGTATGGCTGACCAAATTAACACCGAACCCTTGCCATGTTTCGCTCTTTGCAGCAAGCAGTCTGTAACATAGGCTTGGAACATGCATATGCCAGACATTAACTCGGGCAGCAATTGGAAACAGTCTAAAACAAGACTCAGCCAACCATAGGACTTTCATCCATTGCTCCATATTTAAGGTTTTATGGCTTCAGCACCACATTTTCGTTTTCCACCCACTGCAGTCACTAATGCTTGGTTTTGAAATTCCACATCGGACTGCAGTTCTCTG
Organism: Schistocerca piceifrons; assembly: GCF_021461385.2. Taxonomy (NCBI): domain Eukaryota; kingdom Metazoa; phylum Arthropoda; class Insecta; order Orthoptera; family Acrididae; genus Schistocerca; species Schistocerca piceifrons. Next base: position 226,430,241 of record NC_060149.1, read on the forward strand.
CTTATGAAGACCCCTTCCTGGCTTTTGGTGGTGACAGTGTACTCGAGTGCGACATTGAGTTCTGCAGTGATTATTATAGCTGTGGTCCTCTTCCTTTTCGTCACACTCCTCTTCAGTGATCATTTGCGACAGTTACTCAACACACACTTTCGTACTCATTGTGACTAAGAGGGCGCGTTTCTGCTCTCTTTGTATTCGGTATAAATCTTTGATACGGTGCCTCATGAAACACGAACCACTTCATCTACTTGGTAACTGAAGCAAATACCATAAAAACACCAGAAACTTGGCAATATATGAATCCACTTACCTCTGAAATAACACACTTACAGCTGCACAGAACGCTCTTCTGACCACGACTGACACTTGCAACGTATTGAGGGCATTGCACAGGTGTCATTCGTGACCAAATACAACAGCGCACCCAGCAGGTTTGATAGCATCTGCAGTTATGTTCAAGAATGCTTTGTATTTCTCTCAGTGCTTCCAAGTTTTTGTCCAACACCTGTATATCTACATCCATTGTCGAACCCCTGTGTATCTACATACAGACTCTGCAAACCACTATGAAATGTGTGGTAGAGGGTACATCCAACTGAACTAATTAGGGTTACTTCTCCTTCCATTCACGTACGGATTTCATGAAAAATTGCCATTTGTATGCCTTTATAGTCGCTGGAATTAACCTAATCCTGTCCTCTCGATTGCTGTAGCGGAGTTGTAGTATACTCTAAAATTCGTCTACTAAAACTGGTTCCTGACACTTTGTATGTAGATGTCTGCAAGTCTAGTTTCTCCAGAATTTCCGTGACACTGTCCTGAAGATCAGACAAACCTGTGATCGTTGCTGAGTCATTTCTCTGTATACGTTCAGTGCTCTTGTTCGTCCTATTTGGAAAGGATCACACACACCAGTGCAATATTCTAGGAAGGGTCGCATGAGTGTTTTGTAAGCAGTCTCCTTTGAAGACTGAGTACATCCTAGTATTCTACTTATGAAACGAATTCTGCGATCGGCTTTGCCTATGGATGAGCAAATGATATGCAATTATTCAGTTTACAGGGTACGTATATATGACGACTGTTTACATTAATGAACACATGTTTTTGTCCTATTCGCTCAACTACATTTAAAAATATTTTCTTTCTCAGGCTACCGGCTTTTAAAGCGAAGTTCGTCCATGAAGTAGAACTGGGTTGTCCACGGAAAATGATTCTAATATATACATAAATCTTGCTACGCTACCTGTCAGACATAGTACGTTATGGTGCAAATAATCAAAACATTTTTGCAGCGTATTGAACTCATTTGTGAGTCACTGACAGCTTTAATAATGGGTAATAAACTTCACTTTTTCCTCTAGTGTTGCAGGTGAGTAAATGACTACTCTTCTCAAATTGTTTTCGATTATTTATGACGAATTCGTGACATCGTGGTTAAAATGCACAGCTCCTTGAAGAAGTATGAACATGACGACCGCGTGTGAGCGTCACTTATTATTGCTTATTATTCTTACTGCTCACTTTTGGGCAATCAGTACCTTATTTCTTACTGGTAATGTCCCAAGAAAATTACTACATGAGTCATTATTCAGAGTAAATACGCAAAATATGTTAGTATGTTGTTTCCAAGACTAGCTATTATACTAAGAACAAAAGTAGCTGAACTTCACTGTTTGAGAAACTCAGCAATACGCTTCTTCTACTTCAAGTTTTCATAAGTATGTAGACCCAAAAATTTGGAGTATTCTACCCTGTTTACTGACTCCTGTTCTTGTGCCGCGTCAATTATTGATATTAGTCTAGTCATTGAACAGAACTGAATATAGTGCATTTTCCCAAATATTCCATTTCAAAGAACCAGTTAATAAGCCTTTGTAAAACGTCATTGACAAATGCATCTGCAAAAAGTACCAGTTCTGCGTTCAACTTCGATTCCACAAGGAACTGTTGCGTGCAGCGGCCGTAGACTATAAGGAAGGAGAGAAGCACAACATTCAGTCGCATTTCCATTAGTTTTATTACTTTTGCATTTCTGAAGACGGCTATTTAGAGCCGAAATCTAGATAGGCAAGAGTAGTAAAAGTAATGGGCCGCGAATGGTTATCTTCCTTAAATTCTGCGACCACCCCGTTTCATACCTTCAAACCTGTTACATCCAAGTATTTGTATGTGTTGACAGATTCCAATTGCCCGCATCTCGTGGTCGTGCGGTAGCGTTCTCGCTTCCCACGCCCGGGTTCCCGGGTTCGATTCCCGGCGGGGTCAGGGATTTTCTCTGCCTCGTGATGGCTGGGTGTTGTGTGATGTCCTTAGGTTAGTTAGGTTTAAGTAGTTCTAAGTTCTAGGGGACTGATGACCTAAGACGTTAAGTCCCATAGTGCTCAGAGCCATTTTTGAAGATTCCAATTAAGACTCGTTGATATTGTAGACATAAAATGCTACATTGTTTTCTTTTTGCGAAGTGCGTAATTTTGCATTCTTAGCACTTGAAGAAAGTGTCCAGGTGTTGCATCACTCTGAAATTTTATCAAGATTAGACTAAATATCTGTGGACCGTATTTCAGGCAGCTCTTATTGAAAATAACTACAGCATCTACAAAAAATCTGAGGTTACCGTTAACATTTTCTGCACTGTCATTAATATTCAACATGAACAGCAAGGGCCCCAACACACCTTCCTGGGGAACACTGTGTCCCAGGAGGAATGGTCAATATTAAGAGATATCACAGGAACGATCGTTTGAAGCAAAAAACCTCAGACAGGTATATGCCCTATTCCGAATGATTTTCGAGACAGAACACATTTAATAGACATCGTTATTTATTTTCTGTGCCCTTGAATAAATTGCCAGCTTTGCACATGTACGCATGTACAATAGTTAGTTAATACAACACTATTCGTTTAGCAAGGTATCAGTTTTAAAAAAACGTATTTTTAGCACATTCATCTCTAAGTATTGTACAGGTCACATCACAGCTGATGTACGGTGCACAATCAATGTTCGAGTATCCCAGAGCGAACTTCAATGCATTTGTGCACTCTTGGGGGAACATGTGTTGCCTGTCCGAGTGCCTCAGCACGTTTCCTAGAGCCAAAATCTAGATAGGCAGCAGTGTCCATGATGCGTCCACGCAGTTCATCTCGCGTATTCATCTTTTGCTTGTACATCTCAGACTACATCCAACCTTATAATGAAAATGGTGTAAGGTCTGGCTATCTTAATGGCCAATTAATTGCACTACCACGACCAAACCAGCGACAAGGGAAGTGCTACTGAGAAGTTTTCTCATACGTCTGGTAAAATGTAGAGGGTCTCCATAATGCTAGACGTAAATTGCACTCCGAGTGTGTAAGAGAATGCTCTCAAGCTTTCAACATGCAAATCATTCTGTCTTGTTAGTCGCTCTTCTAAACCTATCAGCATGTTACCGTTCGTGTCACACCAAACAGTGATCGTAAAACGAACTTGTAAATTGGTTTCCACTGTAGCGTGCAGATTCTCCTGCGGCCATCGATAATTATTGAGTGTGTTGTTGATTACATTCCACATAAACAATATTTAATTACGATGCTATTGTCGCTATTATGAAGATTGTGAAAAGGTAGTATGTAGAATGGGTAAAAGTAGCAAGCGAGGGCGACGCCACAGGCAGTTGCGACAGTGGCGATTCCCAGGGGAGTGACACGCCAGAAGGCGACCTGGCTGCTGCTTGCTCAGCGGTTGTGCGTGGGTCTGTACCCATGCCCCTCAGACAGGCGATAGACGGGGGCTGACGGTGTGACGCCGAGTCCCTCCCTGGGTCTCATCCTTTGCGGCAGCAGACCGGAACAGCAAGCCAACAGGGCTATGACGCCAAGTCTCACAGAGGACCGAGTGTGGCGGCAGACACAGCCTGGTCTCGAACCATAGACTGCTGCTGGCGCTGCCCAGTCGTCTGATCGGCCAGTGGTGCTCCAGTATTGTAGTGCGGCTACACAGCAATTACCAAGTCCCTGACTCGAATGACGTAATCTCCTCAAATTCAGTCTCATTTATACACCAGTACTGCCCATTTGTTCCTCTAAAAACTGGTATCTAGTTACACTGCCCATAACAGAGAGACCCCACTTCAGTGCAGTGGCAACGATCCAATTGCTACATCATTATGAATTACCTCGATAAAAACAGTCTATTGACACACAGCCAACATGGGTTTAGACAAGATCGTTCCTGTGAAAGGCAACTAGCTCTTTATTCAAATGAAGTGCTTAGTGCTATTGACAAGGGATTTCAGATCGATTCCATATTTCTGGATTTCCGGAAAGTTTTAGAAACTGTAACGCACATGCTGCTTGTAGTGAAATTGCGCGCTTATCGAATATCGTCTCAGATATGTGACTGAATTTGTGATTTCCTGTTAGAGAAGTCACAGTTCGTAGTAACTGACGGAAAGTCATCGAGTCCAACAGATGTGATTTCTCGTGTTCCCCAAGGTAGTGTTATGGGCCCTTTGCTTTCCTTGGCAGACAACCTGAGTAGCCGTCTTACGTTGGTTGCAGATGACGCTGTGGTTTATCGACTTATAAAGCCATCAGAAGATCAAAACAAATTGCAAAGCGATTTAGATAAAATATCTGAATGTTGAGAAAATTGGCAGTTGACCCTAAATAACGAAAAGAATGAGGTCATCCACATGAGTGGTAAAAGGAATTCGCTAAACTTCGGTTACACAATATTTCTGTCTAATCTAAAAGCCATAAATTCGACTAAAAGCCTAGGTATTAGAATTACGAACAACTTAAACTGGAAGGAACACCCAAATACTACGTTTTATTGGCAGGACACTTACAAAATGTAACAGAACTACTAAGGAGACTGCCTACACTACGCTTGTCCGTCCTCTTTTAAAATACTGCTGCGTGGTGTGGGATCCTTACCAGATAGGACTGACGGAGTACATCGAAAAAGTTCAAAGAAGGGCAGCACGTTTTGTATTATCTCAAAATATGGGAGAGAGTGTAACAGAAATGATAAAGAATTTTGTCTGGACAAAATTAAAAGAAAGGCGTTTTTTCCTCCGAATGCGAAAATATTTTGTTGACACCGACCTACATAGGGAGAAACGATCACCACGATAAAATAAGATATATTAGAGCTCGTACGGAAAGATATAGGTTTTCGTTCTTTCCGCACGGTATACGAGATTGGAATAATAGAGAATTGTGATGTTGGTTCGATTAGCCCTCTGCCAGGCACTTAAATGTGATTTGCAGAGTATCCTTGTGGATATAGATGTAGATTCTTTGCTGCGTGGAGCAATTTACCATTGCGCTAAGCTATACTTGCTTCACAACTCACTTACGCATCTATTATATACCCTGTTTGTCGATGTAGCATGGCTGACGGCCAGCGCTGTCACTGCTATACTCCGTGGTGGCCTCCATGCTACTCTCAGCGCTTACAATAAAAATTTAATAGCCGGCCGCGGTGGTCTAGCGGTTCTGGCGCTGCAGTCCGGAACCGCGGGACTGCTGCGGTCGCAGGTTCGAATCCTGCCTCGGGCATGGATGTGTGTGATGTCCTTAGGTTAGTTAGGTTTAAGTAGTTCTACGTTCTAGGGGACTTATGACCTAAGATGTTGAGTCCCATAGTGCTCAGAGCCATTTGAACCAAAAATTTAATACTTTTACCAGAATTGTGGGTAGTGTCACTACGCAGTGTTGTAGGAGTAATACGACCTACATTTTGTATTTATGGGTTTCTCATTCAGAATAATGTTTGCTTGTGAGATGATCGTGTTACGCCTTACTTACGAACAGAAACGTCTACTAGCACGTGTCAGAATTCAACAGTGGCAGCATCGTGAACGTTCGAAACAGTGGTTTATCGTTCCGCGAAATCACTACTTACGTTGGTTGGCACCCCACGATTGTCACATGATATGGAATTAATGAGTTTAGTAGATTCCTATACAGCGACTTGAAGGATCGCAACAGTCACCTATGTCTGGCGCCCGAGGGACATGCATTATCATTCAGCTGTGTAGGATCACGAAGTAAAGTTACATGCCAAGAACCAGGAAATGAGTTTGCTTACTACATGACAAGTATCCACGTGGAGAATGAGGTGACGTCTCGAGCACTACGTACTATCAGTGCAGAAACCATTGCTGTTGCAACCCTTGACACTGCAGCAGAGGGAGGTGTGGTGACAACCTTGGACACAGGAGTGGCGCCATGACACGCTTTCTGCATATATCATCATGGTTTTTCAGCTTTACAATCATTGTCATACATGCTCCAAAACATGGCATCATGCTTCTCAGGGCCAATGCGCACGGGAGATGTCTACTTCTGGTTCTTACAGCCGGTAACTTGGTCAGCAGCCGTTACATTTCAGACTGCTTAAGCCCAAAGATATTGCCTTATATTTGAGGTCTCCATAACGTTATGTCTCTGCAACACGCTGCAAGACCGCATGTAACTACACTGTGCAAACCAATCTCTATACAGAGGGTGTACAACTGTAGTTCTGGCCAACACGTTCTCCAGATCTTTCGCCCATTGAATACATTTGGTCACGGGTTGCCAAGAGGCTAGGATGCTTGTACTTGACACCACGATTGTCATGTAACTGAAACAGCATAGCGTGCTGCACCCATACCTCTCATACAAGCTCAATTCAACTCAATGCTCAGACAAATTGGAGGCATCGTTGCTGCCAGAACTGACCACCTGACAAAAGCCTGAATGGCCACCTTTTGCAGTGTGAGATGTGCAGAAGAAGTCAGTGAGGTTTTAGAGGTTCAGACAGGGATGTGGAGTCATGCCGACTCCATGGCCATTGCCAGCTGAGATAAGTTTCTCAGTTGAGGCTCCCTGGTGGGATCGAGCTAGTCTCACAGATTCTCAACTAGGTTCAATACAGGGAGGTTGGCAGCCAGGGGAGAAAATTATACTCATCCTGGTGCTACTCGAAACAAGCACATACACTTCAAGCTATTTGACATGATGCTTTGTCCGCCTGGTAGGTGGCATCATGTCAGGAAAAACAAAATTCGTGTAGGGGACAGATGGATATAAGTACTTTGTTGAAACATACTGCCTCCAGAATGATGAGATTATCCATGGAATGTCACTAAAAACATTGCCTAGATTATAACGCTCCCTCCTGGTTGCAGGGTGTTTCCTTTCAGACATTCCTATGGAACATAATACGTGATTCATCTGAAAAGGACAGCTGTCGAGACACTCAGTGGCCGCCAGTTGAGGTACTGGCGTGCAAAGTACAGCCTTTGTCGCCGATGAATAGCAGTCAGCACGGGTGCATGAACCAGAGACCTGCTCCAGGGCTCATACACAGCGAAGTTCGCTGAGCGATCGTAGAGGTGACACTGTTGATACCTCCTTGGGTCATCTAGGTGGTCAATTGCTTAACAGTTGCACGTCTATTCCCCCATACATATCTCTGCAGCCGTCGTTCACCTCTGTTATCTATGGCCCGAGGTGCACCACAGATGCCTCAGTGCTGGTTTTGAGTGCACGGTATACTGCAACCACAGTGGGACATGAACAGTTTACAAAAATAGCCATTTCGGAAATACTTCCACCCTTGGTCCGAATGTCAATGATCATGTCCTTTTGGTCATAATATAAATCACTCCATTTCCGCATTGCGATAACGACTGCATTGTTTTCCGAATCCCCCCGACACTGCTGGTGGTGTCACCTGTCACCTCAAATCTTTGAGTGGTTATTGCATGTTGACGTCGAACATATTCGGAGGCCACATTAATGTTACTGGACCGTGTAAAATTTCGGAACCTGTATGCTTTCAAATCACCTACAGATTTATTCACGTGTTCTTTCTACTACACTGTATAAACACTATAAGTAAAATGTCATTATTTTCTATCCTTCCTGGTGAGCAGTTTCAACGGCCAGCAATGAATTTTCGATCGTTCTTACAATGTGCTACAAGGGTGTCATCAACTATTGCCACTGGCGGATTCTGATTTATATTCCAAAACAATGTTTGCGTACATCTACACAGCTGTCAGGTGTTGCAAGTACGAAGCACGTAATGGTTTCCCATGAATTAGCATTTCAGCACGTAACGTGTCATCTAGCACTGCAGCTGATTCCTAGCTAGTGGAAGTGGAGTGTTCTGGTTTTGCAAAGATATAAATTATACAACGAAACTAATTTTCGTTGAGAGAAGAGCAGTAGAAAGAAAGAAGGAAAGTTCAATAGCCAATCATTCTGTTTTGCACAGCGTGGTCACCAAAGACATTAACTAAACAACGAAACTAGTCTTTGTACAACGAAGACGATGGAGACAAAATGGAACGTTGGTGCTCAAATCCTCAACGACGACGGTATGATTATCTACCGAATACTTCCTCAGTGGGAGAAGGATGGGGAAGATATTCGTCTGCGTCTCATTCAAAGAATCGATCTGGATATTCCTTGCATCGATTCAAGTGAACCATAGACAACCTTACCCTGAATGGCCAGATCATTTACTCGAACTCTATTTCTACTGGAAACAAATCTACTATCTTAGCAGAAATAAATTATTGTTCATTTAATGCATCAGACTGAAGAAGTCAAATGTATATTGGTGCTTTGCACACCTATTATCAACTATAATAACTGTTACGCCATGATAAGATAATCAGGCAAACTAGCAATGAAATATTTTACACAGGCCAAAAACAAACTGTTTCTTACATCTAGGATTTTAGAATTGATTCTAGCCACAGTTGGGGCGTTGAATCAAAAAGTGAAATCAGTCTTCCTCTATCCGCTCTAATATTTTTGATCATTGTTGTTTTACATGCACTTCTACATGAAATGTGCATTTGTAACTCTGGTTTGTGCACTTCTAAAACACATGTACGAGGATTGGTTCTTGTAGGTTTGCCTTATTGCCGGTCTCCTTTCTAATTACTTTCAGGAATATCCACCAGATGGAGTTGGAGGTTACTGTGTGAGCTCTGCCATACAGGGCTGAGCGAGAATGACGTCGCTTGACCTATGCTGTAGTTTTTGCACTAGTGCTGTTGAACAGAAATAATATAAGTTAAAGTAGAAGAAGTAAATCACTTTGATGGTTTTTGCTACATATGCAGAGAATAAACGCTGAAAGGAAACCGAAAACCTGTTGTTGAGTTTGTAAATGCTTTTGCAATAAATCTGTAAAACTTGTACAGAAAATTTACGATTGGGGAATACCGGGAAACGAAAACGTCTGAAACAATGGCGACGCCAATACCTGTTGATTGTGAGCACTGGCGTTGTCCCTCTGATACTAATGACGATGACAGTGATTATACAGGTATGCCATTAATTCCTCAAGGTTAACCTGGGATGAGTTAATAACCCACCAGGGATCTCAAGCTGTCAAAAAAAGCTTCTGAATTACTGGCTTCCAACAAAAATGTACTGGATCAAGGAACCAAAGTTACCTTTTCCCATACAACAGAAAAGGTATGCTACCCTTCTTGCTCTTGGAATGGTTCATCTGAGGCAAAATATCCCAGATGAGCCATTCCAATTGAAATAAATCTCTACTGTAATTACGTAATAGTTTTAGTTCAACAGAACGTCATGAGAAAATTACTCTTTCAAGATATATTCAAACAATTTGTAGAATAAAAGTATATACTCATTTTCTTTCAAAGAGAAGCGGCAGCATTCACCTAATTTGGACATGAATAGGTTCTCAGATTGTTTACTAGCTTGTGAAGATACTATTTCTTAATATTTCTTCTTGATTTATTTCACAATTAGTTTGTTACCCACAGTAAAACAAAATACACAATTTTTTCTTAGTGTCAACTTTTTTACCCATCAACAAGACAAAAAAAACGTAGTCATACCACCAAAACCTCTTCTTACACAGAAGGAGCTCATTTTCAATTGATTGCTGATAACAAAATCGATACACACGTGTTTCACATACAGAATCTTAAAAGTCAACTCAGCTAACCACTATGCCCAATCTGATTTGGGATGCATACAGTTCTATAAAACCCAAAATTGTTGTCCAAAATGTTCTAGAATTTCCTTTCTCAAAATAATTATTAGAACGACATCTGGTTTTACAAACAGTGGCGATTTATGGAATAATTATACCTTTTTATGGTTACAAAAATGCGATTTGCAAAAGAAATTTTATATATTCCTATAATAAAATTTAGAAATATAAAAATCCACAACGTTCCAAAATTTGTTTACATAATGCAGTATTAAATTATTATGTCAAGTAGAAATTTTCGGGTGAAGTTAACTGCGGGTTTTGAACACAATGAAGACTATTGTCTGATAAACAATCAATTACGTTTTTCTACAGCTCATATGACACTTGGAAATTTGTTGAGTATATGTCATATACAGGAAAAACTGTATATATGAAATGAAATCCAATAAAAACCTTTAAGGTTAACAATACCTTTTAAATATAGATTACTGTAAAGCGAAATCTGTAGGATGACCAGTTTTCATGATGTTATGTCTTCATGGTGTAACCCACTCTAAAGAGGTAAACTTGGGAAAAAACAGGCTACTATTTCGTAAATACTTCAAAGTATCGCGTACCTATATAAGAGTCGTAAGTCTCATACTTTACGATCTAAATCGGAATAAATGTTAAACAAATGGATGTGGAATCGTATCTTTCGGTTTTGCCCAGGCTGGTGTTGTAACGACCTGTTGATCCAGGAAGCCCTTCATTTTTATTTTTTATACTGTCAAGAAGACAATCTCGTGGTTTCCACGAAATTAGTGGACTCCTAGGGAAATGGGTCTTTCTGATTGTTTTCTAGTTGATTTTCTTGTTTCTGTGCACAGCTCAAGGCAAGTTTGAAATTTTTTTTAATACACAATGGTACCAAAATTAGTTGAATATCAGCTGCTCCGTCAAGGGAAATGAAAGAAGAAGATATAACCGTAGTTTTGATCTTTGAGAAGATTAAGTCTCATCAACATCAATGGATGGTTTATCTAGAATTATGAACGGTAAACTTTCTCCTTGGTTTGCAATGTAATTCTTGTGACTCTGGAATAGCAGACACAAAAAACATCACAGTGTTGAAAAAGAACGGCCAAAGAGAGAGAACATGTACGGAGGGAGGAAGAATGTCATTAACGACCCCTTAGCTGAATGAGAGAAAATCATTTGTCGTCCACTGCATATCAAGTTGGGCCTTTTGAAGCAGTTTGTAAAGGCTTTTGATAAGAATTGGTCACGCTTTGCATATATAGGGAAAAAGGTCTGAGCTGAGAACGGAAAAATTCAAGCAGGAATGTTTGACTATCCACAAATAAGGCAACTCTGCTATGAGAACTGTCGAGGAACGCTACCAAAGAAGATCGGATATGCCCGTGATTGCAGTTTACTGCTCGAATTTATAAAATGGAACACTCCATAATACATTCAAGAATGTTATGGAAAAGAAGCTTCCTAAATGTTCAGGGACTGGATGTTATCATCTATGACCTTTTTATTTAGTATAGACTAATATTTATATAGTACAATAGTAATATTATTGTTTCATTTTTTATCCATGGACTTATATTAACACAGTATAACATATATTTCACTAAAAACTTGTATTTTAGAATTTTAGCTCCTTGGCAAATACTAATGAATTGTTTGAATTCATCCATTGTCGAAGCCCTGTATATCTACAAACCCTGTATATCTGCAAACCACTATGAAATGTACGGCAGAGGGTACTTCCAACTGAACTAAATACCGTTTCTTCTCCTTCCATAAACGTACGGATTGCGTGAAATAGAACTGTTTGTACGCCTTTATACGCGGTGCAGTTAACCTAATCCTGTCCTCTCGATCCTTGTAAGTGCTTTGTAGTATATTCCAAAATTCGTCTACTAAAACTGTCCTGCAGATCAGACGAACCTGTGATCATTGCTGTGTCATTTCTCTCTATACGTTCAGTACTCTAGTTCATCCTATTTGTAAAGGATCACACACACTAGAGCAATATTCTAGGAAGTGTCGTATGAGTGTTGTGTAAGCAGTCTCCATTGAAGGAGGAGTACTTCCTAGTATTCTACCAATGAAACGAATTCTGAAATCTTCTTTGCCTATGGCTCAGCAAATGATATGGAATTATTCAGTTTACAGGGTACGTATATATGACGACTGTTTACATTAATGAACACATTATCTTTTTTCCTACTCACCCAACTACATTTAAAAATATTTTCTATCTGAGGCTACCAGGTTTTAAAGAGAAGCTCGCCAATGAAGCAGATGTGGGTTGTCCAGGGAAAATGATTCTAATTTATATTTAAATCTTGCTGCGCTACCTGTCAGACATAGTACGTTATTGTACAAATGATCAAATTTTTTTCTTGCAGGGCATTGAACACCCTTGTTAGCCACTGACTGCTTTAATAATGGGTAACAAAGTACATTTTTTTCCTTTAGTTTTGTAGGTGTGTATTATTTATGACGAATTTTACTAGCGGATATATGTATTGAGACACTACAGTTAAAATGCACAGCTACCTTATTTCAAACTGGTAACTTTCCAATAAAATTATTTCATGAGTCATTATTCAGAGTAAATACGCAAAATATGTTAGTATGTTGTTTCCAAGACTAGCAATTATACGAAGTACAAAAGTAGCTGAACTTCACTGTTTGAGAAACTCAGCAATACGCTCCTTCCAGTTCAAGTTTTCATCAATATGTAGACCCAAAAATCTGAAGCATTCTACCCTGTTAACTGACACGTGTTCTTGTGCCACGTCTATTGTTGACATTACTCTGTTTATTGTACAGAACAGAATATAGTGCATTATCCCAAAAATTTAGGGAGGTCCAGTTACAGAGAACCAGTTAATAACCCTTTGAATGTCTTCTGATGCTTTCCCTTTAATGACATTTCTTAAAACACAAGCATCATCTGCAAATACGTACCAGTTTTGCTATCAACTTTGATTCCACAAGTAACTGTTGTGCACAGGGACCGTAGACGACAAGGACGGAGAGAAACACAGCATTCAGTCGCATTTCCATTACTTTTCTTACTCTTGCATATGCGAAGAACTGGCCGCGGTGACGGAGCGGTTCTAGACGCCTCAATCAGGAACCGCGCGACTACTACGGTCGCAGGTTCGAATCCTGCCTCGGGCATTGAAGTGTGTGATGTCCTTAGGTTAGTTAGGTTTAAGTAGTTCTAAGTTTCAGGGGACTGATGACCTCAGATGTTAAGTCCCATAGTGCTTAGAGCCATTTGAACCATATGTGAAGACGGCTACTTAGAGCCGAATTCTAGATATACAAATGTAGTAAAACTAATGGGTCGCGAATGATTGCCATGTGACATTTCTTCCTTAAACTCTGCGATCATCCCGTTTCATACCTTCAAAACCTGTAACATCCAAGTATTTTTATGTGTTGACAGATTCCAGTTAAGACTCAATGATATTGTAGTTATAAAATAATGCATTGTTTTCTTTTTGCGAAGTATGTAATTTTGCATTCTTAGTATTTGAAGCAAGTGTCCAGGTGTTGCATCACGCTGAAATTCTATCAAGATTAGACTGAATATCTGTGGACCGTATTTCGGGCAGCTCTTAATTGTAAATAACTATAACATCTACACTAAGTCTGAGGTTACCGTTAATATTTTCTGCACTGTAATTAATTTTCAACATGAACAGCCAGAGCCCCAACGCACTTCCGTGGGGCACAAGCTGTCCCAGGAGAAATGGTTAATATTCATGAATGTCACAGGAACGATCGTTTGAAGCAAAAAACTTCATACGGGCATATGCCCTATTCCGAATGATTTTCGGCACAGAACACACTTAATGTACATCGTTATTTATTTTCTGTATTCTTCAATAAATTGCCAGCTTCACTCACGTGCAACAGTTAGTAAATATAACATTATTAGCTTAACAAAGTATCAGCTCAAAAATACGTTTTTTAGCACATTCATCTCCAAGTATTATCATACACGTCACATCACAGCTGATGTACGGTGCACAGTCAGTGTTCTAATATCCCAGCGCCAACTTCAATGCATTTGTTCACTCTTGGAGTACATGTTGTGTTGCCTGTCAGTGCCTCAGCAAGTTCCCTAATGAGGGTAGCAGCGTCCATGATGCGACCATGCGGTTCATCTCTCGTAAATATCTTTCGCTAGTACATCTGAGACTTCATCAAACTCAAAGTCAAAAATCTAATGACGTAATACCTGGCGATTTTAGTGGCCAGTTAATTGGAGTACTACGACCAAACCAGCGACTAGGGAAGTGCCGCTGAGATGTTTTCTCATACGTCTGGTAAAATGTAGAGGGTCTCCATAATGCTGGAAGTACATTGCAGTTCCTGAGGCCAAGAGAACGTTGTCAAGCTTTCAAGATGCAAATAATTCTGTCTTGTTATTCGCTCTTCTAAACTGATTGAACCTATCAGCATTTTACCGATCGTGTCACACCAGACAGTGATCGTAAAAAGAACTTGTAAATTGGTTTCCACTGTAGCGTGAAGATTTTCCAGCGGCAGCCGATAATTATTGAGTGTGTTGTTGATTAAGTTCCATATAAACGCGTCTACATGAGCAAAAAGTATTAATGGAAGCAAATGGCGATTGTCATGTAACCAGTTACAAAATTTAATTACGATGCTATTGTCGCTATTATGAAAATTGTGAGAAGGTAGTATGTAGAATGGAAAAGTAACCAGCGAGGGCGAGGCCACGGGCAGCTGCGACAGCGGCGCTTCCCAGGGGAGTGTCACGCCAGAAGACGACTTGGCTGCTCTTTGCTTAGAGGTTGTGCGTGGGTCTAAACCTATGCCCCTCAGACAGACGACAGACGGCGGCTGACGGTGTGATGTCGAGTCCCTCCCTGGGTCTCATCATTTGCGGCAGCAGACAGGAACAGCAAGCCAACATGGCTATGACGCCAAGTCTCACAAAGGACCCAGTGTGCCCGCAGACACAGCCTGGTCTCGAACCATAGGCTGCTGCTGGCGCTGCCCAGTCGTCTGATTGGCCAGTGGTGCTCCAGCATTGTAGTGCGGCTACGCACCAATTACCAAGTCCCTGACTCGAATAACGTCCTATCCTCAAATTCAGCCCCATTTATACTCCATTACTGCCCATTTGTTCCTCTAAAACCTGGTGTCTAGTCACACTGCCCATAACAGAGAGACCTATATCAGTGCAGTGCAAACGACCCAATTGCTACTTCATTATGAATTACCTCGAAGAAAACAGTCTATTGACACACAGTCAACATGGTTTTAGAAAAGATCGTTCCTGTGAAACACAACTAGCTCTTCATTCACATGATGTGCTTAGTGTTATTGACAAGGGATTTCAGATCTATTCCATATTTCTGTGATTTCTCGTGTTCCCCAAGGTAGTGTTATAGGCCCTTCGCTGTTCGTTATCTATATAAACGATTTGGGAGACAACCCGAGCAGTCGTCTTAGGTTGTGTGCAGATGACGCTGTCGTTTATCGACTAATAAAGTCATCAGAAGTTCAAAACAAATTGCAAAACAATTTAGAAAATATATCTGAATGGTGCGAAAATTGGCAGTTGACCCTAAATAACGAAAAGTGTGAGATCATCCACATGAGTGCTAAAAGGAATTCGTTAAACTTCGGTTACACAATAAATCTGTATAATTTGAAAGCCATAAATTGAACTAAGAGCTTAGGTATTACAATTACGAACAACTTAAACTGGATGGAACACATAGAAAATGTTGTGGGGGAGGCTACCCAAAAACTGCGTTTTATTGGCAGGACACTTAGAAAACGTAACAGAACTACTAAGGAGACTGCCTATACTGCGCTTGTCCGTCGTCTATTAGAACACTGCTGCGCGGTGTGGGATCCTTACCGGATAGGACTGACACAGTACATCGAAAAAGTTCAAAGAAGGGCAACACGTTTTGTATTACCGCAAAATATGGGAGAGAGTGTCACAGAAATGATACAGACTTTTGAAATAAATCAGTAAAAACCTGTACAGACCACTTACGAGTGTGGACTACCGGGAAACGAAAACGTCTGAAACAAAAGCCACTCCGATACATGTTGTTTGTGAGGGCTGGTGTTTTCCCTCTGATACTAATGACGATGAGAGTGATTATGCGAGTATGGCATTGATTCCTCAGGGTTTAAACTGGGATGAGTTAATAACCCACCAGAGATCTCAAGCCGTCAAAAGAAGCTTCAGAATTACTGGCTTCCAACAAAAATGTACTGAATCAAGTATCCAACGTTACCTTTTGCTATACAACAGAAAAAGTATGCTACCCTTGTTGATCTTGAAGTGGTACATCAGAGGCAAAATATCCCTGATGAGCCATTCCAATTGAAATAAATCTCGTCTGTAACTACGTAATAGTTTTAGTTACACAGAACGTCATGAGAAAATGGCTCTTTCAAGATATGATTAAACAATTTGTAGAATAAAGGTAAATACTCATCTTGTTTCAATGAGAAGCGGCAGCAATCGCCTAATTTGGGTATGAATAGGTTCTCAGTTTGGTTACTAGATTGTGAAGATACTATTTCTTACTATTTCTTCTTGATTTATTTCACAATTAGTTTGTCACCCATAGTAAAATACAATACACAGTTTTTTCTTAGTGTCAACTTTTTTACCAATCAACAAGACAAAAAAAAGCAGTCTCATCACCAAAACCTCTTTTTAGACGGAAGCAGCTCATTTTCACATGATTGCTGATAACAACATTACACACGATGTGTCACATACAAAAGCTTAAAAGTCAACTCAGCTAACAACTATGTCCAATCTGATTTGGGATGCATACAGTTCTATATAACACAAAATTGTTGTCCAAAATGTTCTAGAATTTCCTTTGTCAAAATAATTATTATAGCGACATCTGGTTTTACAAACAGTGGCGACTTATGCAATAATTATACCTTTTTATGGTTACAGAAATGCGATTTGCAAAAGAAATTTATTATATTCCTGAAATAAAATTTAGAAATATAACAACACACCACGTCTCATGATTTGTTTACATATTGTAGTAGTAAATTATTATGTCAAGAGGAAATTTTCTGGTGAAGATAACCGCGGTTTTTGAATACATTGAAGACTCTTGTCTGATAAACAATCAATTACGTTTTTCTACAGCACATTTGACATTTGGAATTTTGGTGAGTACATGTCATATACGGGAGAAACTGTATATATGAAATGAAATCCAATAAAAACCTTCTTGGTTAACAATGCTTTTTAAATATAGACTTCCGTAATGTGAAATCTGTAGGATGACCAATTTTCATAATATTATGTCTTCATGGTTTAACTCGCACTAAAAAGGTAAATTTTTAAAGAATACTATTTTGTAAATATTTCAGAGTGTCGTGTACCTATCGTAACTCTCATACTATACGAATTAAATCAGTATAAATGTTAAACAAATGGATGTGGAATCGTATCTTTCGGTTTTGCCCAGGCTGGTGTCGTAACGACCTGTTGTTCACTCTTGGAGTACATGTTGTGTTGCCTGCCAGTGCCTCAGCAAGTACCCTAATGAGGGTAGCAGCGTACATGATGCGACCATGCGGTTCATCTCTCGTACATATCTTCCGCTTGTACATCTGAAACTTCATCAAAACTCAAAGTCAAAAATTTAATGACGTAATACCTGGAGATTTTAGTGGCCAGTTAATTGGAGTACTACGACCAAACCAGCGACTAGGGAAGTGCCGCTGAGAAGTTTTCTCATACGTCTGGTAAAATGTAGAGGGTCTCCGTAATGCTGGAAGTAAATTGCACTCCGAGTGTGTAAGAGAATGCTCTCAAGCTTTCAACATGCAAATCATTCTGCCTTCTTATTTGCTCTTCTAAATTTGTGAACCTATCAGCATATTACCGATCGTGTCAGACCAAACAGTGATCGTAAAAAGGACTTGTAAATTGGTTTCCACTGTAGCGTGCAAATTTTTGTGCGGCCATCGATAATTATGTGTTGTTGATTACATTCCATATAAACGTGTCTACATGAGCAAAAAGCATTAATGGAAGCAAATGACGATTGTCATGTAACCAGTGACAAAATTTAATTACGATGTTATTGTCGCTATTATGAAGATTTTGAAAAGATAGTATGTAGAATGGGTAAAAGTAACCAGCGAGGGCGAGGCCACAGGCAGCTGCGACAGCGGCGCTTCCCAGGGGAGTGACACGCCAGAAGGCGACCTGGCTACTCTTTGCTCTGCGGTTGTGGAGGCGGTTGTGCGTGGGTCTGAACCTATGCCCCTCAGACAGACGACAGACGGCGGCTGACGGTGTGATGTCGAGTACCTCCAGGGTCTCATCATTTGCGGCAGCAGACAGGAGCAGCAAGTCAGCAGGACTATGACGCCAAGTCTCACAAAGGACCGAGTGTGTCGGCAGACACAGCCTGGTCTCGAACCATAGGCTGCTCCTGGCGCTGCCCAGCCGTCTGATTGGCCAGTGGTGCTCCAGCATTGTAGTGCGGCTACTCAGCAATTACCAAGTACCCGGCTCGAATAACGTCCTATTCTCAAATTCAGCCTCATTTATAATCCATTACAGCCCATTTGTTCCTCTAAATCCTGGTGTCTAGTCACACTGCCCATAACTGCTTCAGTGCAGTGGCAACGACCAAATTGCTACATCATTATGAATTACCTCGAGGAAAACTTATTGACACACAGTCAATATGGGCTTAGAAAAGATCTTTCCTGTGAAACGCAACTAGCTCATTATTCACATGAATTGCTTAGTGCTATTGACAAGGGATTTCAGATCGATGCCATATTTCTGGATTTCCGGAAAGTTTTAGACACTATACCGCACAAGTGGCTTGTAGTGAAATTGCGTGCTTATGGAATATCGTCTCAGTTATGTGACTGGATTTATGATTTCCTGTCCGAGAGGTCACAGTTCGTAGTAATTGGCCTAAAGTCGTCGAATAAAACAGATGTGATTTCTCGTGTTCCCCAAGGTAGTATTACAGGCCCTTTGCTGTTCGTTATCTATATGATAACGACAACCTGAGCAGCCGTCTTAAGTTGTTTGCAGATGACGCTGTCGTTTATCGACTAATAAAGTCATCATAAGATCAAAACAAATTGCAAAACGATTTAGAAAAAATATCTGAATTGTGCGAAAATTGGCGGTTGACCCTAAATAACGAAAAGTGTGAGGTCATCCACATGAGTGCTAAAAGGAATTCGTTAAACTTCGGTTACACAATAAATCTGTATAATTTGAAAGCCATAAATTGAACTAAAAGCCTAGGTATTACAAATACGAACAACTTAAACTGGAAGGAAAACATGGAAAAAGTTTTGGGGGGAAATCTACCCAAAGAATGCGTTTTATTGGCAGGACACTTAGAAAACGTAACAGAACTACTAAGGAGACTGCCTACACTACGCTTGTCCGTCGTCTGTTAACAATACTGCTGCGCGGTGTGGGATCCTTACCAGATAGGACTTTCGGAGTACATCGAAAAAGTTCAAAGAAGGGCAACACGTTTTGTATTATCAGAAAATATGGGAGAGAGTGTCACAGAAATGATAAGGATTTTGGCTGGACAAAATTAAAAGAAAGGCGTTTTTCGTAGCGGCGGAATCTTTTCACGAAATTCCAGACTCCAACTTTCCCCTCCGATTGCGAAAATATTTTGTTGTGACCGACCTACATAGAGAGAAACAATCACCTCGATAAAATAATGGAAATCAGAGCTCGTACGGAAAGATATAGGTGTTTGTTCTTTCCACACTCTATACGAGATTGGAATAATAGAGAATTGTGATGGTGGTTCGATTAGCCCTCTGCCAGGCACTTCAATGTGATATGCACAGTATCTTTGTAGATGTCGATGTAGATGTAGATTCTTTGCTGCGTGGGGCAATTTACCATTGCGCTAAGCTATACTTGCTTCACAACTCACTTACGCATCTATTATTCTGCCCTATCTGTCGACGTAGCATGGCTGATGGCCAGCGCTGTCAATATAATACTCCGTGGAGGCCTCCATGCTACTTTCAGCGCTTACAATAAAGATTTATTACTTTTACCAGAATTCTGGGTAGTGCCATTACGCAGTGCAGTAGGAGTAATACCACCTACATTCAGCATATATGGGTTTCTCATTCAGAATGTTGTTTGCTAGTGAGATGATCGTGTTACGCCTCATGTACGGACACAAACGTCTACCAGCACATGTCAGAATTCGACAGTGGCAGCATCGTGAACATTCGAAACAGTGGTTTATTGTTCCGCGATATCACTATTGCCTTGGTTGGCATCCCACGAATGTCACGTGATACGGAATTAATGCGTTCAGTAGACTCTTTCTCCGTATACCATCATGGTTTTTCAGCTTTCCCACCGCTGTCATACATGCTCCAATACCTGGTATCATGCTATTCAGGGCCAATGCGTACAGGAAATATCTACTTCTGGTTCTCATAGCCGGTAACTTGGACAACAGCCGTTACATTTCCGACTCCTTAAGGCCAGTGATATTGCCTTATATTTGAGGTCTCCAAAACGTTATGTTTCACCAAGACGATGCAAGTCCGCATGTTACCACACTGTCCAAACCTACCCCTATACAGAGGGTGTGCAACTGTAGTCCTCGCCAACACGTTCTCCAGATCTCTCGCCCATTGAATACGTTTGGCCACGGGTATCCAAGAGACTACGATGCTTCCACTTGACACTTCGATTGGCATGTAACTGAAGCAGCATAGCGTGCTGCACCCATACCGCAGTCTTTAGGTACGGATCTTTCTGTGAGCGAGCGGGTGTATATAATTGCTAAATATGGAGCTATTGTATCACCATACTCTGAGACGAACCGGACTGGTATACAATCTGGACTGGAAGCCTTGCGTTTATTAAGTGATTCTAGCTGCTTTGCGACTGCGAGGATATCTGTTTCTATGTTTCTCATCTTGGCAGTTGTTCTTGATTTCAGGAGTATTTACTTTGTCTTCTTTGTTGAAGGAGTTTCGGAAAATCGTGTTTAATAACAGTGCTTTAGTGGCACTGTCATCAGTGACTTCACCGTTGTCATCGCGCAATGAAGGTATTGACTGTGTCTTGCCACTGGTGTGCTTTATGTATGATCAGAATTTCTTTGGGTTTTCTGCCTTATTATTTGTCCCGGATTATTTAATCCTAATAGGTCAAGTATACTTTCAGAAGCATTTACGCTTCGAATGGGCTCATGAACTAAATAAGCCCAGTACAATTTCGGATGACGTTTTATGCCTGCCGCCAGTTTTAACGTATAATTTTTCCAGCATATCGAGGGTAGATTAAGGTCACCACCAACTATTACTGTATGAATGGGGTACCTATTTTAAATGAGGCTCAAGTTTTCTTTGAACTGTTCAGCAACTGCATGTTCTGAGTCGGTGGGTCGGCAAAACGACCAAATTAATAAATGGTTCTAAAGGCACTGAGCACTATGGGACTTAACATCTATGGTCATCACTCCCCTAGACATGTGCCCTAAGGACATCACACAACACCCAGTCATCACGAGGCAGAGAAAACCCCTGACCCCACCGGGAATCGAACCCGGGACCTGGGCGCGGGAAGCGAGAACGCTATCGCACGACCACGAGCTGCGCACTAGGGCTTGGAGCTCTGTTTCTTTCCCAACATAGCTACGACAATTTACAACCACAATACCGATCGTTTCAACAACTAACTTACTGTGTTTTACCTGCCCCGTTTTAGACGGACGCTCTTTCTGTGGTTCCCTGAGTCCCATAAATCTAAAAAAAAACCGGCTAGTACCTTCCGCACAGCCCCCGCTACCCGTGTAGCAGATTGCTGTGTGTAGTGGACTGCTGACCTATTAAGCGGAACCCGGAAACCCACCACCCGATGGCGCAAGTCAAGGAACCTGCAGCCTACACCGTCGCAGAACCGCCAGAGCCTCTGATTCAGTCCCTCCACTCGGCTCTGCACCAAAGGACCACAGTGCGGTACATCGACGATGCTGCAGATCACTATTGGAGAACAAATATTGTACCATGAAATGGATCTGGTCAGGCAAAATTGACACACAATGCTTGGCAGTAATATGACCTTGCAGAGTAACCATGGGGTCCTAGGAATAGCAGGGTATGGCTGACCGAATTATCACCGAACCCTCGCCATGTTGCGCTCTTGTCAGTAAGCTGTCTGTATTGTAGGCTTGGGACATGCAAATGCCAGATATTAACTCGGGCAGAAATTGAAAAAAGTGTAAAACAAGACTTAGCCAACCAAATGACTTTCTTCCATTGCTCCATATTTCAGGTTCTATGGCTTCAGTACCACATTTTCCTGTTACACCCACTGCAGTCGCTAATGCTTGGTTTTGAAATTCCACATCGGCCTGCAGTTCTCTGCTTATGAAGACCCATTCCTGGCTTTTGGTGCTGACAGGGTACTCGAGTGCGATATTGAGTTCTGCATTGACTATTATAGCTTTTGCCCTCTTATTTTTCGTCACAGTCCTATTTAATGATGATCTGCGATGGTTACTGAACACACACTTTCCTTCGCATTGTGACTAAGAGGGCGCGTTTCCTCTCTGTCGGTATTCGGTATAAATCTTAGATACGGTGCCTCATGAAACACGAACCACTTCTGCTACTTGAGGGCATTGCACGGGTGCCGTTCGTGATCAAATACAACAGCGCACCCTGCAGGTTTGGCCAGCATCTGCATTTATGTTCAAGAATCCTTTGTATTTCTCGCAGTGCTTCCATGTTTTTGTCCAACACCCGAATATTTACATCCATTGTCGAACCCCTGTATATCTATATCCATACTCTGCAAACCACTATGAAATGTATGGTAGAGTGTACTTCCACCCGGCCTGTGTGGCCGAGCGCTTCTAGGCGGTACAGTCTGGAACCGAGCGACCGCTACGGTCGCAGGTTCGAATCCTGCATCGGGCATGGATTTGTGTGTTGTCCTTAGGTTAGTTAGGTATAAGTAGTTCTATGTTCTAGGGTACTGATGACCTCAGAAGTTGCCATTTGTATGCCTTTATACTCGCTGGAGTTAACCTAATCCTGTCCTCTCGATTGTTGTAGGGGAGTTGTAGTATATTCCAAAATTCGTCTACTAAAACTGGTACCTGACACTTTGTATGTAGGTGTCTGCCAGTCCAGTTTCTCCAGAATTTCCCTGACACTGTCCTGCAGATCACACAAACATGTGATCATTGCTGTTGTCTTCCTCTGTATATGTTCAGTACTCTTGTTCGTCCTATTTGGAAAGGATTTACATCACCATCTACATGGCTACTCTGCAATTCACACTTAAGTGCCTGGTACAGGTTTCATCGAACCATTTTCCTACTACTTCTCTACCATTCCACTCTCGAATGGCACGTGGGAAAAAGGAACACCTAAATCTTTGCGATCGAGCTCTAATTTCTCTTATTTTATTATAATGATCATTTCTCCCTACGTAGGTAGCTGTCAAGAAAAGATTTTCGCGTTTGGAAGAGAAAGTTGGTGATTGAAATTTCGTAAATAGATTTCGCCGCAAAGAAAACCGCCTTTGTTTCAGTGACTGCCACCCCAACTCGCGTATCGTATCAGTGACACTCTCACCCCTATTGCGCGATAACACGAAACGAGCTGCCCATCTTTGCACTTTTTCGATGTCCTCCGTCAATCCCACCTGGTAAGGATCTCACACCACGCAGTAATATTCCAGCAGAGGACGGACAAGTGTAATGTAGGCTGTCTCTTTAGTGGGTTTGTCACATCTTCTAAGTGTTCTGCCAACAAATCGCAGTCTTTGTTTCGCCTTCCCCACAATATTATCTATGTGGCCTTTCCAATTTAAGTTGCTCGTAGTATTTAGTCGATTCGACAGCCCTACGATTTGTGCGATTTATCGTATACCAAAAATTTATTGGATTTCTTTTAGTACCCATGTGGATGACCTCGCACTTTTCTCTGTTTAGTGCCAATTGCCACTTTTCGCGCCATGCAGAAATTCTCTGTAGATCATTTTGCAATTAGAATTGATCGTCTGATGATTTTACTAGACGGCAAATTACAGCGTCATCTGTAAACAATCTAAGGGGGCTGCTCAGATTATCTCCCAGATAATTTATGTAAATCAGGAACAGCAGATGGCCTATGACACTGCCTTAGGGAACGCCAGATATCACTTCTGTTGTTCTCCATGATTTACCGTCTATCACTGCGAACTGTGACACTAGATCAATACTCGAGGAAGGGTCGTATGAGTGTTGTATAAGCAGTCTCATTTGAAGACTGAGTACTTCCTAGTATTCTACCAATGAAACGAATTCTGCGATCTGCTTTGCCTACAGCGCAGCAAATGATATGGAATTATTCAGTTTACAGGGTACGTACATGTGACGACTCTTTACGTTAATGAACACATTTATTTTGTCATACTCACTCAACTACATTTAAAAGTATTTCCTTTCTCAGGCTACCGGCTTTTAAAGAGAAGTTCGCCCATGAAGTAGAACTGGGTTGTCCAGGGAAGATGATTATAATTTTTTTGCAGCGCATTGAACTCCTTTGTAACGCACTGACTGCTTTAATAATGGGTAATAAAGTACACATTTTCCCATAGTTTTGTAGGTGTGTAAATCACTATTCTTCTCAATTTGTGGTTGATTATATATGACGAATTTGTGACATCACAGTTAAAATGCACAGCTCCTTGAAGAAGTACCTACATGACGACCGTGTGTGAACATCACTTATTATTACTTATTATTCTTACTGCTCGCGTATGGGCAATCAGTACCTTATTTCTAACTGGTAATGTCCCAAGAAAATTACTACATGAGTCATTATTCAGAGTAAATACGCAAAATATGTTAGTATATTGTTTCCAAGGCTCTGAGCACTATGGGACTCAACTGCTGAGGTCATTAGTCCCCTAGAACTTAGAACTAATTAAACCTAACTAACCTAAGGACATCACAAACATCCAGGCCCGAGGCAGGATTCGAACCTGCGACCGTAGCGGTCTTGCGGTTCCAGACTGCAGCGCCTTTAACCGCACGGCCACTTCGTATTGTTTCCAAGACTAGCAATTATACGAAGAACAAAAGTAGGTGAACTTAACTGTTTGAGAAACTCAGCAACACGCTTCTTCCAGTTCAAGTTTTCATCAGTGTGTAGACCCAAAATTCAGAAGCATTCTACACTGTTTACTGACTCCTGTTCTTGTGCCACGTCTATTGTTGATATTACTCTGTTTATTGTGCAGAACTGAATATACTGTATTTTCCCAAAAAAATTAGGAGAGTCCAGTTTCCGAGAATCAGTTAATAACCCTTTGAAAGACATCATTAACAATGTCTTCAGATGCTTTCCCTATAATGGCATTTCTTAAAACGCAAACATCATCTGCAAAAACCTACCAGTTTTGCGATCAGCTTTGATTCCACAAGGAACTGTTGTGCACAAGGACCGGAGACTACAAGGAAGGAGCCAACCACAGCATTCAGTCGCATTTCTTTTCTTACTCTTGCATATGCGAAGAGCCGGCCGCGGTGGCCGAGCGGTTTTAGACGCTTCAATCCGGAACCGCGCGACTGCTACGTTCGCAGTTTCGAATCCTGCCTCGGGCATGGATGTGTGTGATGTCCTTAGGTTAGTTAGGTTTAAGTAGTTCTAAGTTCTAGGGGACTGATGACCTCAGAAGTTAAGACCCATAGTGCTCAGAGCCATTTAAACCATTTGGTAGTTCCATCGGAACTAATTAGGGTTTCTTCTCCTTCCATTCACGTACATTCGAGAAAAATGACTGTTTATATGCCTTTATACTCTCTGTATTTAACTTAATCTAATGATTTACCGTCTATCACTACGGACAGTGACACTAGAGCAATATTCTAGGAAGGGTCGTATGAGCGTTGTGTAAGCAGTTTCCTTTGAAGACTGAGTATATCCTAGTATTCTACCAATGAAACGAATTCTGCGATCTGCTTTGCCTACAGCGCAGCAAATGATATGGAATTATTCAGTTTACAGGGTACGTATATATGACGACTACTTACATTCATGAACACATTTATTTTGTCATATTCACTCAACTACATTTAAAAATATTTCCTTTCTCAGGCTACCGGCTTTTAAAGAGAAGTTCGCCCATGTAGTAGAACTGGGTTGTCCAGAGAAAATGATTCTAATTTATATTTAAATCTTGCTGTGCTACCTGTCAGACATAGTACGTTATTGTACAAATGATCAAAAAAATTTTTGCAGGGCATTGAACTCCTTTGTGAACCACTGACTGCTTTAATAATGGGTAATAAAGTACATTTTGTCCTATAGTTTTGTAGGTGTGTAAATCACTATTCTTCTCAAATTGTGATGGATTATTTATGACTAATTTTACTAGCGAATATATGTATTGTGCCAATACAGTTAAAATGCACAGCTCCTTGAATCAGTACCAACATGACGACCGCGGATGAACACCACATATTATTCTTACTGCTCGCTTTTGGGCAATCAGCACCTTATTTCAAACTGGTAACTTCCCAATAAAATTATTTCATGAGTCATTATTCAGAGTAAATACGCAAAATATGGTAGTATGTTGTTTCCAAGACTAGCAATTATACGAAGTACAAAAGTAGCTGAACTTCAGTGTTTGAGAAACAAACAAATCTAGCAGCCCGCCTCTGAATTGCTTTTGTGTCCTCCCTCAATGCGACCTGATAGGGATCCCAAACGCTCGAGCAGTACTCAAGAATAGGTCGTATTAGTGTTTTCTAAGCGGTCTCCTTTACAGATGAACCACATCTTCCCAAAATTCTATCAATGAACTGAAGACGACTATCCGCCTTCCCCACAACTGCCATTACATGCTTGTCCCACTTCATATCGCTCTGCAATGTACACCCAAATATTTAATCGACGTGACTGTGTCAAGCGCTACACTACTAATGGAGTTTTCAAACACTGCAGGATTCTTTTTCCTATTCATCTGCATTAATTTACATTTATCTATATTTAGAGTTAGCTGCCATTCTTTAGACTAATCACAAATCCTGTCCAAGTCATCTTGTATCCTCCTACAGTCACTCAACGACGACACCTTCCCGTACACCACAGCATCATCAGCAAACAGCCGCACATTGCTATTCACCCTATCCAAAAGATCATTTATGTAGATAGAAAACAACGGCGGACCTACCACACTTCCCTGGGGCACTCCAGATGACACCCTCACCTCCGATGAACACTCACCATCGAGGACAACATACTGGGTTCTATTACTTAAGAAGTCTTCGAGCCACTCACACACTTGGGAACCAATGCCATATGCTCGTACCTTAGTTAGGAGTCTGCAGTGGGGCACCGAGTCAAACGCTTTCAGGAAGTCAAGGAATATGGCATCCGTCTGATGCCCTTCATCCATGGTTCGCAGGATATCATGTGAAAAAAGGGCGAGTTGCGTTTCGCAGGAGCGATGCTTTCTAAAGCCGTGTTGATTCATGAACAGCAACTTCTCTGTCTCAAGGAAATTCATTATATTCAAACAGAATATGTTCGAGAATCCTGTAACAAACCGATGTTAAGGATATTGGTCTCTAATTTTGAGGATCCATCCTTCTACCCTTCTTATATACAGGCGTCACCTGTGCTTTTTTCCAGTCGCTCGAGACTTAACGTTGGGCAAGAGATTCGCGATAAATGCATGCTAAGTAAGGAGCCAATGCAGTAGAGTACTCTCTGTAAAAACCGAATTGGAATCCCATCAGGACCTGGCGATTTATTTATTTTCACCCCATTCAGCTGCTTCACAACCCCAGGGATGTCTATCACTATGTCCTCCATACGGGAATCTGTACGAGACTCAAACGGCGGTATGTTTGTACGATCCTCCTGCGTGATAGATTTCTCAAATGCTAAATTTAAAATTTCAGCTTTCGTTTTGCTGTCTTCCGTTGCCAGGCCAGACTGATCAGTGAGTGACTGGATGGAAGCCTTCGACCCGCTTACCGATTTTACGTAAGACCAGAATTTCCTTGGGTTTTCAGCAAGATATTTTGCTAAGGTATGACGGTGGTAGTGGTTGAATGCTTCACGCATCGCTCTTTTTACAGCAGCACGAATCTCTACTAACGTTTGCCTGTCCCCATTCTCCCGATCGTTCTTGTATCTCGAGTGCAACTGCCTTTGCTTCCTGAGCATTCTCCGAATTGCGCTGTTAAACCACGGTGGGTCTTTTCCGTCCGTAACCCACTTTTTCGGCACATACTTGTCCAATGCGTGATTTACAATGTGTTTAAAATTTGCCCATAATTCTTCCACGACCATCGTACCGGAAGTAAATGAAGTCGATTCATTTACTAAGTGGAATGCTAACAACTGCTTATCTGCTCTTTCTAGTAAGAATACCCTCCTAGCCTTCTTGACCTACTTTTTAACTTTCGTAACCATAGTCGTAATGACAACATCATGAGCACTAATCCCTGTCTCGACACTGACACCGTCGATGAGGTCTGGTCTGTTCGTGACTACCAGATCTAAATTACTTCCATTACGCATTGGCTGTCGATTTAGCTGCTCAAGACAGTTTTCGGATAATGTGTTCAAAAGTAATTCACACGACGGCTTGTCTGTACCACCTGTAATGAATCCATAGACATCCCAGTCTATACTAGGTGGGTTGAAGTCGCCTCCGACTAATATAGCATGATTTGGGTACTTCTGCAATACAGAATGTAGACTCCCTTCGAATGATTCTAGAACTGTCACGGTGGAACCTGGTGGCCGGTAATAACACCCCACAATTAACTTTATTTCCCCTAGCCCTGTTAAACGTGTCCAGATAACTTCACAATCACACTCTACTTTGACCTCAGTAGACACAATATTTTTTCCAACTGCAGTGGAGACACCACCTCCTACGGTGTCTAATCTGTCTTTCCGATACACGTTCCAACCCTCACTGAATATTTCAGAACTTCCTATCTCAGGGTTCAGCCAGGTCTCAGTCCCGAGAATAATTTGCGAGCCACACGCTTCCTGGAGGGCAGTAAATTCAGGAACTTTATTCCGAACACTCTGAAAATTTACTGCTAGTACCTTGACAGCTGAAGTGTCTTTACACTGAGCGCGTCTTGATTTCCCTGCATGCACGTCGACTGGTGAGTGTTCATCAGGACACCTCGCACTACTGCCTAGCCTAAAAAAAACCCACGTGCACGCCACAAGTACTCTGCTACCCAAGTAGCCGCTTCCTTTGTGTAGTGCACCCCTGACCTATCTAGGGGCGTCCTACAATTCCCCACCCAATAGCGCAAGTCTAGAAATCTGCAGCCAAGACCGTCACAGAGTCGGCGTAGCCTCTGGTTGAGATCCTCCACTCAGCTCCAAACCAACGTCCCCGATCCGCTCTGGGAACAATGCTGCAAATAGAGAGCTCTGCTTGCACCCCACGTGCGAGGCCAGCGGTCTTCACCATATCCGCCAGCCGCCTGTACGCACTGAGGATCGCCTCAGAACCCAAGCGACAGGCATAATTGGTGCCGACGTGAGCAACTATTTGTAGACGAATGCACCCCGTACGCTCGATAGCTGCCTCCACATCGTGGATGAGGCTCCCCGGCAGACAAACAGAGTACACGTTGGATTTCTTTCCAGCCCTGTACACTATTTCCCTAAGGGGCTCCTTCACCCGCCTAACGTTGGAGCTCCCAATAACCAGCAAGCCGTTGCCCCCGTGTGCCTGCTCGGACCCACTGGCAGGATGAACGGGCGAGGCCAGCCGGCCAGCCTCCACATTGGCCCTCCGCCTCGAGTGACGCGAACGCGTTGCAGCCCGCCACTCACCCTGAGGTGAGTATCATCCAACGCGCCGGGTACACTAGACGGTGCCTCGGCGGCTGAGTCAGCGGACGCAGCAAGCGACACCTGTGGTGTCTCAAGCGACGCGCCAGACCCTCCGCCATCGCTGCACCTCGAGGCAGCAGCGTGAAGGCGGCTGACCGCGGCCAACAGCACGCTCAGCTGCTCGCGAACCGCGGAAAGTTCCCCTGCGCCCGCACACAGCACGCAGACACCCTATCCATCCTACTGCTAATATCTAACGACTCCGCGAATTTGTACTCTACGGCTGTCAATAAGCAATATTACTCCTCTCAAATACGGGAATATGCAAGGATTTTATGTAATTAAATATGCAAGCGCACAAACACTCGGAAAGAAATTAAGAATCAAACTACAAAACAAATATCAAAGCTAAACATGCGACTCGCTACTGCACTGCTGCAGCGCTAATGCTTCACCAGCAGCTGCTCAAGGCTCACTGACCCATGTCAAAAGCGCACTGGCTGTCCAAAACAAACAACTGCGCGAATTTTTACTCTACGGCTATCAATAAAGGCAACGGATTTGCCGCAGTGGATACGCCGGTTCCCGTGAGATCACCAAAGTTACGCGCTGTCGGGCGTGGCCGGCAGTTGGATGGGTGACCATCCGGCCGCCATGCGCTGTTGCCATTTTTCGAGGTGCACTCAACCTCGTGATGCTAAATGAGAAGCTACTCGACCGAATAGTAGCGGCTCCGGTCAAAGAAAACCATCATAACGACTGGGAGAGCGGTGTGCTGACCGCATCCTCAACCGAAGATGACACGGCGGTCGGATGGTCCCGATGAGCCACTTGTGGCCTGAAGACGGAGTGCTTGCATTGCTATCAATAAGCAATATTACTCCTCACAAATACGAGAATAAGCAAGGATTTTATGTATTTAAATATGCAAGCGCACAAACATTCGGAAAGAAATTAAGAATCAAATTACAAAACAAATATGAAAGCTAAATATGCGCTACTGCACTGCTGCTGCACTGATACTTCACCAGCGGCTGCTCAAGGCTCACATATGCCCTATTCCGAATGATTTTCGAGACAAAACACAATTAGTGTACATCGTTATTTATTTGCTGTATCCTTCAATAAATTGCCAGCTTCACACATGTACGCCTGTACAACAGTTAGTTAAAATAACAATATTCGTTTAGCAAAGTATCAGTTTAAAAATATGTTTTTTAGCACATTCATCTCCAAGTACTATCGTACACGTCACATCACAGCTGATGTACGGTGCACAATCAGTGTTCGAGTATTCCAGCGCCAACTTCAATGCATTTGTACACTCTTGGAGAACATGTTGTGTTGCCTGTCTGACTACCTCAGCACGTTCCCTAATGAGGGCAGCAGTGTCCATTATGCGCCCACGCAATTTATCTCACGTATTCATCTTTTGCTTGTACATCTCAGACTACATTCAACCACAAAATCAAAATGGCGTAAGGTCTGGCTATCTTAGTGGCCAGTTAATTGCACTACCACGACCAAACCAGCGACTAGGGAAGTGCGGCTGAGAAGTTTTCTCATACGTCTGGTAAAATGTAGAGGGTCTCCATAATGCTGGAAGTACATTGCAGTCCGTGAGGGCAAGAGAACGATCTCAAGCTTTGAACATGAAAATCATTCTGTCTTGTTATTCGCTCTTCTAAAATGGATGAACCTATCAGCATGTTACCGATCGTGTCACACCAAACAGTGATTGTAAAAAGAATTTGTAAATTCTTTTCCACTGTAGCGTGCAGATTCTCCTGCGGCCAGCGATAATTATTGAGTGTGTCGTTGATTACGTTCCATATAAACGCGTCTACACGAGTAAAAAGTATTAATGCAAGCAAATGACGATTGTCATGCAACCAGTGACAAAATTTAATTACGATGCTATTGTCGCTATTATGAATATTGTGAAAAGGTAGTATGTAGAATGGGTAAAAGTAACCAGCGAGGGAGGGGCCAGAGGCACTTGCGACAGCGGCGCTTCCCAGGGGAGTGAAATGCCAGAAGGAGACCTGGCTGCTCTTTGCTCAGCGGTTGTGCGTGGGTCTCAACCCATGCCCCTCAGGCAGGCGACAGACGGCGGCTGACGGTTTGACGCCGAGTTCCTCCCTGGGTCTCATCATTTGCGGCAGCAGACAGGAACAGCAAGCCAGCAGGGCTAGGACGCCAAGTCTCACAAAGGACCCAGTGTGCCCGCAGACACAGCCTGGTCTCGAACCATAGGCTGCTGCTGGCGCTGCCCAGTCGTCTGATTGGCCAGTGGTGCTCCAGCACTGTAGTGCGGCTACTCAGCAATTACCAAGTCCCTGACTCGAATAACGTCCTATCCTCATTTATACTCCATTACTGCCCATTTGTTCCTCTAAAACCTGGTGCCTAGTCACACCGCTCATAAGAGAGAGACTGCTTCAGTGCAGTGGCAACGACCCAATTGCTACTTCATTATGAATTACCTCGAAGAAAACTGTCTATTGACACACAGTCAACATGGGTTTACAAAAGATCGCTCCTGTGAAACACAACTAGCTCTTTATTCAAATGAAGTGCTTAGTGCTATTGACAAGGGATTTCAGATCGATTACATATTTCTGGTTTTCCGGAAAGTTTTAGACACTGTACCGCACAAGCGGTTTGTAGTGAAATTGCATGCTTATGGAATATCGTCTCAGATATGTGACTGGATTTGAGATTTCCTGTCAGATAGGTCACAGTTCGTTGTAATTTACGGAAAGTCATCGAGTAAAACAGATGTGATTTCTCGTGTTCCCCGAGGTAGTGATATAGGCCCTTTGCTGTTCCTTATCTATATAAACGATTTGGCAGAGAACCTGAGCAGCCATCTTACGTTGTTTGCAGATGACACTGTCGTTTATGGACTAATAAAGTCATCAGAAGATCAAAACAAATTGCAAAACGATTTAGAAAAAATATCTGAATGGTGCGAAAATTGGCAGTTAACCCTAAATAACGAAAAGTGTGAGTTATCCACATGAGTGGTAAAAGGAATTCGTTAAACTTTGGTTTACAATAAATCTGTCTAATCTAAAAGCCGTAAATTCAACTAAAAGCCTAGGTATTACAATTACGAACAACTTAAACTGGAAGGAACACATAGAAAATGTTGTGGGGAAGGGTACCCAAAGACGGCGTTTTATTGGCAGGACACTTAGAAAATGTAGCAGAACTACTACGAATGTCCGACGTCTTTTAGAATACTGCTGCGCGGTGTGGGATCCTTACCAGAAAGGACTGACGGAGTACATCGAAAAAGATCAAAGAAAGGCAATACGTTTTGTACTATCGCAAAATATGGGACATGTTCCACATCCACGAGGATCTCCTCAGCACGGATCTATCAAACGAAAAAATTATCTAATCTAATGAAAAGAGTGTCACAGTAATGATACAGAATTTTGGCCTTTACAAAATTAAAAGAAAGGCGTTTTTCGTAGAGACGGAATCTTCTCACGAAATTACAATCACCAACTTTTTCCTCCGAATGTGAAAATATTTTGTTGACACCGACCTACATAGGGAGAAACGAACACCCCGATAAAATAAGGGAAATCAGAGCTCGTACGGTAAAATATAGGTGTTTGTTCGTACCGCACGCTATACGAGATTGGAATAATAGAGAATTGTGATGGTGGTTAGATTAGCCCTCTGCCAGGCACTTAAATGTGATTTGCAGAGTATCCTCATAGATGTAGATGTAGATTCATTGCTGTGTGGGGCAAATTACCATTGCGCTACGCAACACTTGCTTCACAACTCACTTACGCATCTATTATTCTGCCTTATTTGTCGACGTAGCTTCGATGATAGCCAGCGCTGTCACTATAATACTCCGTGGAGGCCTCCATGCTACTTTCAGCGCTTACAATAAAGATTTATTACTTTTAGCAGAATTCTGGGTAGTGTCACAACGCAGCATAGTAGGAGTAATACCACCTACATTATGTATATATGGGTTTCTCATTCAGAATGTTATTTGCTTGTGAGATGATCGTGTTACGCCTCACATAAGAACAGAAACGTCTACCAGCACATGTCAGAATTTGAGAGTGGCAGCATCGTGAACAATCGAAACAGTGGTTTACTGTTCCGCGATGTCACTACTTGTGTTGGTTGGCATCCCACGATTGTCACGTGATATGGAATTAATGCGATCAGTAGATGCCTATTCAGCACCATGAGCGATTGCAACAATCACATATGTCTGGAGCCCGTGGGACATGCATATTCATTCAGCTGTGCAGGATCACAAAGTAAAGTTACATGCCAAGAACCTGGAAATGGGTTTGCTTACTACACAACAAGTATCGACGCGGAGAGTGAGGTGACGTCAGTGCAGAAACCATTGCTGCTGCAACCCTTGACACTGCAGCAGAGGGAGGCAAGGTGACAACCCTGGACACAGGAGTGGCGCCATGACACTCTTTCTGCGTATACCATCATGGTTTTTCAGCTTTCCCATCGCTATCATACATGCTCCAATACCTGGTATCATGCTATTCAGGGCTAATGCGTACAGGAAATGTCTACTTCTGCTTCTCATAGCCGGTAACTTGGACAGCAGCCCTTACATTTCCGATTCCATAAGGCCAGTGATATTGCCAATTATTTGAGGTCACCAAAACGTTATGTTTCAGCAACACGATGCAAGACCGCATGTAACCACACTGTCCAAACCTACCTCTATACAGAGGGTGTACAACTGTAGTCCTCGCCAACACGTTCTCCAGATCTCTCGCCCATTGAATACGTTTGGTCACGGGACTACGATGCTTGCACTTGACACTTCGATTGGCATGTAACTGAAGCAGCATAGCGTGCTGCACCCATACCTCTCATACAAGCTCAGTTCAACTCAATGCTCAGCCAAATTGGAGCCATTGTTGCTGCCAGAACTGGCAATTCTGTGTACTGCTTGGGCCACTCTTATTAATGTGACCACCCGACAAAAGTCTGAATGACCACCTTTTGCAGTGTGAGATGTGCAGAAGTAGTCAGTAAGGTTCTAGGGGTTCAGAGAGGGATGTGGAGTCATGCCGACCTCTCCACCATTGCCAGCTGATCTACGTTTCTCGGTTGAGGCTCCATGGTGGGATCGAGCTAGTCTCACAGATTCTCAACTAGGTGCAATCGAGGGAGGTTGACAGCCAGGGGAGAACAGTGTAGTCATCCTGATGCTCCTCGAAACACGCAACACATACATTGCAACCTATGTGACATGATGATTTGTCCTGCCGGTCGGTGGCATCATGTCAAGGAAAAACCAAATTCATGTAGGGGACAGATGGACATAAGTATTTTGTTGAAATATTGTGCCTCCAGAATGATGAGATTACCCAGGGAATGTCACTGAAAACATTGCCCAGATCATAACGCTCTCTCCTGGTTGCAGGGTGTTTCCTTTCAGACATTCCTATGGAACATAACACGTAATTCATCTGAAAAGGACAGCTGTCGAGACACTCAGTGGCCGTCAGTTGAAGTATTGGCGTGCAAATTACAGCCTTTGCCTCCGATGAATAGCAGTCAGCATGGGTGCATGAACCAAACACCTGCTCCAGGGCTCATACACAACGAAGTTCGCTGAACAGTAGTTGAGGAGACACTTTTGCTACATTCTTGGGTCGTACTTTAACCACAGTTGCACATAAATACTCTACAAAAATAGCCGTTTCGGAAATACATCCTCCCTTGACCCGAATGCCAATGATCATACCCTTTTCGGCATCATATAAATCACTCCATTTCCACATTGCGATAATAACTGCACTGTTTTCCGCATCCCCCCCACACTGCTGGTGGTGTCACATATCACCTCAAATCTCTGAGTGGTTATTGCATGTTGACGTCGAACATAGGCGGTGGCCACATTAATGTTACTGGACCGTGCAAAATTCGGAACCTCTATGCTTCCAAATCACTTACAATTTTATTCACGTATTCTTTCTACTACACCGTATAAGCACTACAAGTAAAATGTTATTATTTTCTATCCGTCCTGGGGAGCAGTTTCATGGCCAGCGATATACTTTCGATCGTTCTTACAATGTGCTACAAGGATGTCATCAACTATTACCACTGGCGGATTCTGATTTCTATTCCAAAACAATGTTTGCATATATCTCCACAGCTGTCAGGTGTTGCAAGTATGAAGTTAGTAATGTTTTCCCACTAATTGGCATTTCAGCACGTAACGTGTCATCTAGCACTGCAGCTGTTACCTAGCTAGTGGATCTGGAACGTTCTGGTTTTGCTCAGATGTTAATTATACAACGAAACTAATTTTCGTTGAGAGAAGAGCAGTAGAAAGAAAGGAGGAAAGTTCAATAGCCCATCATGGTGTTTTGCACAGCGTGATCACCAAAGATATTAACTAAACAACGAAACTAGTCTTCGTACAACGAAGACGATGGAGACAAAACGGAATGTTGGGGCTCAAATCTTCAACGACGACGGTATGACTATGTACCGAATACTTCCTCTGTGGGAGAAGGATAAGGAAGAAATTCGTCTGCATCTCATTTAAAGAATCGTCCTGGAAATTGCTTCAATCGATTCAAGTGAACCATAGACAACCTTAATCTCTGTGACTACATCATTCACTCGAAATCTATTTCCACTGGAAGAAAATCTACTATCTTAGCACAAATAAATTATTATTCATTTAATGCATCAGACTGAAGAGGTCAAATCTATTTTGGCGCTTTGCACACCTATTATCAACATTAATAATTGTACATCAGCCTACTGCAACGTTACCCCATTTTACCATACTCAGGGAAACAAGCAACGAAGTAATTCCACAGGCCAAGAACAAAGGATTTTTTTATATCTAGGAATTTAGAATTGATTTTAGCCAAAGTTGGGGAGTTAAATCAAAAAGTGAAATCAGTCTTCCTCTAACCACTCTTATTTTTTGATCGTGGTTGTTTAACATGCACTTCAAGATGAAATGTGCATTTGTAACTCTGGTTTGTGCACTTCTAAATCACTTGTACGAGGATTGGTTCCTGTAGGTTTGCCCTGTTGCCGGTCTGCTTTCCAATTAGTTCCAGGAATATCCACCAGATGGAGTTGGAGGTTACTGTTTGAGCTCTGGCCATACAGGGCTGAGCTAGAATGACGTCACATGATAAATCAGTCAGGAAACATCTACGCTGAAGTATTTGCACTACTGTAGTTGAACAGAAATAATATAAGTAATTCACGTAGATGGTGTTTGCTACTTATTCAGAGATTAAACGCTGAAAGGAAACCAAAATTAGAATAAATCTGTAAAACCCGTACAGAACATTCACGATTGTGGGCTACTGGGAAACGAAAACGTCTGATAGAAAAGCCATTCCGATACCTGTTGTTTGTGAGGACTGGTGTTGCCCCTCTGATACTAATGACGATGACAGTGATTATGCGGGTATGGCATTAATTCCTCAGGTTTAAACTGGGATGAGTTAATAACTCACCACAGATCTCAAGCCGTCAATAGAAGCTTCTGAATTACTGGCTTCCAACAAAAATGTACTGGACCCAGAAACCATAGTTAACTTTTACCATACAACGTAAAAAGTATGCTACCCTTCTTGCTCTTGAAATGGTACATCTGAGGCAAACTATCCCTGATGAGCCTTTCCAATTAAAATAAATCTCTACTGTAACTACGTAATGGTTTTAGTTCAACAGAACGCCATGAGAAAATGACTCTTTCAAGATGTGATTAAACAATTTATAGAATAAAGGTAAATACTAACCTTGCTTCAATGAGAAGCGGCAGCATTCGCCTAATTTGGGTATGAATAGGTTCTCAGATTATTAACTAGCTTGTGAAGATACTATTTCTTAATATTTCTACTTGATTTATTTCACAATTAGTTCATCACCCATAGTAAAACATAATACACAGTTTTTTCTTAGTGTCAACTTTTTTACCAATCAACAAGGCAAAAAAACGTAGTCTCATCACCAAAACCTCTTTTTAGACAGAAGGAGCTCATTTTCACATGATTGCTGATAACAAAAACATTACACACGATGTGTCACATACAAAATCTTAAAAGTCAACTCCGCTAACAACTATGCCCAATCTGATTTGGGATGCATACAGTTCTATGTAACACAAAATTTTTGTCCAAAATGTTCTAGAATTTCCTTTGTCAATATAATTATTATAACGACATCTGTTTTTAGAAACAGTGGTGATTTATGCAAAATTTATACCTTGTTATGGTTACAAAAATGCGATTTGCAAAAGAAATTTTTCTATATTCCTGCAATAAAATTTAGAAATATAAAAATCCATCACGTCCCAAGATTTGTTTACATATTGCAGTACTAAATTATTATGCCAAGCAGAAATTTTCTGGTGAAGTTAACTGCGGTTTTTGAATACACTGAAGACTATTGTCTGATAAACAATCAATTACGTTTTCCTACAGCTCATATGACAATTGCAATTTTGGTGAGTAACTGTCATATACGGGAGAAACTGTATATATGAAATGAATTCCAATAAAAACGTTTAGGGTTAACAGTGATTTTTAAATATAGACTTCTGTAAAGTGAAATCTGTAGGATGACCAGTTTTCGTAATTTTATGGCTTCGTGGTTTAACTCGCACTAAAATGGTAAATTTGAAAAAGAATACTATTTCGTAAATACTTCGAAGAGTCGTAAATCTCATACTTTACGATCTAAATCGGAATAAATGTTAAACAAGTGGATGTGGAATCGTATCTTTCGGTTGTGCCCAGGCTGGTGTCGTAACGACCTGTTGATCCAGGAAGCCCTTCATTTTTATTTTTTATACTCTCAAGAAGACAATCTCGTGTTCTGCACGAAATTAGTGAACACCTGAGGAAATGGGTCTTCCTGAACGTTTTCTAGTTGATTTTCTCGGTTCTGTGCACAGCTCAGGGCAAGTTTGAAATTTTTTTTAATACACAATGGTACCAAAATTAGTTGAATATCAGCTGCTCCCTCAAGGGAAATGAAAGAAGAAAATAAAGCCGTAGTTTTGCTCTTTAAGAAGATTAAGTCTCATAAACATCAATGGGTGGTTTGTCTGGACTTATAAACGGTAAACTTCTCCTTGGTTTGCAAAGTGCTTCTTGTGACTCTGGAATAGCAGAGACAAAACAGATGACAGTGTTGGAAATGAACGGCCAAAGAGAGAAAACATGTACGGAGGGAGGAAGAATGTCATTAACGACCCCTTAGTTGAACGAGAGGAAATCATTTGTCGTCTACTGTATATCAAGTTGGGCCTTTTGAAGCAGTTTGTAAAGGCTTTTGATAAGAACGGGTCACGCTTTCCCATATACAGGGAAAAATGTCTGAGCTGAGAACGGAAAAATTCAAGCAGAAATATTTGACTACCCGCAAATAAGGCAACTCTGCATATTAAAACTGTCGAGGAACGCTACCTAGGAAGATCGGATATGCACGTGATGGCAGTTTACTGCTCGAATTTAAAAATGGACCGCTCCATAATACATTCAAGAATGTCATGGAAAAGAAGCTTCCTAAATGTTCAGGGACTGGATGTTATCATCAATGACCTTTTTATTTAGTATAGAATAATAGTTATATAATACAATAGTAAAATTATTGTTTCATTTTTTATCCATGGACTTATCTTAAAACAGTATGACATTTATTTAACTAAAATCTTGTATTTTAGAATTTTGAGCTCCTTGGCAAATATTAATGAGTTGTTTGAATTCAGAGCATGAAATGCTTAGCAAATCAGCTCAAAACACTCCGGTGTTACGCAAATAAATAGCACTTTACACGAATCTTAATGCTCACTGTTACACTAATAATAATCTACGTTTTTGCTCATGAGTATTATCTTTCGCTATGTGCTCTGTGGTAATGAAGGTTAGAATGTAACGTACGTTGAATCAGAATTATTACAAAGGGGCATTATCTTACTTGAAAGGACAGTTTACAAAATTGGTCATAACCTTGTTCAAGGAGCTGTAATATCATTTGCATGAAATGAGTTAGAGAAACATGAGGAATTGTTAATCTTCCTGAACGAGAGTCCAGTGTTTCCATGGCTGCACCACATCGTACATAAAATACAATGTGGACTGCTGATGTGCTGCAATTATTTTTTATTATCTGTTGTTGGATTTACTGAAAGAACAAATTTTGAAGTATTCGAACACGTTGGTTTGGCTACACCAAAAATAGCTACCTCACGTGAGCTGGCCAATGCGAAGGCTGTCGTGATAAAATAAAACCTTATAAACTACACAAAGGGCATCCATCGCATTCACCAAATTTCATTAATAAAACCCAGCGGGGTGACGAAGTGGGATGACCCAGAAGTCACAGTTAGGAGATCAGTGGTTTGTATCTCTATCAGTCCATCCACATTTAGGTTTCCTGCAGTTTTCCAAGCATAAGCTAGGATAGGAGAATGCTGAGAAAGAAAGCTAAAGGTGATTGGCCTGACAGAGATTCGAACCACTGCCCTCCTGACTGTGAATCCTGTGTCTTCCCACTTCGCCACCTCGCTGGGTTTGTGCTTTTGTCTAAAGAAAGTAGTATACTCCCACATAGAAATATGGAAGCGATTGCGCATGCGCATGCCCGCGCGTCTGTGTGTGTGCGCTTGTGCGTGTGTATGTGTGTGTGTGTGTGTGTGTGTGTGTGTGACTGTGAGCTCGTGGTCATGTGGTCGGTGGAAGGCGTACTGGGGCGACGGTAGCAGACACGCGAAGGCTTACCTCCAGGGTCGTTACGACGCTTTCTCGTGTGTCGGATAGCCAGATGACGGATTTACTACCGTTCCTGTTCTCTTGAACAATCTTATAGCACACAGCCATCTCTGCAGAAGCAGAGAAAGAAGGAGGAACTTCGTAACTTGGTCATCTCTAACACTACTCTATATCTACATCTACAGGGCGTGGACACAAATATGGAACAACGTAAAGTACAA
Organism: Schistocerca piceifrons; assembly: GCF_021461385.2. Taxonomy (NCBI): domain Eukaryota; kingdom Metazoa; phylum Arthropoda; class Insecta; order Orthoptera; family Acrididae; genus Schistocerca; species Schistocerca piceifrons. Next base: position 226,471,098 of record NC_060149.1, read on the forward strand.
CAGGAACCATGTCTCCTTGGAACACAGCATCTACATCTACATGATTACTCTGCTGTTCACAAGAAAGTATCTGGCTGAAGGTTCAATGAACCACCTTCAAGCTGTCTCTCTACCGTTCCACTCACGAACGGTGTGCGGGAAAACGAGCACTTAAATTTTTTCTGTGCGATCCCTGATTTCTCTTATTTTATCGTGATGATCATTCCTCCCTATGTTAGTGGGTTCCAAGAGAATGTTTTCGCAATAGGAGTAGAAAACTGCTGATTGAAATATCATGAGAAGATCCCTTCGCAACGAAAAACGCTTTTGTCTTAATGATTGCCACACCAATTCACGTATCATGTCTGCGGCACTGTCTGCCCAACTTCGCGGTAATACAAAATGAGCTGCCCTCCTCTGTACTTTTTCGGTGTCACCCGCCAGTTCCATCTGATGCGGATCCCACACCCCACAAATACACCCGAGAATAGGGCGGACAAGCGTGGTGTAAGCAGTCTCTTTAATAGACCTGTCGCACCCTCTAAGTGTTCTGCCATTGAATCTCAGTCTTTGGTTGGCTGTGCCAACATTATCTATGTGATCGTTGCAATTTAGGGTATTTGTAATTGCAATTCTTAATTATTTAGTTGAATTTACAGTCTTCAGATTTATGTGACTTACCTTGAATCGAAATTTAGCTGTTTTCTTTCAGTACCCATGTGAATAACTTCAACGTCAATTGCCACTTTTTACACCATACAGATACCTTATCTAAATTATTTTGCAGTTCGTTTTGGTCATATGATTACTTTACAAGACGGTAAATCACAGCATCATCTGGAAGCAATCTAAGACGGCTACTGAGATTGTCTCCTTCCTGCTGAACTTGTTTCTGGCTTTAGCCAGCTATTTGATATTCACTGCTGGCTATTGGGGCTTGGAGCTCTGGTTCCTTCCCAACACAGCTACAACAAGTATCAAGTATAATACTGACCGTTTTTACAACTAACTGACTGTGTTTTACCTACCCTCTTTTAGACAGACGCCCTTTCTGTGGTTCCCTGAGGCCCACTAACCTAAACAACCTCCCAGTCCCTTCCACACATTCCCAACTACCTGTGTAGCACCTTCCTGACCTATTAAGCTGAACCCGGAAACCCAGCGCCTGATGGCGCATGTCAAGGAATCTGCAGCCTACACCGTCACAGAACCGCCTGATCCTCTGATTCACACTCTCCACTCGGCTCTGCACCAAACGACCACAGTCCGTTCTATCGACGATGCTGCAGGCCACTATTGGAGAACAAATATTGTAGCATGAAATGGATCTGATCAGACAAAATTGACACACAATCCTTGGAAGTAATATGACCTTGTAGAGTTACCATGGGGTCCAAGGCATACCAGGGTATGGCTGACCAAATCTTCACCAAACCCTCGCAATGTTTCGCTCTTTGCAGCAAGCAGTCTGTAACATGGGCTTGGGACATGCACATGACAGACATTAACACGGGCAGCAGTTGGAAACAGTGTAAAACAAGACTCACTCAACCAATTGACTTTCTTCCATTGCTCCATATTTAAGGTTTTAGGCCTTCTGTACCACAATTTCCTGTTACATCCATTGCAGTCGCTAATGCTTGGTTTTGAAATTCCACATCAGCCTGCAATTCTCTGCTTATGAAGACCGCTTCCTGTTGTTTTGGTGCTTACAGGGTTCTCGAGTGCGACATTGAATTCTGCAGTGACTACTATATCTGTTGTCCTCTTATTTTTCGTCACAGTCCTCTTCAATGATCATCTGCGGTGGTTACTGAACACACACTTTCGTTCGCATTGTGACTCAGAGGATGCGTTTCCGCACTCATTGTATTCGGTACAAATCTTTGATGCGGTGCCTCATGAATCACGAACCACTTCAGCTACTTGGTAACAGAAGCAAATACCATAAAAACACCAAGAACTTGGCAATATATGAATTCACTTACCTCTGACATAACACACTTACAGCTACACAAAACACCTTTCTGACCACGACTGACACTTGCAACGAATTGAGGGCATCGAACAGGTGCCATTAGTGATCAAATACAACAGCTAATCCAGCAGGTTTGGCTAGCATCTGCATTTATGTTCAAGAATGCTTTGTATTTCTTGAAGTGCTTCCATGTTTTTGTCCAACACCTGTATATCTACAGCCATTGTCGAAACCCTGTATATCTACAAACCCTGTATATCTGCAAACCACTATGAAATGTATGGCAGAGGGTACTTCCAGCTGAACTAAATACCGTTTCTTCTCCTTCCATTCACGTACGGATTTCGTGAAAAATGACCGTTTATACACGTTTATACGCGCTGCAGTTAACCTAATCCTGTCCTCTCGATCCCTGTAGGGTTGTTGTAGTATATTCCAAAATTCGTCTACTAAAACTGGTTCCTGACACTTTGTATGTAGGTGTCTGCCAGTCCAGTTTCTCCAGAATTTCCGTGACACTATCCTGCATATCAGACAAACTTGTGATCATAGCTGTGTCTCTTCTCTGTATACGTTCACTACTCTTGTTCGTCCTATTTGGAACGGATCACACACACTAGTGCAATATTCTAGGAAGTGTCGTATGAGTGTTTCGTAAGCAGTCTCCTTTGAAGACTGAGTACATCCTAGTATTCCACTTATGAAACGAATTCTGCGATCTGCTTTGCCTACGGATGAGCAAATGATATGGAATTATTCAGTTTACAGGGTACTTATATATGACGACTACTTACATTAATGAACACATTATTTTTTGTCCTACTCACTTAACTACATTTAAAAATATTTTCTTTCTCAGGCTACCTGCTTTTAAAGAGAATTTCGCCCTTGAAGTAGAACTGAGTTGTCCAGGGAAAATGATTCTAATTTATATTTAAATCTTGCTACGCTACCTGTCAGACTTAGTACATTATTGTGCAAATAATCAAAAATTTTTTGCAGCGTATTGAACTCATTTGTGGGTCACTGAAAGCTTTAGTAGTGGGTAATAAAGTTCACTTTTTCCTCTACCGTTGCAGGTGAGTAAATCCCTATACTTCTCAAATTGTGGTGGATTATTTATGACGAATTTGTGACATCACAGTTAAAATGCACAACTCCTTTATGGAATTAACTGCTTCCAGTTGCTGGCCTGCTATTTTGTAGCTAAATGATAAGGGATCTATCTTTCTATGTATTCGCAGCACATTACACTTGTCTAAATTGAGATTCAATTGTCATTCCCTGCACCATGCGCCAATTCGCTGCAGATCCTCCTGCATTTCAGTACAATTTTCCATTGTTACAACCTCTCGATACACCACAGCATCATCTGTAAAAATCCTCATTAAACTTCCGATGTCGTCCACAGGGTCATTAATGTATATTGTGAATAGCAACGGTTCTATGACACTCCCCTGCGGCACACCTGAAATCACTCTTACTTCGGAAGACTTCTCTCCATTGAGAATGACATGCTGCGTTCTGTTATCTAGGAACTCTTCAATCCAATCACACAATTGGTCTGATAGTCCATATCCTCTTACTGTGTTCATTAAACACTGTGGGGAACTGTATCGAACGCCTTGCGGAAGTCTACCTGTGAACCAGTCTCTATGGCTCTCTGAGTCTCGGGGACGAATAGCACGAGCTGGGTTTCATGCGACCGTCTTTTTCGAAACCCATGCTGATTCCTACAGAGTTGATTTCTAGTCTCCAGAAAAGTCATTATACTCGAACATAATACGTGTACCAAAATTCTACAACTGATCGACGTTAGAGATATAGGTCTATAGTTCTGCACATCTGTTCGACGTCCCTTCTTGAAAACGGGGATGACCTGTGCCCTTTTCCAATCCTTTGGAACGCTACGCTCTTCTAGAGACCTACGGTACACCGATGCAAGAATGGGGGCAAGTTCAAATGGCTCTGAGCACTATGCGACTTATCTTCTGAGGTCATCAGTCGCTCAGAACTTAGAACTAATTAAACCTAACTAACCTAAGGACATCACACACATCAATGCCCGAGGCAGGATTCGAACCTGCGACCGTAGCGGTCGCTCGGCTCCAGACTGTAGCGCCTAGAACCGCACGGCCACTCCGGCCGGCGGGGCAAGTTCCTTCGCGTACTCTGTGTAAAATCGGACTGATATCCCATCAGGTCCAGCGGCCATTTCTCGTTTGAGCGGTTTTAATTGTTTCTCTATCCCTCTGTCGTCTATTTCGAAATCTACCATTTTGTCATCTGTGCGACAATCTAGAGATGGAACTACAGTGCAGTCTTCCTCTGTGAAACAGCTTTGGAAAAAGACATTTAGTATTTCGGCCTTTAGTCTGTCATCCTCTGTTTCAGTACCATTTTGGTCACAGAGTGTCTGGACATTTTATTTTGATCCACCTACCGCTTTGACATAAGACCAAAATTTCTTAGGATTTTCTGCCAAGTCAGTACATAGAACTTTACTTTCGAATTCATTGAACGCCTCTCGCATAGCCCTCCTCACACTACATTTCGCTTCGCGTAATTTTTGTTTGTCTGCAAGGCTTTGGCTATGTTTACGTTTGCTGTGAAGTTCCCTTTGCTTCCGCAGCAGTTTTCTAACTCGGTTGTTGTACCACGGTGGCTCTTTACCATCTCTTACGATCTTGCCTGGCACATACTCATCTAACGCATATTGTAACATGGTTTTGAACTTTGTCCACTGATCCTCAACACTATCTGTACTTGAAACAAAACTTTTGTGTTGAGCCGTCAGGTACTCTGTAATCTGCTTTTTGTCTCTTTTGCTAAACAGAAAAATCGTCCTACCTTTTTTTAATATTTCTATTTACGGCTAAAATCATCGATGCGTTAACCGCTTTATGATCGCTGATTCCCTGTTCTGTGTTAACTGTTTCAAATAGTTCGGGTCTGTTAGTCACCAGAAGATCTAATATGTTATTGCCACGAGTCGGTTCTCTGTTTAACTGCTCAAGGTAGTTTTCAGATAAAGCACTTTAAAAAATTTCACTGGATTCTTTGTCCCTGCCACCTGTTATGAACGTTTGAGTCTCCCAGTCTATATCCGGCAAATTAAAATCTCCACCCAGAACTATAACATGGTGGGGAAATCTACTCGAAATATTTTCCAAATTATCCTTCAGGTGCTAAACCACAACAAATGCTGAGCTAGGGGGCCTATAGAGACATCCAATTAACATGTCTGAGCCTGCTTTAACCATGACCTTCACCCAAATTATATCACATTTTGGATCTCCGTCAATTTCCTTCGATACTATTGCACTTCTTATCGCTATAAACACGCCTTCCCCTTCACTGTCCAGCCTGTCTCTGCGGTATACATTCCAATCTGAGTTTAGGATTTCGTTACTGTTTTCGTCTGGTTTCAGCCAACTTTCTGTCCCTAGTACTATATGGGCTTTGTGACCGTTTATTAATGAGAGCAGTTCTGGGACCTTTCTATAGACGCTCCTGCAATTTACTATTAGCAGATTAATATTGTTATTCCCTGTTGCATTTTGCCTACTCCTACCTTGCCGCGTCTCAGGAGGCGTCTTGTCGGGCCTAGGGAGGGAATTGTCTAACCTAAAAAAACCCCATGTGCACTCCACACGTACTCCGCTACCCTTGTAGCCGCTTCCGGCGTGTAGTGCACGCCTGACCTATTCAGGGGGACCCTACATTTCTCCACCCGATAGCGGAGGTCGAGAAATTTGCACCCCAGATCTCCGCAGAAGCGTCTGAGCCTCTGGTTTATGCCTTCCACTCGGCTCCAAACCAGAGGACCGCGATCGGTTCTGGGAACTATACTACAAATAGCTCTGCTTCCACCCCGCGAGCGAGGCTTCCCGCCTTCACCAATTCCGCCGACCACCTGTACGAACTGAGGATGACCTCTGAACCCAGACGGCAGGAGTCATTGGTGCCGACATGAGCAACAATTTGCAGTCGGGTGCACCCAGTGCTCTCTATCGCCGCCGGCAGGGCCTCCTCCAAATCTCGGAATAGACCCTCCGGCAAGCAGACAGAGTGAAACACCTTTCCGCTATTTCCCTAAGCAGCTCCATCACCCGCCTAACGTTGGAGCTCCCAATAACTAATAAACCCCTCCCTCCGTGTGCCTGCTCGAACCTTGCTGAAGGAGCGGCCACATGTCCACTCACAGGTAGAGCGGGCGATGCCACACGGCCAGCCTCCACATTGACCCTCCGCCTCGTGCGCCGTGAACGCCGCTGAACCCGCCACTCCCCTTGGGGAGAGGGTGACCCAACCGCGCCCGGTACCCGCGAAGATGTCTCGACAGCAGGGACAGTGGGTGAAGCATGTAACACCTGGGGTGTACCATGCGACGCACCAGACTCCCCACTGCCGCTACCCACCGAGGCAGCAGCCTGAAGACGGCTGACCGCGGCCATCAACACGTTCAGCTGTTCGCGAACAGTGGTCAGCTCATCCAGCGTCCGTACACAGCAGTCACACATCCTATCCATCCTAAGACTGCTAATTCACTAAAGGCGGCTGAATGTTGACTAAACTGTGGTTGCTAGCCACTTCTTGTAGAAAACAATAAAAATAGCACTACCTGTCTCTGGACTGCTTTCAAAAACAGTTAATATTCTCTGCAGTGACATTAATATCCAACATGAACAGCAAGGGCCCCAACACACCTTCCTATGGAACATGGTGTCCCAGGAAGAATGGTCAATATTAAGGGAAATCACAGGAACGATCGTTTGAAGCAAAAAACTTCATACAGGCATATGCCGTAATCCGAACGTCTTTCGAGCCAGAACACATTTAATGTACATCGTTATTTATTTTCTGTATTCTTCAATAAATTGCCAGCTTCACTCATTTACAACAGTTAGTAAACATAACATTATCAGTTTAACAAAGTATCAGCTCAAAAATATGTTTTATGGCACATTAATCTCCAAGTATTATCGTACACGTCACATCACAGTTGATGTACGGTGTACAATCAGTGTTCGAGTATCCCAGCGCCAACTTCAATGCATTTGTTCACTTTTGGAGAACATGTTGTGTTAACTGTCACTGCCTCAGCATGTTCCCTAATGAGGGTAGCAGTGTCCATGATGCGACCATGCGGTTCATCTCTCGTACATATCTTTCGTTTGTACATCTGAGACTTCATCCAACTTTTAAGTCAAAAATCTAATGATGTAATAACTGGCGATCTTATGGGACAGTTAACTGGAGTACTACGACCAAACCAGCGTCTAGGGAAGAGCGGCGGAGAAATTTTCTGATAGGTCTGGTAAAATGAAGAGGGTCTACATAATGCTGGATGTACAGTGCAGTTCCTTAGGCCAAGAGAACGCGCTCAAGCATTCAACACGCAACTCATTCTGTCTTGTTATTCGCTTTTCTAAACTGATTGAACCTATCAGCATTTTACCGATCGTGTCACGCCAGACAGTGATCGTAAAAAGAACTTGTAAATTGGGTTCCACTGTAACGTGCACTGGTGTCTAGTCACACTGCCCATAACAGAGAGACCTGCTTCAGTGCAGTGGCAACGACCCACTTGCCACTTCATTATGAATTACCTCGAAGAAAACTGTCTATTGACACACAGTCAACATGGGTTTAGAATACAGCGTTCCTGTGAAACACAACTGGCTCTTTATTCACATCAAGTGCTTAGTGCTATTGTTAAGGGATTTCAGATCAATTCCATATTTCTGGTTTTCCGGAAAGTTTTAGACACTATACCGCACAAGCGGCTTGTAGTGAAATTGTGTGTTTAAGGAATATCGTCTCAGCTATGTGACTGGATTTGTGATTTCCTGTCAGAGAGGTCACAGTTCGTAGTAATTGACGGAAAGTCATCGAGTAAAACAAATGTGATTTCGCGCGTTCCCCAACGTAGTGTTATAGGCCCTTTGATGTTCCTTATCTATATAAACGATTTGGAAGACAACCTGAGCAGCCGTCTTAACTTCTTTGCAGATGACACTGTCGTTAATCGAATAATAAAGGCATCAGAAGATCAAAACAAATTGCAAAACGATTTAGAAAAAATATCTGAATGGTGCGAAAATTGGCAGTTGACCCTAAATAACGAAAAGTGTGAGGTCATCCACATGAGTGCTAAAAGGAATTCGTTAAACTTCGGTTACACTATAAATCTGTCTAATCTAAAAGCCGTAAATTCAACTAAAAGCCTAGGTATTACAATTACGAAAAACTTAAACTGGAAGGAACACATAGAAAATATTGTGGGGAAGGCTACTAAAAGACTGCGTCTTATTGGCAGGACACTTCGAAAACGTAACATAACTACTAAGGAGACTGCCTATACAACGCTTGTCCGTCGTCTCTTACAATACTGCTGCGCGGTGTGGGATCCTTACCAGATAGGACTGACGGAGTAAATCGAAAAAGTTCAAAGAAGGGCAACACGTTTTGTACTATCGCAAAATATGGGAGAGAGTGTCACAGAAATGATACAGAATTTTGGCTGGACATAATTAAAAGAAAGGCGTTTTTCGTAGAGACGGAATCTTCTCACGAAATTACGATCACCAACTTTATCCTCCGAATGCGAAAATATTTTGTTGACATCGTCCCACAGGGAGAAACGATCATCACGATAAAATAAGGGAAATCAGAGTTCGTACGGAAAGATGTAGGTGTTTGTATTTTCTGCGCACTATAAGAGATCGAAATATTAGAGAATTTTGATGGTGGTTCGATTAGCCATCTGCCAGGCACTTAAATGTGATTTGCAGAGTCTCCTTGTGGATGTAGATGTAGATTCTTTGCTGTGTGGGGCAAATTACCATTGCACTACGCAACACTTGCTTCACAACTCACTTACGCATCTACTATTCTGCCTTATTTATCGACGTAGCTTGGCTGATGGCCAGCGCTGTCACTATAATACTCCGTAGAGGCCTCCATCCTACTTTCAGCGCTTACAATAAAGATTTATTACTTTTAGCAGAATTCTGGGTAGTGTCACTACGCAGTGTAGTAGGAGTAATACCTCCTATATTTTGGATACATCGGTTTCTCATTCAGAATGTTGTGTGCTTGTGACATGATCGTGTTACGCCTCACGTACGAACAGAAACGTCTACCAGCCCATGTCAGAATTCGACAGTGGCAGCATCAAGAACATTCGAAACTGTGGTTTATCGTTACCCGATATCACTACTTGCGTTGGTTGGCATCCCACGATTGTCACGCAGATATGGAATTAATGTGTTCAGTAGATTTTTATTCAGTGACATGAGGGATCGCAACAATCACATATGTCTGGAGCCCGTGCGACATGCATATTCATTCAGCTGTGCAGGATCACAAAGTAAAGTTACATGCCAAGAACCAGGAAATGGGTTTGCTTACTACACGACAAGTATCCACGCGGAGTGAAAGGTTACATCTCGAGCACTACGGACTATCAGTGTAGAAACCATTGCTGCTGCAACCCTTGACACATCCGCTGAGGTAGGTAAGGTGACAACCCTGAACACAGGAGTGGCGCCATGACGCTCTTTCTGCGTATACCACCATGGTTTTTCAGCATTCCCTTCGCTGTCATACATGCTCCAATACCTGGTATCATGCTATTCAGGGCCAATGCGTACAGGAAATGTCTACTTCTGGTTCTCATAGCCGGTAACTTGGACAGCAGCCGTTACATTTCCGACTCCTTAAGGCCAGTGGTATTGCCTTATATTTGAGGTCTCCAACAGCTGTCAGGTGTCAGGTGTTGCAAGTATGAAGCAAGTAATGGTTTCCCATGAATTAGCATTTCAGCACATAACGTGTCATCTAGCACTGCAGCTGTTTCCTAGCTAGTGGAAGTGGAGCGTTCTGGTTTTGCACAGATATTAATTATACAACGAAACTAATTTTCATTGAGAGACGAGCAGTAGAAAGAAAGAAGGAAAGTTCAATAGCCAATCATTCTGTTTTGCACAGCGTGGTCACCAAAGATATTAAGTAAACAACGAAACTAGTCTTCGTACAACGAAGACGATGGAGACAAAACGGACCGTTGGGGCTCAAATCCTCAATGACGACAGTATGATTATGTACCGAATACTTCCTCAGTGGGAGAAGAATAGGGAAGAAATTCGTCTGCATCTCATTCAAAGAATCGACCTGGAAATTGCTTGCATCGTTTCAAGTGAACCATAGACAACCTTAACCTGAATGGACAGATGATTTACTCGAACTCTATATCTATTGGAAGGAGATCTACTATCTTAGCAGAAATAAATTACTGTTCATTTAATGCATCAGACAGAGGGAGTCAAATCTATATTGGCGCTTTGCACACCTATTATCAACATTAATAACTGATGCGCTATTTTAAGATACTCAGGGAAACTAGCAATGAAGTAATTACACAGGCCAAGAACAAACTGGTTTTTTTTTTTATATCTAAGATTTTAGAATTGATTTTAGCCACAGTTGGGGCATTGAATCAAAAAGTGAAATCAGGCATCCTCTATCCGCTCTTATTTTTTTGATCATAGTTGTTTAAATGCACTTCTACGTGAAATATGCATTTGTAACTCTGGTTTGTGCACTTCTAAATCACATGTATGAGGATTGGTTCCTGTAGGTTTGCCCTATTGCCGGTCTGCTTTCTGATTAGTTCCAGGAATATCCACCAGATGGAGTTGGAGGTTATTTTGTGAGCTCTGACCGTACCGGTCTGAGCGAGATTGATGTCGCATGATAAGTTAGTTAGGAAACATCTATGCTGTAGTTTTTTGCACTAGTGTTGTTGAACAGAAATAATATTAGATGAACTTGAAGAAGTTACGTGAATCACCTTGATGGTTTTTGCTACATATGCAGAGAATAAACGCTGAAACGAAACCGATAACCTATTATTGACTTTGTAAAAACTTTTGCAATAAATCTGTAAAACTTGTGCAGAACATTTACGATTGTGGACTACCGGGAAACGAAAACGTCTGAAACAAAAGCCACTCCAATACATGTTGTTTGTGAGGACTGTTGTTCTCCCACTGATACTAATAATGATGAGAGTGATTATGTGGGTATGGCATTAATTTCTCAGGGTTTAAATCGGGATTAATTAATAACTCACCAGAGATCTCAAGGGAAACTAGCAATGACGTAATTACACAGGCCAAGAAAAAAATGTTTTTTTATATCTAGGATTTTAGAATTGATTTTAGCCACAGTTGGGGCATTGAATCAAAAATCGAAAGTAGTCTTCCTCTATCCACTCTTATTTTTTTGATCATTGTTGTTTAACATGCGCTTCTACATGAAATGTGCACTTGTAACTCTGGTTTGTGAGCTACTAAATCACACGTACGAGGATTGGTTTCTGTAGGTTTACCCTATTGCCGGTCTGCTCTCTAATTAGTTCCAGGAATATCCACCAGATGGAGTTGGAGGTTATTGTGTGAGCTCTGGCCATACAGGGCTGACCGAGGATGATGTCACGTGACAGTTCACTTAGGAAACGAGTATGCTGTAAGTTGCACTTGTGTTGTTTAACAGAAATAATATAAGTTAAAGTAGAAGAAGTTGCGTAAATCACCTTGATGGTTTTTGCTACATATGCAGAGATGAAACGCCGAAAGGAAACCAAAAACTTATAATTGACTTTGTAAAGACTTTTGCAGTAAATCTGTAAAACTTGTACAGAACATTTACAATTGTGGACTATAGGGAAACAAAAACGTCTGAAAGAAAGGCCCCTAGGATGCCTGTTGGTTGGGAGGACTGGTGTTGTCCCTCTGATACTAATGACGATGACAGTGATTATGCAGTTATGGCATTAATTCCGTTGGGTTTAAATTGGGATGACTTAATAACCCACTAGAGATTTCAAACTGTCAAAAGAAGCTTCTGAATTACTGGCTTCCAACAAAAATGTACTGGATCAAGGAACCAAAGTTGCCTTTTAGCATACAATAGAAAAAGTATGCTACCCTTTTTGCTCTTGAAATGGTTCATTAGATGCAAAATATCCATGATGATATTGAAATAATTGAAATAAATCTATACTGTAACTATGTAATAGCTTTAGTACAACAGAACATCAAGAGAAAATATCTCTTCCAAGATGTGATTAAACAATTTGTGGAATAAAGGTAAATACTCATCTTGTTTCAATGAGAAGTGGCAGCATTTGCATAATTTGGGCATGAATAGGTTCTCACATTTTTTACTAGCCTGTCATGATACTATTTCTTAATATTTCTTCTTGATTTATTTCACAATTAGTTTCTCACCCATAGTAAACCATAATACACAGTTTTTTCTTAGTGTCAACTTCTTACCAATCAACATGACAAAAAAATGTAGTCTCATCACTAAAACCTCTTTTTACACAGAAGGAGCCCATTTTCACATGATTGCTGATAACAACAACATTATGTACGATGTGTCACACACAAAATCTTAAAAGTCAACTCAGCTAACAACTATGTCCAATCTGATTTGGGATGCATACAGTTCTATATAACACAAATTGTTGTCCAAAATGTTCTAGAATTTCTTTGTCAAAATAATTATTACAACGACATCTGTTTTTAGAAACAGTGGTGATTTATGCAAAAATTATACCTTTTTACGGTTACAAAAATGCGATTTGCAAAAGAAATTTTATATATTCCTGAAACAAAATTTAGAAATTTAAAAATACACCACGTCCAATGATTTGTTTACATATTGCAGTATTAAATTATTATGTCAAGCGGAAATGTTTATGGTGAAGGTAACTGCGGTTTTTGAATACACTGAAGACTATGGTCTGATGACCAATCAATTACGATTTTCTACAGCTCATATAACATTTGGAATTTTGGTGAATACATGTGATATACGAAAAACACTGTATATATGAAATGAAATCTAATAAAAAGCTTTAAAGTTAACAATTATTTTTAAATATAGACTTCTGTAAAGTGAAATCTGTAGGACGACCAGTTTTCATAATTTTATGTCTTCTTGGTTTAACTCGCACTAAAGAGATAAATTTGGAAAAGAATACTATTACATAAATACTACAAAGTATCGCCTACCTATATAAGAGTCGTAAATCTCATACTATACGATCTAAATCGGTATAAATGTTAAACAAATGGATGTGGAATCGTATCTTTCGGTTTTGCCCAGGCTGGTGTCGTAACGACCTGTTGATCCAGGAAGCCCTTCGTTTTTATTTTTTATACTCTCAAGAACACAATCTCGTGTTCTGCACGAAATTAGTGAACACCTGAGGAAATGGGTCTTCCTAAATGTGTTCTAGATGATTTTCTTGTGTTTGTGCGCAGCTCAAGGTAAGTTTGAAATTTGTACTAATACACAATGGTAACAAATTCAGTTCAGTATCAGCTGCTCCCTCAAGGGAAGTTAAAGAAGAACATAAAATCATAGTTTTGATTTTTGAGAAGATTAAGTCTCATAAACATCAATGGATGGTTTGTCTAGACTTATGAATGGTAAACTTTCTCCTTGGTTTGCAAAGTGCTTCTGGTGTCTTTGGAATAGCAGAGACAAAACACATTACTGTGTTAGAGAAAATAATGGTCTAAGAGAGAAAACATGCACGGAGGGAGAAAGAATATCATTAACGACCCCTCAGTTGGACGAGAGAAAATCATCTTTCCTCCACTGCATATCAAGTTGGGCCTTTTGATGCGATTTGTAAAGGCTTTTGATAAGAACGGGTCACGTTTTTCATACATAGGGAATAATATTTGAGGAGTTGAGTACGGAAAAATTAAAGCGGGAATATTTGACGTTCCACAAATAAGGCAACTCAGCATATGAAAACTGCGGAGGTCCACTACCAAGGAAGATCGGATATGCACGTGGTGCAGTTTACTGCTGGAATTTAAAAATGGACCGCTCCCTAATACACTCAAGAATGTCATAGAAAAGAAGCTTCCTAAATGTTGAGGGACTATTTCATCAGTGACTTTTTTATTTAGTATAGAATAATATTTATATAATACAATAGTAAAACTATTGTTTCATATTTATCCATGGACTCATATTAAAACAGTATAACAAATAAATCACTAAAATCTTGTATTTTAGAATTTTGAGCTCCTTGGTAAATATTAATGAAATGTTTGAATTCATGGGATCAAATTCTCAGAAAATCAGCTCAAAACACTCCGGTGTTATGCAAATAAATAGCACTTTATACGAATATTAATGCTATCTTTTTCACTCAAGGTTAGTTAATGCAATTATTGTAAGCAACATAAAAGTTGGAGCATTTTAAACATTTCATAGGATTTTTAGCCACCTCATTGTTACACTGATAATAATGTATGTCTTTCCTCGTGAGTATTAACTTTTGCTCTGTGGTCAGTGGTAATGAAGGTTAGAATGTAACGAACATTGAATCAGAATTATTGCAAAGGGTCACTGTCTTACTTGAAAGGGCAGGGTAGAAAGAAAATGGTACCGCCCTAGGTGGCCAAGCGGTTCCAGGCGCTACAGTCTGGATCCGCGCGACCGCTACGGTCGCAGGTTCGGATCCTGCCTCGGTCATGGATGTGTGTGTTGTCCTTAGGTTAGTAAGGTTCAAGTAGTTCTGAGTTATAGGGGACTGATGACCTCAGAAGTTAAGTCCCATAGTGCTCAGACCCATTTGAACCAAAGAAATTGGTCATAACCTTGTTCGAGGAGCCATAACATCCTTTGCATGAAATGAGTTAGAGATACATCAGGAAATGTTAATCTTCCTGAACGAGAGTCCAGCGTTTCCGTGCCTGTGCCACGACGCACATAACATACAATTTGGACTCCAGATGTACTGCAGATATTGTTTATTATCTGCTGTTTGATTCTGCTGAAAGAACAAGTTTTGGGAAGCACTCGAACATGTTGGTTGGCTACACCAAAATTGGCTACCTCACGTGAACCGGCCAATGCGAAGGCCCTCGTGATAAAATAAAACGTTATAAACTACACAGAGGGCATCCACCGCATTCACCAAATTTCATCACTAAAACCCAGCGAGGTGACGAAGTGGGATGACCCACAAGTCACAGTTAAGAGACCAGTGGTTTGTATCTCAGTCAGTCCATCCATGTGTAGGTTTCCTGCAGTCTTCCAAGCATAAGCATAGACTGGATAATGATAAGAAAGAAACCTAAATGTAAATGCAATTACTGAGATTCGAACCACTGCCCTCCTGACTGTGAGTCCTGGGTCTTCCCACCTCGCCACCTCGCTGGGTTTGTGCTTTTGTCTAAAGATAGGAGTATTCTCGTATACAGAAATATGGAAGTGACTGCGCATGCGCATGCGCGCGTGTCTGTGTGTGTGTGTGTGTGTGTGTGTGTGTGTGTGTGTGTGTGTGCCTAACGCGGCAAAGGAAAAAACAGCTTCCAGTCATCACACAACGGCGAAATACAGGTTCTGTGCCGTTTTCAGGGGAATCTTATACCATTGTCCCTGAAAAATATTGGGAACGTCAGGTA
Organism: Schistocerca piceifrons; assembly: GCF_021461385.2. Classification (NCBI taxonomy): domain Eukaryota; kingdom Metazoa; phylum Arthropoda; class Insecta; order Orthoptera; family Acrididae; genus Schistocerca; species Schistocerca piceifrons. The sequence goes on from NC_060149.1 coordinate 226,486,563, forward strand.
GTGATGATGGAAGTGAGTAGTGATCACGTACACTTCATTCCCAATTTGACGATGAAGGCTCAAAAATGCTGAGATCTGTCACTGTGTTGGCCAGGGGAGATGAGACAACTCAATCTCTTGGTCACAAACCAGTCCTGGACTATGTGAGCTGTGCGAACAGGAACCATGTCTTCTTGGAACACAGCATCTACATCTACATGATTACTCTGCTGTTCACAAAAAAGTGCCTGGCAGAGGGTTCAATGAACCACCTTCAAGCTGTCTCTTTACCGTTCTACTCTCGAACGGAGCGCGGGAAAACGAGCATTTAAATTTTTCTGTGCGATCCCTGATTTCTCTTAATTTATCGTGATGATCATTTTTCCCTATGTAGGTGGGTGCCAAGAGCATGTTTCCACAATCGGAGGAGAAAACTGGTGATTGAAACTTCTTGAGAAGATCCCATCGCAACGAAAAGCGCCTTTGTTTTAACAATTGCCACTCCAATTCACGTATCATGTCTGCGGCACTATCTCCCCAACTTCGCGGTAATACAAAACGAGCTGCCCTCCTTTATACTTTTTCGATGTCATCCGCCAGTCCCATCTGATGCGGATCCCACACCGCACAGATACGTTCCAGAATACGGCGTACAAGCGTGGTGTAAGCAGTCTGTTTAGAAGACCTGTCGCACCTTCTAAGTGTTCTGCCATTGAACCTCAGGATTTGGTTGGCTCTACCCACAACATTATCTATGTGATCGTTCCAATTTTGGATATTTATAATTGCAATCCGTTACTATTTAGTTGAATTTACACCCTTCAAATTTGTGTGACTTAACGCGAATCGAAATTTAGCGGATTTCTTTTAGTACTGATGTGAATAACTTCACACTATACTTTACTCAGGGTCAATTGCCACTTTTCCCGCCATACAGATACCTTATCTAAATCATTTTGTCGTTCGTTTTGGTCATCTGATGACTTTACAAGACGGTAAATCAGAGCATCATCTGCAAACAATCTAAGACGGCTACTGAGATTGTCTCCTACGTCGTTACCATAGATCAGGAACAATAGAAGGTTTGTAACACTTCCTTGGGCAACGCCGGATATTATTTCTGTTTTACTAGATGACTTTCCGTCTATTACTACGAACTGTGACCTTTATGACAGGGAATCATGAATCCAGCCACATAACTGAGGCGACATTCCATAGGCACACAGTTGGCTAGAAGATGCTTGTGAGGAACAGTGTCAAAATCCTCCTGGGAATCTAAAAATATGGAATCAGTTTGATATCCCCTGTCGATAACACTCATTACTTCATTATTATTAAGAGCTAGTTGTGTTTCAGAAGAATGATATTTTCTGAATTCGAGCTGACTACGTGTCAATAAATCGTTTTCCTTGAGGTACTTCATAAAGTCAGAATACGGTATATGTTCCAAAATTCTACTACAAATCGATGGTAGTGATATGGGCCTGTAATTCAATGGATTACTCCTACATCCCATTTTGGGTATTGGTGTCACTTGAGTTATTTTCCAGTCTTTAGGTACGGATCTTTCTGGGAACGACGGGTTGTTTCTAATTGCTAAATATTGAGCTATTGTATCAGCATACTCTGAGAGAAACCTGACTGGTATACAATCCGGACCAGAAGCCTTGCTTTTATTAAGTGATTCTAGCTACTTTGCGACACCAAGGATATCTATTTCTATATTTCTCATCTTGGCAGTTGTTCTTGATAGGAATTCAGGAATATTAACTTCGTCTTCTTTGTTGAAGAAGTTTCTGAAAATTATGTTTAATATCTGTTCTTTAGTGGCAGTGTCATTAGTGACTTCAGCGTTGTTATCGCGCTGTGAAGGTAGGGGAACTCGGGGCAGAACGGGATAGCGGGGCACAATGGGAAATTGCTCTTTTCTAGACTGCACAGTGTTGCAACCTGCTGTATGGCCATGTAACTATTTCTCCGAATGTAAGGGAAGTGAGGCAGCCATCCTGATTTTGTTTGAAGTGCGAGATCTAAGTGAATTGTCGTCCGTCACGTTACCGCTTGCGTTGTTCTAACGTTTGGTGAGTTTCAACGCCAGGTAAGTTGTTAATTGCATACCCTAAAATAACACATTCCCTTAAAGTGCATGGTATTTGTTATACTTTAGTTATTTAATGCATTTAAATCCGTTAGTTATCACACTCCATAATAGTTGTTAACCTTAAAAGTGCTCTTGCGGCGGAACGGGACAGGGCAGAATGGGATAGTGTCCCGTTCTGCTACGTCATATTTTGATGCAAGTAGAAAGCCAGCCGGGATGTTCATGGATGCCAGACGCTCCCAACCAGCTACGTTCGCCGAACAACTCAGCTTTCCAGATATCGCCCGAGGCTGTCATTCCAATCCCACTAATCTGTCAATATACTCAGCGGAGTACAAGACGAAAAGGAAAAACTGTCGTATTAACAGATTCTCCTTATAAGAAGGAACTGCAGAATGCTGTCGCATGTAAACTAGGCCTACAGAAAGGAGGAGGGTGCACAAATATAAACAATGTCAGGACAGAGACGTCAGGTGCAGTGCAACTTACAGCAAAAATATCAGACTGTACACCCAAAATACTGAAACAGAGGACATCAAAGACCTTAAGAAAAATAAATGAAAGAAGTGATGGAGAAGAGAGATCAGAGAGAGAGGATGCTGAGTGTCTCTACTGTGGGGACTTCTACTCTGTTTCTAATGAGTGCTGGGTAGCATGCCAGAGTGGGCACACAATTCATGTGCTGGCATAGACAGTGAAGATGAAGAGGAAATACTGATTTGTGACTATTGTCGAAAGGGCTAGTAGCTGGTGGTTTGGTGGTCATTAAGCATTGTACATTTTTCAGAATGACATTAAAATATTTTCTTATTTTGAAGAATGACTCTTTAATTATAAAATTACACATTCCTTAGTCTGAATTGCCTGTTATACAACATTTTGTCATAGTTTAATACGATATTCGTAATTCAAATTCAACGTGTATGCAATAATTTAACAAAAAGTATCCTTACCCATTCTGCCCGTGGGTGGAGCGGAACGCGCAATATGCAAGACTTTCTTCGAAAAATTGTAAAAAATGCAAAATGTATTGTTTTAAGTGATTTTAAAATAAGGTACATTAGGTTACATTACAAGGTGTTTTTTTATCACTTTAAGAAGTTTTTCTTTGTGTTCCCTTATATCATAGAAATTCTTAAACGTTAAGTATCCCGTTCCGCCCCGAGTTCCCCTATTAATTGGGTCTTGCCACTAGTGTGCTTTATGTATCACCAGAATCTCGTTGGGTTTTCTGCCAGATTTAGTGACAGAGTTTCGTTGTGGAAATTATTGAAAGCATCTCGCATTGAACCACGCGCTATATTTCGAACTTCTGCAAAACTTTTCCAGAATTGGTTATTTTGCGTTCTTTTAAATTTGGCATGCATTTTTCGCTGTTTCTTCAACAGTGATCTGATCCGTTTTGTGTACCATGGGGGATCAGTACCATCATTTATTAATTTATGTGGTATGTATCTCTCAATTGCTGTCGCTATTATCTTTTGGAAATCATTCCACAACTGGTAGACTGATGACCATAGATGTTAAGTCCCAAAGTGCTCAGAGCCATTTGAACCATTTGAATCATTACACAACTTTTCTACACATACATGATCAGATCGGAAGGGGTGTAGACTGTCTTTTGAAAAGGCGTTAAGAGCATTTTTATCAGTTTTTTTAAATAGATATACTCTGCATTTCTTTTTGATGATTGTAGCAGTTGTGGTATTCAGACAAACAACTACTGCCTTGTGGTCGGTAATCCTTGTATTCGTCACGATACTCACTATTTGTCCAGCATTATTTGTTGCTAAGAGGTCAAGTACGCTTTCGTACCCGTTTACGCTTCGAGTTGGCTTATGAACTAACTGTTCAAAATAATTTTCTGAGAAAGCATTCAGTATAATTTCGGATGATGTTCTATGTCAGCTGCCTGCTGTAAACGTATAATTTTTCGAGCAAATCGAGTGTAGATCAAAGTCACCACCGACTATAATTTTATGAGTGGGGTACCTATTTGAAATGAGAATCAAGTTTTCTTTGAACTGTTCAGCAACTACATCATCTGAGTCGGAGGGTCGGTAAAATGACCCAGTTAATAGTTTAGTCCGATTGTCAAGTATAGCCTCTACCCATACTATTTCGCAGGAACTATCTATTTCAATTTCACTACAGTCAACTACTTCTGACAGCAGTAGCAATACTCCACCACCAATTGTATTTAATCTACCCTATCTGAAAACTGTTGGACCTTTAGAAAAAATTTATGCTGAACTTGTTTCCGGCTTTAGCCAGCTTTCTGCACCTGTAACTATTTGATCTTCAGTGCTTTCTATTAGGACTCCTAGCTCTGGTTCTTTTTCAACACTGCTCCGCCAATTTAAAACTATAATACCGATCGTTTCTACAACTAACTTACTGTGTTTTACCTACCCCCTTTTAGACGGACGCCCTTTCTGTGGTTCCCTGAGGCCCATTAACCTAAAAAACCGCCCAGTCCCTTCCACACAGTCCCCGCTACCCGTGTAGCAGCTTCCTGTGTGTAGTGGACTCCTGACCAATTAAGCAAAACCCAGAAACCCACCACCCGATGGCTCAAGTCAAGGAATCTGCAGCCTACACCGTCACAGAACCGCCTGAGCCTCTGATTCACACTCTCCACTCGGCTCTGCCCCAAACGACCACAGTCCATTCTATCGATGATGCTGCAGATCATTATTGGAGAACAAATATTCTACCATGAAACGGATCAGATCAGACAAAATTGAGACACAATCCTAGGCAGTAATATGACCTTGCAGAGTAACCATGGGGTCCAAGGAATACCACGGTATGGCTGAATAAATCATCACCGGACCCTCGCCATGTTTCGCTCTGGGCAGCATGCTGTCTGTATCGAAGGCTTGGGACATGCATATACCAGACATTAACTCGCGGAGTAATTGGAAACAGTGTAAAACAAGACTCAGCCAACCAAATGACTTTTTTCCATTGTACCACATTTAAGTTTTTATGGCTTCAGCACCACGTTTTTCTGTTACACCCATCCCAGTCGCTAAAACTTGGTTTCGAAATCACACATCAGCCTGCAGTTCTCTGCTTATGAAGATCACTTCCTGTTGTTTTGGTGCTGACAGTGTACTCGAGTGCGAAATTGAGTTCTGCAGTGATTATTATAGCTTTTATCCTCTTATTTTTCATCACTGTCCTCTTCAATGATAATCTGCGGTGGTTACTCAATACACACTTTCGTTCGCATTGTGACTCAGTGTACGCGTTTCCGCTCTCATTGTATTCAGTATAAATCTTTGATACGGCGCCTCATGAAACATGAACCCCTTCAGCTACTTGGTAACAGAAGCAAATACCATAAAAATACTGCGAATCTGGCCATTTATGAATTCACTTACCTCTGACATAACACACTTACAGCTACACAGAACACGCATTGAGGGCATTGCACAGGTGCCGTTCGTGATCAAATACAACAGCGCACCCAGCAGGTTTGGCTAGCATCTGCATTTATGTTCAAGCATCCTTTGTATTTCTCGCAGTGCTTCCATGTTTTTGTCCAACACCTATATATCTGCATCCAATGTCGAACACCCTGTATATCAACATCCATAAACTGCAAACCACTATGAAATGTATGGTAGGGGCCCTTCCAAATGAAATAATTACTGTTTCTTCTCCTTGCATTCACGTACGGTTTTCATGAAAAATTACGTTTGTACGCCTTTATACGCGCTGCAGTTAAGCTAATCCTATCCTCTGGATCCCTGTAGGGGCGTTGTAGTATATTCCAAAATTCGTCTACTAAAACTGGTTACTTACACTTTGTATGTAGATGTCTGCCAGTCCAGTTTCTCCAGAATTTCCGTGACACTGCCCTGCAGATCAGACAAACCTGTGATCATTGCTGTGTCATTTCACTGTATACGTTCAGTACTCTTGTTCATCCTATTTGGAAAGGATTAGATATACTAGTGCAATATTCTAGGAAGTATCATATGAGTATTTCGTAAGCAGTCTCCTTTGAAGACTGAGTACATCCAAGTATTCTACCATTGAAACGAATTCTGCGATCTGCTTTGCTACGGCTGAGCAAATCATATGGAATTATTCAGTTTACAGGGTACGTATATATGACGTCTGTTTACGTTAATGAACCCATTTTTTTTTCCTACTCACTCAACTACATTTAAAAATATTTTCTTTCTCAGGCTTCCGGCTTTTAAAGAGAAGTTCGCCCATGAAGTAGAACTGGGTTCTCCAGGGAAAATGATTAAATTTTGCTGCGCTACCTGTCAGACGTAGTATGTTATGGTACAAATGATCAAAAAAATCTTTGCTGCGTATTGATCTCCTTTGTGAGTCATTGAAAGCTTTAATAATGGGTAATAAAGTTCACTTTTTCCTCTATTGTGCAAATGATCAAAAAATTCTTTGCAGCGTATTGAACTTCTTTGTGAGTCACTGAAAGCTTTAATAATGGGTACTAAAGTTCACTTTTTCCTCTAGTGTTGCAGGTGAGTAAGTCACTATCATTCTCAAATTGTGGTAGATTATTTATGAGGAATTTGTGACATCACAGTTAAACTGCACAGCACCTTGAAGAAGTAACTACATCTCGACCGCGTGTGAACATCACTTACTTTTACTTATTATTCTTACTGCACGCTTTGGGCAATCAGTACCCTATTTCTAATTGCTAATGTCCCAAGAAAATTACTAGATGAGTCATTTTTCAGAGTAAATACGCAAAATATGTTAGTATGTTGTTTCCAAGACTAGCAATTATACGAAGAACAAAAGTAGCTGAATTTAACTGTTTGAGAAACTCAGCAACACGCTTCTTCCAGTTCAAGTTTTCATCAGTATGTAGACACAAAAATCTGAAGCATTCTACCCTGTTTACTGACTCCTGTTCTTGTGCCACGTCTATTGCTGATATTACTCTGTTTATTGTACAGAACTGAATATAGGGTATTTTCCCAAAAATTAAGGGCGAGTCCAATATCCGAGAACCAGTTAACAACCCTTTGAAAAACATCATTAACTATGTCTTCTGATGCTTTCCCTGTAATGGATTTTTTTAAAATACAAGCATCATCTGCAAAAACGTACCAGTTTTGCGCTCAACTTTGATTCCGCAAGGAACTGTTGTGCACAGGGACCGTAGACTACAAGGAAGGAGACAAACAAAGCATTCAGTCGCATTTCCATTACTTTTCTTACTCTTGCATATGCGAAGAGCCGGCCGCGGTGACCGAGCGGTTCTAGGCGTTTTAATCCGGTACCGCGAGACTGCTACAGTCGCAGGTTCGAATCCTGCCTCGGGCTTGGATATGTGTGATGTCCTTAGATTAGTTAGGTTTAAGTAGTTCTACGTTCTAGGGGACTGATGACCTCAGATGTTAAGTCCCATTTGCTCAGAGCCATTTCAACCATATGTGAAGACGGCTACTTAGAGGCGAAATCTAGATATGCATTAGTAGTAAAACTAATGGGATCCCGAATGATTGCCGTGTGTCTCTTCTTCGTTAAATTCTGCGAGCATCCCATTTCATTCCTTCAAAACCTGTTACATCCAAGTATTTGTATGTGTTGATAGATTCCAATTAAGATTCGTTGATATTGTAGTTATAAAATACTGCATTGTTTTATTTTTGCGAAGTATGTAATTTTGCATTCTTAGGATTTGAAACAAGTGTCCAGGTGTTGCATCACTCTGAAATTCTATCAAGATTAGGCTGAGTATGTGTGGACCGTATTTCAGGCACATCTTAATTGTAAATAAGTACACCATCTACAAAAACTCTGAGGTTAATGTTAATATTTTCTGCACTGTCATTAATTTTCAACATGAACAGCAAGGGCCCCAACACACCTTCCTGGGGAACATGGTGTCCCAGGAGAAATTGTCAATATTCAGGCATGTCACAGGAACGATCGTTTGAAGCAAAAAACTTCATACAGGCATATGCCCTATTCCGAATGATTTACGAAACAGAACACATTTAATGTACATCATTATTTTCTGTTTTCTTCAATAAATTGACAGCTTCACTCATTTACAACAGTTAGTAAATGAACATTATTAGTTTAACAAAATATCAGCTCAAAAATATAGCACATTCATCTCCAAGTATTATCGTACACGTCACATCACAGCAGATGAACGGTACACAATCAGTGTTCGAGTATCCCAGCGCCAACTTCATTGCGTTTGGTCACTCCTGGAGAACATGTTGTGTTACCTGTCAGTGCCTCAGCGTGTTCCCTAATGTGGGTAGCAGTGTCCATGATGCGACCATGCGGTTCATCTCTCGTACATATCTTTCGCTTGTACATCTGAAACTTCATCCAACTTCAAAGTCAAAAATTTAGTGATGTAATACCTGGCGATCTTAGTAGCCTGTTAATTGGACTACTTCGACCAAACCAGCGACTAGGGAAGAACGGCTGAGAAGTTTTCTCGTACGTCTGGTAAAATGAACAGGGTCTCCATAATGCTGGAAGTACATTGCAGTTCGTGAGGCCAAGAGAACGCTCTCAATCTTTCAACAAGCAAATAATTCTGTCTTGTTATTCGCTCTTCTAAACTGATTGAACCTACGAGCATTTTACTGACCGTGTCACACCAGTGATCGTAAAAAGAACTTGTAAATTGGGTTCCACTGTAGCGTGCAGATTTTGCTGGGGCCACCGATAATTATTGAGTGTGTTGTTGATTACGTTCCATATAAACGTGTCTGTATGAGCAAAAAGTAATAATGGAAGCAAATGACGATTGTCATATAACCAGTGACAAAATGTAATTACGGTGCTATTGTCGCTATTATGAAGATTGCGAAAAGGTAGTATGTAGAATGGGTAAAAGTAACCAGCGAGGGCGAGGACATAGGTTGTTGCGACAGCGGCGCTTCCCAGGGGAGTGACACGCCAGAAGACGACTTGGCTGCTCTTTGCTCTGCGGTTGTGCAGGCGGTATTACGTTGGTCTGAACCCATACCCCTCAGACAGGCGACAGACGGCGGCTGACGTTGTGACGTCGAGTCCCTCCCAGGGTCTCATCCTTTGCGGCAGCAGACAGGAGCAGCAAGCCAGCAGGGCTATGACGCCAAGTCTCACAAACGACCGAGTGTGGCGTCAGACACAGCCTGGTCTCGAACCATAGGCTGCTGCTGGCGCTGCCCAGTCGTCTGATTGGCCAGTCTTTGAGTGATTATTGCATGTTGACGTAGAACATGGGCGGTGGCCACATTAATGTTACGGGACCGTGCAAAATTCGGAACCTGTATGCTTCCAAATCACCTACAGATTTATTCACGTATTCTTTCCACTACACTGTATAAGCACTATGAAAAATGTCATTATTTTCTCTCCTTCCTGGGGAGCAGTTTCAATGGCCAGCAATGTATTTTCGATCGTTCTTACAATGTGCTTCAAGGGTGTCATTAACTATTACCACTGGCGGATTCTGATATCTACTCCAAAAGAATATTTGCATATATCTCCACGGTTTGCCCGGTGTTGCAAGTATGAAGCAAGTAATGGTTTCCCATGATTTAGCATTACAGCACATAACGTGTCATCTAGCACTGGAGCTGTTTCCTAGCTAGTGGAAGTGGAGCGTACTGGTTTTGCACATATATTAGTTATACGACGAATCTAATTTTCGTTGAGCGAAGAGCAGTAGAAAGTAAGAAGGAAAGTTCAATAGCCAATCATTCTGTTTTGAACAGCGTGCTCACCAAAGATATTAACTAACAACGAAACTAGTCTTCCTACAACGAAGACGATGGAGACATAACGGAACGTTGGGGCTCAAATCCTCAACGACGACGATATGATTACGTACAGAATACGTCCTCAGTGGGAAAAGGATGGGGAAGAAATTCGTCTGCGCCTCATTCAAAGAATCGACCTGGAAATTCCTTGCATCGATTCAAGTGAACCATAGACAACCTTAATCTGAATGGACAGAGCATTTACTCGAACTCTGTTTCTACTGGAAGCAAATCTACCATCTTATTAGAAATAAATTATTGTTCATTTAATGCATCAGAATGAAGAAGTCAAATCTATATTGCCGCTTTGAACACCTATTATCAACATTAATAACTGTTTAAGATAATCAGGGAATCTAGCAATGAAATAATTACACAGGCCAAAAACAGACTGTTTTTTATATCTAGGATTTTAGAATTGATTTTAGCCACAGTTGGGGCATTGAATCAAGAAGTGAAATCAGTCTTCCTCTATCTGCTCTTCTTTTTTTTTATCATTGTTGTTTAACATGCACTTCTACGTGAAATGTGCATTGGTAACTCTGGTTTGTGCACTTCTAAATCACATGTACGAGGATTGGTTCCTGCAGGTTTGCCCTATTGCCGGTCTGCTTTCTAATTAGTTTCAAGAATGTCCACCAGATGGAGTTGGAGGTTACTGTGTGAGCTCCGGCCGTCCAGGCCTGAGCGAGAATGACATCGCTTGATCTATGCTATAGTTTATTGCACTAGTGCAGTTGAACAGAAATAATATAAGTTAAAATAGAAGAAGTTTCGTAAATCTCTTTGATGGTTTTTGTTACATATGCAGAGAATAAACACTGAAAGGAAACCGAATACCTATTATTGACTTCGTAAGACTTTTGCAATAAATTTGTAAAACGTGTACAGAACATTTACAATTGTGGACTACCGGGAAACGAAAACGTCTGAAACTTAAGTCACTCCGATACCTGTTGTTTGTGAGAACTGGTGTTGTCCCTCTGATACTAATGATGATGACAGTGATTAAGCCGGTACAGCATTAATTACTCAGGGTTTAAACTAGGATGAGTTAATAACGCACCAGAGATCTCAAGGGAAACTAGCAATGACGTAATTACACAGGCCAAGAACAAAATGTTTTTTTATATCTAGGATTTTAGAATTGATTTTAGCCACAGTTGGGGCGTTGAATCAAAAAGTGAAATCAGTCTTCCTCTATCTGCTCTTATTCTTTTGATCATTGTTGTTTAATATGCACTTCTACATGAAATGTGCATTTGTAACTCTGGTTTGTGCACTTGTAATCCACATGTATGAGAATTGGTTCCTGTAGGTTTGCACTATTGCGGGTCTGCTTTCTAATTAGTTCCAGGAATATCCACCAGATGGAGTTGGAGGTTACTGTGTGAGCTAGGCCGTACAGGGCTGAGCGAGAATGACGTCGCTTGATAATTCAGTTAGGAAACGTCTATGTTGTAGTTTTTTACACTTGTGTTGTTGAACAGAAATAATATAAAATAAAGTAGAAGATGTTGCGTAAATCACCTTGATGGTTTTTGCTACATATGCAAAGAATAAACGCTGAAAGGAAACCGAAAACCTATTATTGACTTTGTAAGGCAATAAATCTGTAAAACTTGTACAGAACATTTACGATTGTGGACTACCGGGAAATGAAAACTTCTAAAAAAAAGCCACTCCAAAACCTGTTGTTTGTGAGGACTAGTATTGTCCCTCTGATACTAATGACAATGACAGTGATTATGCGGGTACGGCATTAATTCCTCTGGGTTTAAACTGGGATGAGTTAATAACCCACCAGAGATCTCAAGCTGGAGCTCATTTTTAGATGATTTCTGATAACAAAAACATTACACACGATGCGTCACATACAAAATCTTGAAAGTCAATTCAGCTAACAACTATGCCCAATATGATTTGGGATGCATACAGTTCTATGTAACACAAAATTTTTGTCCAAAATGTTCTAGAATTTCCTTTGTCAAAATAATTATTAGTACGTCATCTGTTTTTACAAACAGTGGCGATTTATGCAAAAATTATACCTTTTTGTGGTTATATATTCCTGTAGCAAAATTTAAAAATATAAAAATCCACCATGTCCCAAGATTTGTTTACATATTGCAGGTTATTAAGTCAAGTGGAAATTTTCTGGTGAAGTTAATTACAGTTTTTGAATACACTCAAGACTATTGTCTGATAAACAATCAATTACTTTTTTCTATAGCTCATATGACATTTGGAATTTTGGTGAGAAACTGTCATATACGGGAAAAATGTATATATGAAATGAAATCCAATAAAAACCTTTAAGGTTAACAATATATTTAAATATAGACTGCTGTAAAGTGAAATCTGTAGGATAACCAGTTTTCATAATTTTATGTCTTCATGGTTTAACTCGCACTAAAGAGGTACCTATATAAGAGTCGTAAATCTCATACTATACGATCTAAATCGGTATAAATGTTAAACAAATGGATGTCGAATCGTATCTTTCGGTTGTGCCCAGGCTGGTGTCGTAACGACCAGTTGATCCAGGAAGCCCTTCATTTTTATTTTTTATATTCTCAAGAAGACAATCTCGTGTTCGGCACGATATTAGTGAACACCTGAGGAAATAGGTCTTCCTGAATGTGTTCTAGATGATTTTCTTGTGTTTGCGCACAGCTCAAAGCAAGTTTGAAATTTGTACTAATACACAATGGTAACAAATTTAGTTCAATGCCAGCTGATCCCTCAAGGGAAATGAAATAAGAACATAAAACCATAGTTTTGATCTTTGAGAAGATTAAGTCTCATAAACATCAATGAATGCTAAACTTTCTCTTCTCGTGACTCTGGAATAGCAGAGAAAAAACACATCACAGTGTTGGAAAAGAACGGCCAAATAGAGAAAACATGTTCGGAGGGAGGAATAATGTCATTAACGACCCCTTCATTGAATCATATCAAGTTGTGCCTATTGAAGCAGTTTGTAAAGGCTTTTGATAAGAACGAGCCACGGTTTGAATATATAGCGAAAAACGTCTGAGCTGAGAACGGAAAAATTCAGGCACAAATATTTGATGATCCACAAACAATGCAACTCTGCATATGAAAACTGCCGAGGAACGCTACCAAGGAAGATCGGATATGCACGTGATGGCAGTTTGCTGCTGGAATTTAAAAATGGACCGCTTCATAATATATTCAAGAATGTCATGGAAAAGAAGTTTCCTAAATGTTCAGGGACTGGATGTTATCATCAATGACTTTTTTATTTAGGATATAATAATATTTATATAATACAATAACAACATTATTGTTTCCTTTTTTATCCATGGACTTATATTTAAACAGTATAACATATATTTCACTAAAATCTTGTATTTTAGAATTTTGAGCTCCTTGGAGAATATTAACTAATTGTTTGAAATGAGGGCATCAAATTCTTAGAAAATCAACTCAAAACACTCCACTGTTATGCAAATAAATAGCATTTTACACGAGTCTTAATGCTATCGTTTTCAGTCAAGACTAGTTAATGCAATTGTAGTAAGAAACTTCAAAGTTGTAGCATTTTAAACATTTCATAGGATTGTTTGCCAGGTAATTGTTACACTGATAATAATCTATGTTTTTACTCGTGAGTATTAACTTTTGCTCTGTGGTAATGAAGGTTAGAATGTAACGTACCTTGAATCGGAATTATTACAAAGGGGCACTATCTTACTTGAAAGGACAGTTTAGAAAGTTGGTCATAACCTTGTTCAAGGAGCTGTAATATCATTTGCATGTAATGAGTTAGAGAAACATGAGGAGTTGTTAATCTTCCTGAACGAGAGTCCAATGTTTCCATGGCTGCACCACATCGTACATAAAATACAATGTGGAATGCTGATGTGCTGCTATTATTTTTTATTATCTGTTGTTGGATTCTGCTGAAAGAACAAGTTTTGAAGTACTCGAACATGTTGGGTTGGCTACACCAAAAATAGCTACCTCACGTGAACTGGCCAATGCGAAGGCTGTCTTGATGAAAGAAAACCTTATAAACTACACAGAGCGCATCCTTCGCGTTCACCAAATTTCATTAATAAAACGCAGCGGGGTGATGAAGTGGGATGACCTGACAGAGATTCGAACCACTGTCCTCCTGACTGTGAGTCCTGTGTCTTCCCACTTCGCCACCTCGCTGGGTTTGTACTTTCGTCTAAGGAAAGGAGTATTCTCCTACACAGATATGTGGACGTGATTGCGCATGCGCGCGTTTCTGTGTGTGCGCGTGTGCGTGTGTACGTGTGTGTGTGTGTGTGTGTGTGTGTGTGTGTGTGTGTGTGACTGTGAGCTCGTGGTCATGTGCTCGGCGGAAGGCGGGCTGGGGCGACGGTAGCAGACGCGAACGCGTACCTCCAGGAACGTTACGACGCTTTCTCGTGTGTCGGATAGCCAGATGACGGATTTACTACCGTTCCTGTTCCCTTGAACAATCTTATAGTACACAGCCATCTCTGCAGAAGCAGAGAAAGAAGGAGGAACTTCGTAACTTGGTCATTTCTAGCACTAGTCTATATCTACATCTACAGGGCGTGGACACAAATATGGAACAACGTAAAGTACATCTTACCACGCCTAACGCGGCGAAGGAAAAAGCAGCTTCTAGTCATCACAGAACGGCTAAATACAGGTTCTGTGCCGTTTTCAGGGGAATCTTATACCATTGTTCCTGAAAAATATTGGGAACGTCAGGTAGTGATGAAGGAAGTGAGTAGTGATCACGTACACTTCATTCCCAATTTGACGATGAAGGCTGAATATTGCTGAGATCTGTCACTGTGGTGGCCAGGGGAGATGCGACAACTCAATCTCTTGGTCACAAACCAGTCCTGGACTATGTGAGCTGTGCGAACAGGAACCATGTCTTCTTGGAACACAGCATCTACATCTACATCTACATGATTACTCTGCTGTTCATAAGAAAGTGCCTGGCAGAGGGTTCAATGAACCATCTTCAAGCTGTCTCTCTACCGTTCCACTCTCAAACGGTGCGCGGGAAAACGAGCTCTTAAATTTTTCTGTGCGAGCCCAGGTTTCTCATATTTTATCGTGATGATCATTTCTCCCTATGTAGGTGGGTTCTCGCGATCGGAGTAGCAAACTGGTGATTTAAATATCATGAGAAGATCCCATCGTAACAAAAACCGCCTTTGTTTTAATGGTTGCCACAATTCACGTATCATGTCTGCGGCACTATCTCCCCAACTTAGTGGTAATACAAAACGAGCTGCCCTCTTTTATACCTTTTCGATGTCATCCCGCAGTCCCATCTGATGCGGATCCCACACCACACAGAAACATTCCAGAACAGGGCGGACATGCGTGGTGTAAGCAGTCTCTTTAGAAGACCTGTCGCACCTTCTAAGTGTTCTGCCATTGAATCTCAGGCTTTGGTTGGCTCTACCCACCACATTATCTATGTGATCGTTCCAATTTAGGGTATTTGTAATTGCAATCCTTAATTATTTAGTTGAATTTACATCCCTCAGATTTGTGTGACTTCCGCGAAACGAAATTCAGCGGATTTCTTTTAGTACTCATGGGAATAACTTCACATTTTACTTTACTCAGGGTCAATTGCTACGGTTCGCACCATACAGATTCCTTATCTAAATCATTTTGTAATTTGTTTTGGTCATCTGATGACTTTACAACACGGTAAATGACAGCATCATCTGCAAACAATCTAAGACAGCTACTGAGATTGTCTTTTATGTCGTTAATACAGATCAGGAAAAATAGAGGGCCTATAACACTGCCTAGGGGAACGCCGGATATTATTTCTGTTTTACTTGATGTCTTTCCGTCTATTACGACGAACTGTGACATTTCTGACAGGAAATCACGAATCCAATTGCACAACTGATGCGATATTTCATAGCCATGCAGTTACGTTAGAAGACGATTGTTAGGAACGGTGTCGAAAGCCTTCTGGAAACTTAACAATATGGAATCAATTTGAAATCCCCTGTCGATAGCTCTCATTACTTCATGACTATAAAGAGCTAGTGTGTTTCAAAAGAACGATATTTTCTGAATCCGTGCTGAATACGTGTCAAAAATGGTTCAAATGACACTGAGCACTATGGGACTTAACAACTGAGATCAACACTCCCTTAGAACTTAGAACTTCGTAAGACCTAACTAATCTAAGGACATCACACACATCCATGCCCGAGGCAGGATTCGAACCGGCGACCGCAGCGGCCGCGCAGTTCCAGACTGTAGGGCCTAGAACTGCTTGGCCACAGTGGAAGGCAGCTACGTGTCAATAAAGCGTTTTCTTCGCGGTACTTCATAGTGTTCGAATACAGTATATGTTCCAAACCCCTACTGCAAGCCGACGTTAGTGATATGGGCCTGTAATTGAACGGATTACTCCTGCTTCCTGTTTTGGGTATTGGTGTCACTTGAGTAATTTTCCAGTCTTTAGGTACGGATCTTTCTGTGAGCGAGCGGGTGTATATAATTGCTAAATATGGAGCTATTGTATCAGCATACTCTGAGACGAACCTGACTGGTCTACTATCAGGACTGGAAGCCTTGCTTTAATTAAGTGATTCTAGCTGCTTGGCGACTGCGAGGATATCTATTTCTATGTTTCTCATCTTGGCAGCTGTTCTTGATTGGAATTCAGGAATATTTACTTCCTCTTCTTTGTTGAAGGTGTTTCGGAAAATCGTGTTTAATAACAGTTCTTCAGTGGCACTGTAATCAGTTACTTCACCGTTGTTATCGCGTAGTGAATGTATTGATTGCGTCTTGCCACTGGTGTGCTTTAAGTACGATCAGAATTTCTTTGGGTTTTCTGCCTTATTATTTGTCCAGGATTATTTAATGCTAAGAGGTCAAGTATGCTTTCACAAGCATTTACGCTTCGAGTGGGCGTATGAACTAATTGTTCAAAATAATTTTCTGAGAAAGCCCCAGTACAATTTCGGATGACGTTTTATGCCTGCTGCAGTTTTAACGTATAATTTTTCGAGCATATCGAGGGTAGAATAATGTCACCACCGACTATTACTGTATGAATAGGGTACCTATTTTAAATGAGACTCAAGTTTTCTTTGAACTGTTCAGCAACTGTGTATTCTGAGTCGATGGGTCGGCAAAACGACCAAATTAATAAATGGTTCTAATGGCTCTGAGCACTATGGGACCTAACATCTGAGGTCATCAGTCACCTAGAACTTAGAACTACTTAAACCTAACTAACCTGAGGACAGCACACACATCCATCCCCGAGGGAGGATTCGAACCTGCGACCGTAGCGGTAGCGCGGCTCCAGACAGAAGCGCCTAGAACCGCTCGGACACTGCGGCCGGCCCCAATTGATAGTTTAGTCAAGTTGTCAAGTATAACCTCTACCCATACTATTTCGCAGCAACTATGTATTTCTATTTCACTACAAGGCAAACTACTTCTCACAGCAATAAATACTCCACCACCAATTGTATTTAACCTATCTTTTCTGGAAACTACTAGATCGTTAGAAAAAATTTCTGCTGAACTTGTTTCCGACTTTAGCCAGCTTTCTGTACCTATAACTATTTGAGCTTCAGTGCTTTGTATTAGGGCTTGGAGCTCTGGTTCTTTCCCAACATAGCTACGACAATTTACGACCACAATACCGATCGTTTCAACAATTGACTTACTGTGTTTTACCTGCCCCATTTTAGACAGACGTCCTTTCTGTGGTTCCCTGAGTCCCCCTAATCTCAAAAAACCGCCCAGCCCTTCCGCACAGCCTCCGCTACCCGTGTAGCAGCTTGCTGTGTGTAGTGGTCTGCTGACCTATTAAGCGGAACCCGGAAACCCACCACCCGAACGTGCAAGTCAAGGAATCTGCAGCCTACACCGTCACAGAACCCCCTGAGCCTCTGATTCAGTCCCTCCACTCGGCTCTGCACCAAAGGACCACAGAGCGGTACATCGACGATGCTGCAGATCACTATTGGAGAACAAATATTGTACCATGAAATGGATCTGATCAGACGAAATTGACACACAATGCTTCACAGTAATGTGACCTTGCAGAGTAACCATGGGGTCCGAGGAATACCAGTGTGTGGCTGACCGTATTATCACCGTACCCTCGTCATGTTTCGCTCTTGACAGCAAGCTGTCTGTATTGTAGGCTTGGCACATGCATATGCCAGACATTAGCTCAGGCAGAAATTGGAAACAGTGTAAAACAAGACTCAGCCAACCAAATGACTTTCTTCCATTGCTCCATATTTAAGGTTTTATGCCTTCAGTACCACATTTTCGTGTTACACCCACTACAGTCGCTAATGCTTGGTTTTGAAATTCCACATCGGCCTGCAGTTCTCTCCTTATGAAGACCCCTTCCTGGATTTTGGTGCTGACAGGGTACTCGAGTGCGATATTGAGTTCTGCAGTGACTATTATAGCTTTTGTCCTCTTATTTTCCGTCACAGTCCTCTTTAATGATGATCTGCGGTGGTTACTCAACACACACTTTCGTTCGCATTGTGACTAAGAGGCCGCGTTTCCACTCTATCGGTATTCGGTATAAATCTTAGATACGGTGCCTCATGAAACACCAACCACTTCAGCTACTTGGTAACGGAAGCAAATACATAAAATCACCAACAATCTGGCCATGTATGAATTCACTTACCTCTGACATAACACACTTATAGCTATACAAAACACTCTTCTGGCCATGACTGACACGTGCAACGTATTAAGGGCATTGCACAGGTACCGTTCGTGATCAAATACAACAGCTAATCCAGCAGGTTTGGCTAGCATCTGCATTTCTGTTCAAGAATGCTTTGTATTTCTCGCAGTGTTTCCATGTTTTTGTCCAACACCCGTATATCTACATCCACTGTCTAACCCCTGTATATCTACATCCATACTCTGCAAACCACTATGAAATGTATGGTAGAGTGTACTTCCACCTGGCCTGTGTGGACGAGCGGTTCTAGGCGCTACAGTCTGGAACCGCGCGACCGCTACGGCCGCAGGTTCGAATCCTGCATCGGGCATGGATGTGTGTGATGTCCTCAGGTTAGTTATGTTTAAGTAGTTGTATGTTCTACGGGATTGATGACCTCAGAAGTCAAGACCCATAGTGCTCAGAGCCATTTGAACCATTTGGTAGTTCCAACTGAACTAATTAGGGTCTCTTCTCCTTCCATTCTCGTACAGATTTCGAGTAAAATGACTGTTAATACGCCTTTATACTCTCTGTAGTTAATCTTGTCCACTCGATCTCTATAGCGGCATTGTAGTATATTCCAAAATTCGTCTACTAAAACTGGTTCCTGACACTTTGTATGTAGGTGTCTGCCAGTCCAGTTTCTCCAGAACTTCCGTGACCTGTCCTACATGGTTACTACGCAATTCAGACTTAAGTGCCTGGCAGAGGTTTCATCGAACCATTTTCATACTACTTCTCTACCATTCCACTCTTGAATGGCGCGGAGAAAAAGGAACACCTAAACCTTTCCGATTGAGCTCTTATTTCTCTTATTTTATTATAATGATTATTTCTCCCCACGCAGGTGGGTGTCAAAAAAAGATTTTCGCGTTCGTAAGAGAAAGATGGTGATTGAAATTTCGTAAATAGATTTCGCCGCAAAGAGAACCGCCTTTGTTTCAGTGACTGCCACCCCAACTCGCGTATCGTATCAGTGTCACTCTCACCCCTATTGCGCGATAACACGAAACGAGCTGCCCTTCTTCGCACTTTTTCGATGTCCTCCGTCAATCCCACCTGGTAAGGATCTCACACCACGTAGCAATATTCCAGCAGAGGACGGACAAGTGTAATGTAGGCTGTCTCTTTAGTGGGTTTGTCACATCTTCTAAGTGTTCTGCCAACAAAGCACAGACTTTGTTTCGCCCTCCCCACCATATTATCTATGTGGTCTTTCCGATTTAAGTTGCTTGTAGTATTTAGTGGAATTGACAGCCCTTAGATTTGTGCGATTTATCGTATACCAAAAATTTATTGGATTTCTTTTAGTACCCATGTGGGTGACGGCGCACTTTTCTTTGTTTAGTGCCTATTGCCACTTTTCGCGCCATGCAGAAATTCTCTGTAGATCATTTTGTAATTAGAATTGATCGTCTGATGATTTTACTGGACGGCAAATTACAGCATCATCTGTAAACAATCTAAGGGGGCTGCTCAGATTATCACCTAAATAATTTATGTATATCAGGAACAGCAGAGGGCCTATGACACTGCCTTGGGGATCGCCAGGTATCACTTCAGTTGTACTCGATGATTTACCATCTATCACTGCGAACTGTGACACTAGAGCAATATTCTAGGAAGAGTCGTATGAGTGTTGTGTAAGCAGTCTCATTTGAAGACTGAGTACTTCCTAGTATTCTACCAATGAAACGAATTCTGTGCTCTGCTTTGCCTACAGCGCAGCAAATGATACGGAATTATTCAGTTTACAGGGTACGTATATGTGACGACTGTTTACATTAATGAACACATTTATTTTGTCGTACTCACTCAACTACATTTAAAAATATTTCCTTTCTCAGGCTACCGGATTTTAAAGAGAAGTTCGCCCATGAAGTAGAACTGGGTTGTCCAGGGAAGATGATTATAATTTTTATTTAAATCTTGCTGCGCTACCTGTCAGATATATTACGCTATTGTGCAAACGATCAAAAATTTTTTTGTAGGGCATTGAACTCCTTTGTGAGCCACTGACTGCTTTAATAACAGTTAATAAAGTACATTTTTTCCTATTGTTTTTTAGATGTGTAAATCACTATTCTTCTCAAATTGTGGTTGATTATTTATGACGAATTTGTGACATCACAGTTAAAACTGAAGTGATATCAGGTGTTCCCCATGGAAGCGTCCTGGGACCTCTGCTGTTCCTGATCTATATAAATGACCTGGGTGACAATCTGAGCAGTTCTCTTAGGTTGTTCGCAGATGATGCTGTAATTTACCGTCTAGTAAGGTCATCCGAAGACCAGTATCAGTTGCAAAGCGATTTAGGAAAGATTGCTGTATGGTGTGGCAGGTGGCAGTTGACGCTAAATAACGAAAAGTGTGAGGTGATCCACATGAGTTCCAAAAGAAATCCGTTGGAATTCGATTACTTGATAAATAGTACAATTCTCAAGGCTGTCAATTCAACTAAGTACCTGGGTGTTAAAATCACGAACAACTTCAGTTGGAAAGACCACATAGATAATATCGCGGGGAACGCAAGCCAAAGATTGCGTTTCACTGGCAGGACACTTAGAAGATGCAACAAGTCCACTAAAGAGACAGCTTAAACTACAACTGGTTCGTCCTCTGTTAGAATATTGCTGCGCGGTGAGGGATCCTTACCAGGTGGGATTACGGAGGACACCGAAAGGGTGCAAAAAAGGGCAGCTCGTTTTGTATTATCACATAATAGGGGAGAGAGTGTGGCAGATATGATACGCGAGTTGGGATGGAAGTCATTAAAGCAAAGACGTTTTCGTCTCGGCTACATCTATTTACGAAATTTCAGTAACCAACTTTCTCTTCCGAATGCGAAAATATTTTGTTCAGCCCAACCTACATAAGTAGGAATGATCATCAAAATAAGATAAGACAAATTAGAGCTCGAACAGAAAAGTTTAGGTGTTCGTCTTTCCCGCGCGCTGTTCGGGAGTGGAATGGTAGAGAGATAGTATGATTGTGGTTTGATGAACCCTCTGCCAAGCACTTAAATGTGAATTGCAGAGCAATCATGTAGATGTAAATGTAGATGTAAAATGCACAGCTCCTTGAAGAAGTACCTACATGACGACCGTGTGTGAACATCACTTATTATTACTTATTATTCTTAATGCTCGCTTTTGGACAATCAGTACCTTATTTCTAACTGGTAATGTCCCAAGAAAATTACTACACGAGCCATTATTCAGAGTAAATACGCAAAATATGTTAGTATGTTGTTTCCAAGAGTAGCAATTATACGAAGAACGAAAGTAGCTTAATTTAACCGTTTGAGAAACTGAGCAAAACGCTTCTTCCAGTTCAAGTTTTCATCAGTATGTAGACCGAAAATCTGAAGCATTCTACCCCGTTTTCCGACTGCTGTTCTTGTGCCACGCCTATTGTTCATATTACTCTGTTTATTGTACAGAACTGAATATAGTGTATTTTCCCAAAAATTTAGGGAGAGTCCAATTTCCGAGAATCAGTTAATAACCCTTTGAAAAACATCATTAACAATGTCTTCTGATGCTTTCCCTTTAATGCCATTTCTTAAAACACAAGCATCTTCTGCAAAAACGTACAAGTTTTGCGATCAACTTTGATTCCACAAGGAACTGTTGCGCACAGGGACCGTAGACTACAAGGAAGGAGACAAACACAGCACTCAGTCGCATTTCCATTTCTTTTCTTACTCTTGCATATGCGAAGAGCCGGCCGCGGTGACCGAGCGGTTCTAGACGCTTCAATCCGGAACCGCGCGAGTGCTACGGTCGCAGGTTCGAATCCTGCCTCGGGCATTGATGTGTGTGATGTCCTTAGGTTAGTTAGGTTTAAATAGTTCTACATTCTTGAGGACTGATGACCTCAGATGTTAAGTC
Organism: Schistocerca piceifrons; assembly: GCF_021461385.2. Lineage (NCBI taxonomy): Eukaryota > Metazoa > Arthropoda > Insecta > Orthoptera > Acrididae > Schistocerca > Schistocerca piceifrons. The sequence continues at coordinate 226,509,042 of NC_060149.1, forward strand.
CCATAGTGCTCAGGGCCATTTGAACCATATGTGAAGACGGCTACTTAGAGCCGAAATCTAGGTATGCAATTAATAAAACTAATGGGTCGCAAATGATTGCCGTGTGTCTCTTCTTCCTTAAATACTCCGATCATGCCGTTTCATTCCTTCAAAACCTGTTACATCCAAGTATTTGCATGTGTTGACAGATTCCAATTAAGACTCGTTGATATTGTAGTTACAAAATACTGCATTGTTTTCTTTTTGCTAAGTACGTAATTTTGCATGCTTAGGATTTGAAGCAAGTGTCCAGGTGTTCATCACTCTGAAATTCTATCAAGATTAGTCTGAGTATGTGTGGACCGTGTTTCAGGCAGCTCTTAATTGTAAATAACTACACCATCTGCAAAATGTCTGAGGTTACCGTCAATATTTTCTGCACTGTCATTAATTTTCAACATGAACAGCAAGGGCAGCATCACAATTTGCTGGGGAACAGGGTGTCCCAGGGGGAATGGTCAATATTTAGGGATGTTACTGGAACGATCGTTTGAAGCAAAAAACTTTATACAGGCATATGCCCTATTCCCAATGGTTTTCGAGACACAACACGTTTAATCAACATCGTTATTTATTTTCTGTGTTCTTCAATAAATTGTCAGCATCACCCATGTACAATAGGTAGTAAATATTACATTATTAGTTTAACAAAGTATTAGCTCAAAAATATGTTTTTAGCACATTCATCTAAAAGTATTATCGTACACGTTACATCACAGCTGATGTACGGTGCAGAATCAGTAATCGAGTATCGCAGCGCCAACTTCAATGCATTTGTTCACTCTTGGAGAACATGTCGTTTTGCCTGTCAGTGCCTCAGCACGTTCCCTAATGAGGATAGCAGTGTCTATGATGCGACCATGCGGTTCATCTCTCGTACATATCTTTCGCTTGTACATCTGAAACTTCCTCAAAACTCAAAGTCAAAACTCTAATGACGTAATAACTGGCGATCTATGTGGCCAGTTAATTGAAGTACTACGACCAAGCCAGCGACTAGGGAAGTGCCGCTGAGAAGTTTTCTCATACGTCTGGTAAAATGTAGAGGGTCTCCATAATGCTGGAAGTAAATTGCACTCCGAGTATGTAAGAGAATGTTCTCAAGCTTTCAACATGCAAATCATTCTGCCTTCTTATTTGCTCTTCTAAAATGAATGAACCTATCAGCATATTACCGATCGTGTCAGACCAAACAGTGATCGTAAAAAGGACTTGTAAATTGGTTTCTACTGTAGCGTGCAGATTTTTGTGCGGCCATCGAAAATTATGTGTTGTTGATTAAATTCCATATAGACGTGTCTACATGGGCAAAAACTATTAATGGAAGCAAATGAAGATTGTCATGTAACCAGTGACAATATTCAATTACGATGCTATTGTCGCTATTATGAAGATTGTGAAAAAATAGTATGTAGAATGGGTAAAAGTAGCCAGGGAGGGCGACGACACAGGCAACTGCGACAGCGGCGCTTCCCAGGGGAGTGACACGCCAGAAGGCGACCTGGCTGCTCTTTGCTGTGCGGTTGTGCGTGGGTCTGAATCCATGCCCCTCAGATAGGTGACAGACGGCGGCTGACGTTATGACGTCGAGTCCCTCCCTGGGTCTCATCATTAGCGGCAGCAGACAGGAACAGCAAGTCAGCAGGTCTATGTCGCCAAGTCTCACAAAGGACCCAGTGTGGCGGCAGACACAGCCTGGTCTCGAACCATAGGCTGCTGCTGGCGCTGCCCAGTCGTCTGATTGGCCAGTGGTGCTCCAGCATTGTAGTGCAGCTACGCAGCAATTACCAAGTCCCTGACTGGAATAACGGCATATCCTCAAATTCAGCCTCATTTATACACCATTACTGCCCATTTCTTGCTCTAAAACCTGGTGGCTAGTCACACTGCCCATAACAGAGAGATCTGCTTCAGTGCAGTGGCAACGACCCAATTGCTACATCAGTATGAATTACCACGAAGGAAACTGTCTATTGACACACAGTCAGCATGGCTTTAGAAAAGATCGTTCCTGTGAAACACAACTAGCTCTTTATTCACATGAAGTGCTTAGTGCTACTGACAAGGAATTTCAGATCGATCCCATATTTCTGGTTTTCCGGAAAGTTTTAGAAACTGTACCGCACAAGCGGCTTATAGTGAAATTGCGTGCTTATGGAATATCGGCTCAGTTATGTGACTGGATTTGTGATTTCCTGTCAGAGAGGTCACAGTTCGTAGTAATTGACGGAAAGTCATCGAGTAAAACAGATGTGATTTCTCGCGTTCTCCAATGTAGTGTTATAGGCCCTTTAATGTTCCTTATTTATATAAACGATTTGGGAGACAACCTCAGCAGCCGTCTTAAGTTCTTTGCAGATGACGCTGTCGTTTATCGAATAATAAAGTCACCAGAAGATAAAAACAAATTGCAAAACGATTTTAAAAAAATATCTGAATGATGCGAAAATTGGCAGTTGACCCTAAATAACGAAAAGCGTGAGGTAAACCACATGAGTGCTAAAAGGAATTCGTTAAACTTCGGTTACACAATAAATCCGTCTAATCTAAAAGCCGTAAATTCAACTAAAAGTATAGGTATTACAATTACGAACAATTTAAACTGGAAGGAACACATAGAAAATATTGTGGGGAAGGCTACCAAAAGACTGCGCCTTATTGGCAGGACACTTCGAAAACGTAACAGAACTACTAAGGTGTGGGATCCTTACCAGATAGGACTGACGGAGTACATCGAAAAAGTTCAAAGAAGGGCAGCACGTTTTGTATTATCGCAAAATATGGGAGAGAGTGTCACAGAAATGATAAGAATTTTGACTCGACAAAATTAACAGAAAGGCGTTTTTCGTAGCGGCGGAATCTTTTTACGAAATTCCAGTCTCCAACTTTCCCCTCCTAATGCGAAAATATTTTGTTGACACCGGCCTACATAGGGAGAAACAATCACCCCGATAAAATAAGGGAAATCAGAGCTCGTACGGAAAGATATAGGTGTTTGTTCTTTCCCCACGCTATACGAGATTGGAATAGTAGAGAATTGTGATGGTGTTTCGATTAGCCCTCTGCCAGGCACTTAAACGTGATTTGCAGAGTATCCTTGTAGATGTAGAGGTAGAATCTTTGCTGCGTGGGGCAATTCACCATTGCGCTAAGCTATACTTGCTTCACAACTCACTTACGCATCTCTTATTCTGCCCTATTTTTTGACGTAGCATGGCTGTTGGCCAGCGCTGTCACTATAATACTCCGTGGTGGCCTCCATGCTACTTTCAGCGCTTACAATAAAGATTTAAAACTTTTACCAGAATTCTGCGTAGTATCACCACGCAGTGTAGTAGGAGTAACACCACCTTCATTCTGTATAAATGGTTTTCCCATTCAGAATGTTGTTTCCTAGTGAGATGATCGTGTTACGCCTCACGTACGAACAGAAACGTCTACCAGCACGTGTCAGAGTTCGACAGTGGCAGCATCGTGAACATTCGAAACAGTGGTTTATCGTTCCGCGATATCACTGTTTGCCTTGGTTGTCATCCCACGATTGTCACGTGATACGGAATTAATGCATTCAGTAGATTCCTATTCAGCGACATGAGGGATCGCAACAATCACATATGTCTTGGGCCGAGGGACATGCATATTCATTCAACTGTGCAGGATCACAAAGTAAAGTTACATGCCAAGTACCAGGAAAAAGGTTTGCTTACTACACTACAAGTATAAACGCGGAGAGTGAGGTGACGTCTCAAGCACTACGGACTATCAGTGCAGAATCCATTGCTGCTGCAACCCTTGACACAGCAGCAGAGGGAGGTGTGGTGACAACACTGGACACAGGAGTGGCGCCATGACACTCTTTCTGCGTATACCATCACGGTTTTCAGCTTTCCCATCATTGTCATACATGCTCCAATACCTGGCATCGTGCTATTGAAGACTAGTGGGTACAGGAAATATCTACTTCTAGCTCTCATAGCCGGTAACTTGGACAGCAGCCGTTACATTTTCGACTCCTTAAACCCAGTGATATTGCCTTATATTTGAGGTCTCCAAAACGTTATGTTTCACCAAGACTATGCAAGACGGCATGCAACCACACTGTCCAAACCTACCTCTATACAGAGAGCGTACAACTGTAGTCCTGGCCAACACGTTCTCCAGATCTCTCGCCCATTGAATACATTTGGTCACGGGTTGCCAAGAGACTAGGATGCTTGCACTTGACACTACAATTGGCATGTAACTGAAGCAGCATAGAGTGTTGCACCCATACCACTCACACAAGCTCAGTTCAACTCAAAGCCCAGCCAAATGAGAGCTATTGTTGCTGCCAGAAGTGGCAATTCTGTGTACAGCTTGCGCCACTAATATTAATGTGACCACCTGAGAAAAGTCTGAATGAACATGTTTTGCAGCGTGAGATGTGTAGAAAGGGTCAGTGAGGTTCTAGGGGTACAGAGAGGGATGTGGAGTCATGCCGACTCCAGGGCCATAGCCAGCTGGGTTTCTCGGTTGAGGTTCCATGGTGGGATCGAGCTGGTCCCACAGATTCTCAACTAGGTTCAATCCGGAGAGGTTGGCGGACAGGGGAGAACAGTATACTCATCCCGGTGCTCCTCGAAACACGCACATACACTGCAAGCTGCAGGTAGGTGGCATCGAGTCAAGGAAAAACTAAATTCATGAAGGGAACAGATGGATATAAGTATTTTGTTGAAATATTGTGCCTCCAGGATGATGAGATTATCCAGGGAATGCCAGTGAAAACAGTGCCCAGATCATAACGCTCCCTCCTGGTTGCAGGATGTTTCGTTTTATACATTCCTATGAAACATAATACGTGATTCATCTGAAAAAGACAGCTGTCGAGACACTCAGTGACCGCCAGTTGAAGCATTGGCGTGGAAATCACAGCCTTTGCCGCCGATGACTTGCAGTCAGCATGGGTTGCTTGAACCAGCGACCTGCTCCAGGGCTCATACACAGCGAAGTTCGCTGAACGTTCGTTGAGGAGACACTGTTGCTACCTCCTTGGGTCATCTAGGTGGCCAACTGCTTAGCAGTTGCACGTCTATTCCCATATGCACAACTTCATAGCCGTCGTTCACCTCTGTTATGTATGGCCCGTGGTGCACCACAGATGCCTCAATGCCAGGTTTGGATGCTAAGTATACTTTAACCACAGTGGCACATGAACGGTTTACAAAAATAACCGTTTCGGAAATACTTCCTCCCTTGGCCCGAAAGCCAACGATCATTCCCTTTTGGGCATCATATAAATCACTCCATTTCCACATTGCGATAACAACTGCACTGTTTTCCACATTCCCCCGTCACTGCAGGTGGTGTCAGCTGTCACTTCATATCTTTGAGTGGTTATTGCATGTTGACGTGGAACATAGGCGGTGGTCACATTAATGTTACTGAACCGTGTAAAATTCGGAACCTGTATGCTTCCAAATCACCTACAGATTTATTCACGTATTTTTTCTACTACACTGTATAAGCACTATGAGTAAAATGTCATTATTTTCTATCCTTCCTGGTTAGCAGTTTCAATGGCCAGCAATGTATTTTCGATCGCTCTTACAATATGCTACAAGGATGTCATCAACTATTACCACTGGCAGATTCTGATTTCTATTCCAAAACAATGTAAGCATATATCTCCACAGCTGCAGGTGTTGCAAGTATGAAGCAAGTAATGGTTTCCCATGAATTAGCATTTCAGCACATACTGTGGTATCTAGCACTGCAGCTGTTTCCTAGCTAGTGGAAGTGGAGCGTTCTGGTTTTGCATAGATATTAATTATACAACGAAACTAATTTTCTTTGAGAGAAGAGCAGTAGAAAGAAATAAGGAAATTTCAACAGCCCATCATTCTGTTTTGCACAGCGTGGTCACCAAAGATATTAACTAAACAAAGAAACTAGTCTTCGTACAACGAAATCGATGGAGACAGAACGGAACGTTGGGGCTCAAATCCTCAACGACGATGGTATGATTATGTACCGAATACTTCCTCAGTTAGAGAAGGATAGGGAAGAAATTCGTCTGCATCTCATTCAAAGATTCGTCCTGAAAAGTGCTAGATTCGATTCAAGTGAACCATAGACAACCTTAATCTGAGTGGACAGATCGAACTCTATTTCTACTTGAAGCAAATCTATTATCTTAGTAGAAATAAATTATTGTTCATTTAATACATCAGAATGATGAAATCAAATCTCTATTGGCGCTTTGCACACCTATTATCAACGTTAATAACTGGTACGCCATTTTAAGATAATCAGGGAAACTAGCAATGAAATAATTACACAGGCCAAAAACAAACTGTTTTTTATATCCAGGATTTTAGAATCGATTTTAGCCACAGTTGGGGTGTTGAATCAAAAAGTGAAATCAGTCTTCCTCTGTCCGCTCTTCTTTTTTTGATCATAGTTGTTTAACATGCACTTCTACATGTAATGTGCATTTGTAACTCTGGTTTGTCCACTTCTAAATCACATGTACGAGGATTGGTTCCTGTAGGTTTGCCCTATTGCCAGTCTGCTTCATAATTAGTTCCAGGAATATCCACCAGATGGAGTTGGAGGCTACTGTGTGAGCTAGGCTGTACAGGGATGAGCGAGAATGGTGTCGCTTAATAGTTCAGTTAGGAAACATCTATGTTGTAGTTTTTTGCACTTGTGTTGTTGAACAGAAATAATATAAGTTAAAGTAGAAGAAGTTGTGTAAATCACGTAGATAGTTTTTGCTACTTATGCAGAGATTAAACGCTGAAAGGAAACCAAAAACTTACTATTGACTTTGTAAAGTCTTTTGAAATAAATCTGTAAAACCTGTACAAAACATTTACGATTGTGGACTACTGAGAAACGAAAACGTCTGAATCAAAAGCCACTCCAAAACCTGTTGTTTGTGAGGACTGGTGTTGTCCCTCTGATACTAATGACGATGACAGTGATTATGGGGGTATGGCATTAATTCCTCAGGGTTTAAACTGGGATTAGTTAAGAACCCACCACAGATCTCAAGCCATCAAAATAAGCTTCTGTATTACTGGCTTCCAACAAAAATGTACTAGATCAAGGAACCAAAGTTACGTTTTACCATACAACAGAAATAGTATGCTACCCTTCTTGCTCTTGAAATGGTTATCTGAGGCAAAATATCCCTGATGAGCCATTCCAATTGAAATAAATCGCTATTGTAACTATGTAATAGTTTTAGTTCAATGGAACATCATGAGAAAATGACTCTTTCAAGATATGATTAAACAATTTGTAGAATAAAGGTAAATACTCATTTTGTTTCAATGAGAAGCGGCAACATTCGCCTAATTTCCCAATCAACAAGACAAAAAAACGTAGTCTCATCTCCAAAACCACTTTTTACACAGAAGGAGCTCATTTTCACATGATTGCTGATAATAAAAACATTACACACGATGTGTGTCATACAGAAGCTTAAAAGTCAACTCAGCTAACAACTATACCTAATCTGATTTGGGATGCATACTGTTCTATGTAACACAAAATTGCTGTCTAAAATGTTCTAGAAATTCCTTTGTCAAAATAATTATTAGAACGACATTTGTTGTTACAAACAGTGGCGATTTATGCAAAATTATACCTATTTTTGTTACAAAAATGCGATTTGCAAAAGAAATTTTATATATTCCTGTAATAAAATTTAGAGATATAAAAATCCACCACATACTAAGATTTGTTTACATATTGCAGTATTAAATTATTATGTAAGCAGAAAACTGAAGACTATTGTCTGATAAACAATCAATTACGTTTTTCTACAGCTCATATGCCATTTGCAATTTTGGTGAGTACATGTCATATCCAGCATCCTGGATGCTGGAATGTGCAAGGTATTTCCACTAAAATAAATTTACTCCCTGCAGAACTTGACATGTTCAACATGGATGTTGTCGTACTCTCTGAAACAAAGAAGAAAGGCCAAGGAGAAGAAGAACTGGATAATTATGTACATATCTGGAGTGGGGTATCAAAAGCAGTAAGAGCCAAAGCAGGAGTCTCCATTATGATAAAGAAATCGTGGAAAGAAAGAATCACAAATTGGACATTCATCAATCAACGTATAATAACTGTTGAAATGACATTATTTGCTAGGGAAGTTGTGATTATTGGCGTATATGCACCCACGAACGACACAAAAGATAAGGAGAAAGATACATTTTGGGACACCCTCAGGGAGACTATTGAAAAAATCCCAAGAAGAAAGGAACTGATTATCATGGGAGATCTGAATGGAAGGGTAGGAATTAGAGAATCTTGTAGAATAGTAGGAAAACATGGAGAGGACGAATATAATGACAATGGAGAACGATTGATTGCAATTTGTGAACAATTTGAATTAAAAATTATCAACACATTTTTCAAACATAAGGACATTCATAAATATACTTGGCAACAGAACACCAAAGAACTTCGTTCTATAATAGATTATATTATCATTAGGCAAACAAGTAGTTTCAAGGCAGTAGACGTCAGATCTTATAGAGGAGCTCAGCGTGGATCAGACCACTATCTAGTTAAAATGAAGTCTTTCTGGCCATGGCAGAATGCAAGGAGTGATACAAGTAACATAAATAAAACGAACCAAACTGAGAATGATGAAAATTTACCTTTTAATATTGACAGCCTACAAGACGAAAGTATCAGAACACTCTTTGCGGCCAGGATGGAAAGGAAACTGGTTGAATCATTTGAAGGAAGTACAGAGGAAATATATGACTATATAAAAGCTAATGTGAAAATCATAGCAACAGAGGTGTTGGGTAGAAAAGATAGCAACCACAACCGTGCAGCAGAGTGGTGGTCAGAGGAAATAGAGGTCCTCGTTAGAGAAAAACGAAATGCGTTCCTTCAGTGGTTGAATGATAAATCAGAAGAAACAAGGTCAATATACAAGGAAAAGAAGAATGAAGTGATGAAAAAAATAAGGATGGCAAAACATGAAGCATGGGAAAGAACATGTGCCAAGGTGAATAGCAAATTAGGATTTGGGAGAGCAAAAGAAGCATGGTCAGTATTGAAAGGGCTTCAACAGGATACAAAAAGCAAAACTAATCTCCAACTGATAACACAAAAGGAATGGGAAGAGTATTTCCAAAAATTATTAAATGAGGACAGAGAAGAATATCTAGAAGAAGGAACAGGGGAAGATAAAGGACATGAAGATGATGAGACCCATATTTTAGAAAGTGAAGTACTTCAGGCGTTGAGAACAGGAAAGAATGGTAAATCACTGGGACCAGGCAGTATCAGTCTGGAGTGTCTGAAATATGGTGGTGACAAAATTGTGAAACTGATAACACAGCTCTTCAACAAAATGATACATGGAGATTCAATACCCAATGAGATGAAGCTAGGTTACATTAATACAATATTTAAGAAAGGGGATCGCAAAATATGTTCAAACTATCGAGGAATTTGTGTTACAAACACATTAATGAGAATTTTTGCGAAAGTAATTAAAAACAAACTGGAAAAAAATTTTAGAACCCAAGAAGAACAATGTGGATTCACAGCTGGGAGATCATGTGTAGACCATATTTTCACATTGCGACAGATTTTGGAGAAACATAGGGAAAAATCAAAAAGTATAGGATTAATTTTCATAGATCTAGAAAAAGCGTATGATACTGTTCCAAGAAAATTACTTTGGAGAGCACTACATATGGCAAACATAAACCCTTCCTTGATTAAAATAATACAACAGATGTATAAAGATAACATTTGCCAAGTGAAAGTTGGTAATAAACTTTCACAGAAATTTAGAACAAGCTAAGGCCTTTTACAGGGCTGTCCCATGTCACCATCATTATTTAAAATCTATATAGATATTAGCCTTAGAACATGGTCTCGTAAATGTAATAATATGAGATTAGAAATAAGAGATGGAGTTTACCTACATCATTTATTATTTGCTGATGATCAAGTAGTCGTAGCACAAGATGGGGAGGATGCTAACTATATGTGCAATCAACTAGCAGTAACATACAAAACTTGGGGTTTGAAGATTAATTACCAAAAAACAGAATACTTGACTAATGATTCAGAGCAGCTATACATTGAAGGAAAGAAAATCAAAAAGATAAACACTTTCTGTTATTTGGGATCCATTTTAGAAATCGAGGGAAAATCAGAGTCAGAAATCAATAACAGAATTAGTAGCGGACGGAGGGTCATTGGGATGCTTAACTCAGTCTTATGGAGCAGGAATGTCCAACGTGAACGACAGAAGTGAGCGACAGCGCGCGACGTCACGTTACGCGTCGCTCCAGGGACAAGCAGCAGCCAAAAGGTCGGCTGTCCTGCGTCCGAGCGACCATGTCGCGCTACAAGACTGCTGCTTCCGACCAGCTGTTTCTATAAAACGGTTCCCCTAAACTTTAGAATACTGTAGCTGGAGAGTGAAGCTACAAACTTAACTTTGCTTAGGAAAATAAACCGAAAAGGGATGCTGTGCATGAAATTTACTAAGGGAGGAAGCGTCATGATTTATACCATCAACTACGAAGATCACCAGACCATTCTTCGAATACACGTGAATGAGCAGAGGAGCATTTGACTATCTCATAAATAAATTAAACACGAATGTTTTTTACATGATCAAGAACTTTTAACAGCCGATAAATACGGAAGAATGACTGACTAGCCTAAATATCAAGAATAAACGTACACAAAATAGACTGAGCTGTGGTGTAACGGTAGCGTTCCCGTTTTGTGAAAACAACTGTGGAAGGGTCGTGGGTTGACCCTCAGCACCGCCAAAAGCCAGCCCACCTCGAGAAAAAAGTGTGCAGTGAAAGTGAATAAATGCAATAGAAAAAATGGTTCAAATGTCTCTGAGCACTATGGGGCTTAACATCTGAGATCATCAGTCCCCTAGACTTAGAACTACTTAAACCTAACTAACCTAGCCGGCCGACGTGGCCGAGCGGTTCTAGGCGCGACAGTTTGGAACCGCGCGACCGCTACAGTCGCAGGTTCGAATCCTGCCTCGAGCAGGCTCCTTAGGTTAGTTAGGTTTAAGTAGTTCTAAGTTCTAGGGGACTGATGACCTCAGCAGTTAAGTCCCATAGTGCTCAGAGCCATTTGAACCTAACTAACCTAAGGACATCACACACATCCATGCCTGAGGCAGGATTGGAACCTGCGACCGTAGCAGCATCGCGGTTCCGGACTGAAGCGCCTAGAACCGCTCGGCCACAACGGGCGGCCGCAACAGAAAAGATAAAGTGTTCCTCCTTCCGTCTCAAATAGTCAAACAGTAGTCTAAAGTGTTTGTTCTCAGTGAAATCAGTGCTACAATGTGCTCCGCACTAAACATCTCTCATGCTCACATCCAAATCAGAGTCAAAAGTACCACCAGTGTGTTCTAAACGCGTGTTTGTTAAATGAGACAGCATTCACTTCCTGGCATGGAGTGTTGCATAGCATTCATGTATACTTCATTATTTGTACTACACTCCTGGAAATTGAAATAAGAACACCGTGAATTCATTGTCCCAGGAAGGGGAAACTTTATTGACACATTCCTGGGGTCAGATACATCACATGATCTCACTGACAGAACCACAGGCACATAGACACAGGCATCAGAGCATGCACAATGTCGGCACTAGTACAGTGTATATCCACCTTTCGCAGCAATGCAGGCTGCTATTCTCCCATGGAGACGATCGTAGAGATGCTGGATGTAGTCCAGTGGAACGGCTTGCCATGCCATTTCCACCTGGCGCCTCAGTTGGACCAGCGTTCGTGCTGGACGTGCAGACCGCGTGAGACGACGCTTCATCCAGTCCCAAACATGCTCAATGGGGGACAGATCCGGAGATCTTGCTGGCCAGGGTAGTTGACTTACACCTTCTAGAGCACGTTGGGTGGCACGGGATACATGCGGACGTGCATTGTCCTGTTGGAACAGCAAGTTCCCTTGCCGGTCTAGGAATGGTAGAACGATGGGTTCGATGACGGTTTGGATGTACTGTGCACTATTCAGTGTCCCCTCGACGATCACCAGTGGTGTACGGCCAGTGTAGGAGATCGCTCCCCACACCATGATGCCGGGTGTTGGCCCTGTGTGCCTCGGTCGTATGCAGTCCTGATTGTGGCGCTCACCTGCACGGCGCCAAACACGCATACGACCATCATTGGCACCAAGGCAGAAGCGACTCTCATCGCTGAAGACGACACGTCTCCATTCGTCCCTCCATTCACGCCTGTCGCGACACCACTGGAGGCGGGCTGCACGATGTTGGGGCGTGAGCGGAAGACGGCCTAACGGTGTGCGGGACCGTAGCCCAGCTTCATGGAGACGGTTGCGAATGGTCCTCGCCGATACCCCAGGAGCAACAGTGTCCCTAATATGCTGGGAAGTGGCGGTGCGGTCCCCTACGGCACTGCGTAGGATCCTACGGTCTTGGCGTGCATCCGTGCGTCGCTGCGGTCCGGTCCCAGGTCGACGGGCACGTGCACCTTCCGCCGACCACTGGCGACAACATCGATGTACTGTGGAGACCTCACGCCCCACGTGTTGAGCAATTCGGCGGTACGTCCACCCGGCCTCCCGCATGCCCACTATACGCCCTCGCTCAAAGTCCGTCAACTGCACATACGGTTCACGTCCACGCTGTCGCGGCATGCTACCAGTGTTAAAGACTGCGATGGAGCTCCGTATGCCACGGCAAACTGGCTCACACTGACGGCGGCGGTGCACAAATGCTGCGCAGCTAGCGCCATTCGACGGCCAACACCACGGTTCCTGGTGTGTCCGCTGTGCCGTGCGTGTGATCATTGCTTGTACAGCCCTCTCGCAGTGTCCGGAGCAAGTATGGTGGGTCTGACACACCGGTGTCAATGTGTTCTTTTTTCCATTTCCAGGAGTGTATATTCTTTTAGGATACAGGCATTACTTAGTGAAAATTGCCTATTAGAAAAAAAGTCCTGCCGCTTCCTATATTTTAACTGACTGCGCTACAATACCGTATACTAAGTTTTGTATAAGTTATACTGTTGACACTGCATCGCGAAGTATATTTTTAAGGTCGTTCCAAAGTACTTGATCTTTAAGTGTATACGCACCTATTCCAATATATCACACACATTAAATTCCTAATAAATTACAATTAACCACCATGAAATTTTACAAATATTTGATGTTGCGAACGTAATTCATCAGCAACCAGTGTTAAGGCCAAGCGTTTTTGTTATTCTTAATAGTCTGTAAAAGTAAAGGATACAAAATATTTGAAAAAACAGTCAAACATCTTGTGAAATGATTTTCTAAAAGTATGAAATAAAAAATATTAGAGAAACGTTTGATGCACCTCATTTTCTGTTCATGATTTCGAGCATCATTCAAAGGCACGTAGAACGTTTCTCTGGTCTATTTATTTCTTTTACACAAATCATTTCACAAAATATTTGACCGATTTCTTTCGTTTTCTATTTTCAGTTTTATTCAGAAAGCATAATCATACTTGACTCCTCGTTTGCCTTGCGAAAGTCTTTTGTTCTCAAAAGTCCTAAATATGGCACTTGATGCGAAGGAAGCCTTTTTGACATGTAAATACCGGACCAATGTATCTTTTTATGTGCAAAATAGCTAGGCCTTGAACTGATTACCTTTTTGACACTTCAGTTACACAGCTTGGCAGCTGCCTTTCGTGAAATATTTCAATTTTTCCTCAACTCATTAATCAAGTTTTCCTTAATTACCCTGATTACTTTAAAGCAGTTAAATATTTTCATGCAAAAATAGCTCTCACGCTAGTCACTTTGATACCCCATTTGCCTGTTTCTCTCTCTTTGTTTGGCTACGAACATTCGGACAAAACCACAAGATGTAATTTATAGGGAATCTTGTTTTCGTCTGCTCGAGCTTTTACAAAAACGTATCGAGTGTTAATCATACGATAAAATAGTCCTTTCTGCGTGCTGTCATTTCCATAAAACGTCGTTTCGATATCTTGAACCGTTCATGAGATTCGACGATTTTTACCACCACTTGATTCCCGAAGCGCAGGAAAGGATTCGGACGCGCCGCGAGCGACCTGTCCGCGGATATAACAACCAATGCCTCGATAATGAAAAGAGGTATCATTCCGATCTCAACTTTAAATACAATTTACATATATTGGTAACATTTCATGCGCAATAATGTATGGCTTTAAATGAACTATACGGAAAGTCTTTGCAATGTGTTTTTACCTCTGCAAATTCTTAAAAATTTCGTGCAGCCATGTATTCAGTTACGTGCAGCACAGTAACTACGACGAATAACGAAAATAAATTCAGACGTTTATCGAGCAAAGATATCAAACTATAACATGCGGAAGAATCAAAGTTTTCTTAAAATCGGATGATACGTATTCCATAGCTGCCGTCGCGACCGCTCCACTGCTTTGCCGAGTACGAAACGTGGCTGTCGCTCTGTGTCGCGCGTCCTGCAACGACGAGATTCAAAGACGTTTGAATTCAAACGTCGCTATAGTTCAACTCTTTTATCTTGGCGGTTCGCGCATGCCCGCCCAGACGCGGGAGATTGCTGCGTTGCCAGTTGTACGCGCCAAGAGAAGCAGCGCCATAGTATAGTTCGCAAACTTACGTTTCGGGGGGAGCGCACAGTTTATGAAGTAAAGCCACCACGGCCTCATTAACCCTTTCGCTGCTACAGCGACGTGCTCCCCGCATTCCGCGATGTGCGCGATTTTGTCATCATTGAACTACTCGCCTCTGCAGACACATGGTGTTTCGACTGCTTTGACACACTTTATCACTCGATTTCACAAAAACTATTTGGCCCAAGAATTTGATTTTTACACATCGTCTTGACTGATACCTTCCCCCCATAAATGACATGATTTTGTTTCGATATTCAAGGCAGTTATTGTGCAGCATTTGATGTAGTAAACCATTACACGAAATTTTGAAGAGTTTGCACTGGTAAAAGTCCATAGCGTATACTTTCCGTATGGTCGATTTTAGTTGCCACTAGAAATTTCAAAATATTACATTCAAACGAATAAAATTCATGAAGTAAGACACTTCAATATTGTTTTTAAATAAAGAAAATACTTAGCACCAAACACGGTTTGAACTCGGAACCTTTCGTTTAACGACCTTACACTTTAACCATTATGCTAACGCACCTCGACATTTAATTCGTCTCCCGGAGGACTTTAAACTATCACGCAAAATACCGAGAAACACTGTTGGTATGACTATGAACTACGTTTCGTTGAAGTACAATAGGAAATAAACAATTACCGCTGTTCTTTATTGCGAAAAAGCGGTTAGTGAGAATGATACCAACACCTTTCCTTGCTATCGCTATTAGGAGTCTTATTGTTTGTTTCGTTTAATTAATTAATGGAATATGAAGCAATTGGTATAAAGAATGCTTTTTCCAAACTTTCTACAAAAGAAAGTCTGCTATCAAGACATTGCTTTTGTTCAATTACTTTATTTATGACTGAACATTTCTAAAACTGAAGACACTTGTCTGTGCTCTGCACTGCAGTCAAGCTCTGGCAACGTCGTTCTCTGTTCATTGGCTGACTGTCTTTTGTGACGTCAGATGCGCAGAACGAACCTAAACTCGGCCGCCGTCATAAATGACGCGCACTTTAGTTGGAGCACAGAGAACTGGCAGCGCCACGGATGTCGCCCACGTACACGTCCTTAACCATACCTGTAGTTGTTTTTTGTGTCACCTGAAGCTGTCGCGCGCTGTCGGTCGCTTCTGTCGCTCACGTAGGACACATCCTAAGACGACGCAGTCGGTTTCTCACGGTCTGCTAAAATTAAAATTGTGTTAAATTAGATTCACTTTCTGCATTAGGAATACCATGGCGTCCACGCAGTTGCCCAAAAAAAAAAAGCGGAGAAGCCATATTACTCAATGTTCAGTGGCAGCTGTTTTATTTTACTGTAGTTTGAAGGCCACGTAATGTGCTTAATGCTCCATCGCACTGTTGTGTGTTGGAAAAACATTCATTGGAACATCATTACAAGACTAGCCACAAAGGCAATAAGCTGCACTTGCCTTCTGACAAAGAGAAAAAAAGCCTGTAGCGAAAAATCTGAGTTAAGGCTATACAGAGCAGTGAAAAAATTTTGTATGGTCAACATTATCAATTAACTTAAGTCATTAAATGTCTTAAAGCAAGTGGAGAATCATTTCGTAACAGATATGGCCCTCAAGATTAATGATATGCAACCAAAGTTAATGTTATGGAAAAGCCAGCTTCAGGTTCACGACATGAAACATTTCCCACAACTCGGGGCAGTCATTTGTGCATCAGATATTATCGACTATATTTCAATAATTCAAACATTTCATTATGAATTCTCAAAAGAGACTTCAAGACGTAGCACTTTGATGATTAATTTCGATTTATTTGTCATTCCATTTTCGCTTTTGGCTGCTGATGTACCTCGTCATTATCTCCAACTTGGGTTGATAGCTGTGCATTGTTGCTCCTGGCTCAATGACCTGCCTGTCCAATCCAGGTATTTACAAGACTCCTCAAGAGCAATATCCTTGACTGCACAGGATAGCCGCTAAAGTTATGTCAGTGGTTCAACGTGTGTGTGGTTCAAATGGTTCAAATGGCTCAAATGGTTCAAATGACTTAACATCTGAGGTCATCAGTCCCCTAGACTTAGAGCTACTTAAACCTAACTAACCTAAGGACATCACACACATCCATGCCCGATGCAGGATTCGAACCTGCGACCGTAGCAGCCGCGTGGTTCCGGGCTGAAGCGCCTATAACCGCTCGGCCACAGCGGCAGGCATGTGTGTGTGCAGATAGTTTTTTTTCTGCTATGAAATCCAAAAAGTCCCGCCAACGTTTGGTTTTAACAGATTTTAATCCGTGTAACTACATGTATTTGACTGTATCACGAACCATAATTCCAGATATATGACATTCTAAAATCCAAATGTCTATAAATTTATAAACATAGCAACTTAATGTTAAATGCCTGTATGTAAAGCTTTTTGTAGTTAAAGTCATTGTATTACCACTATCTAGCACACTTATTGACTTATGTATTGCTCTGGCAGAAAAACAAAAAGTTAAAAATAAACACTAGCAATAGACTCCTGCTTATAAAAGTATGCTGCAGTATTCGCATATCAGAAGTAATCACACTGTATTGCAAATATGATTTCCTAAGTTACCCATGTGTGCAGTCTTCAGCATATAGTCGGCTCACTCACACACCTGCTCGAAATAGCGCAGTGGCGGAGGAAGCTGAGCTGACAGCCGCACTCGCAGAGCGTGAACATGCTCCAGGAGCGCAAGGCTTGGCAGTTCCTATTCTGTATCATTCATACCGATCAGTGCAGTAGGTTAGCCTCGGTAGTGATGTCATTTTTGGTTATTTATCCGAATTTCCTATTCAGTAAGCTTCTGAGACCTGTTACCGATTGGTCCTCCTGCCGATTTTTCGACAACTGTACTGAGAGGTTTCAGATTTTAATATGGCCCTCTCGTTCGGTTCGGTGGGATTTATTTACAGCTAGAGTTTGGAATTTGATATATTGAGCGGTTTTAGCTTCGGATTTAGTGATTGTGTTACTGAAGAATCACCTGGACGTGTCTGGGTGGAAAGTTAGTTCATAATAGACTATTTTCCTTTGTTAGAAATATGGTTTGTATTGTTACTGTGAATGATTATAACATAGAAAACTATTTCGGTCAATATTCTCACAAAATACCTCTTTTTTTTTACGTAATTAATAGTTTAAAAAATCATTAAATGTCAAAACATCGACTGTGCTGTATGTCACATGAGTGTTAGCTGAAATTACTACTGACTTCGCATACTTTTTCCGCAAATGGTTTATCTGTTAATTAGCGAAACGCATTTAAAACTTTTAAGTAACAATGCAATGGAATTTTGTGAAACCTGATAGAGGAAACCTTCCAAAATTTCATGTATTTACGGCTTACGTCCACATCATTCGGCAAGGAAGTCAGCCTGCATCTTTCTCGACTGGAATTATGTGGAATAAAGTACTAAATACATGTGAGTTGTAGTAGCCAAGTAACACATTCTGAGACTTCATTAATCATCAAAGTTAAGCATTTTTCTGAAATATTTGTTGTAATTTACACATAAGAGCACGCTTTCTCAGTAATGAGTAACTTTGATTTCGTGACTTCCATCTGTTTAAGAAATGAAAGATGACATTCCCGTGTGTGAAACAACTGACAGTGGAATTTATACTTTTTCTTGTCACAAATAATTCACCATTTTTTCTGAATACATGGTGATCTCCGAGTTTGTGGTCAGACAGGGATCTAAGAGCACAACTTAAATTACTGAGAATGAAACTAGCAGCAATTTGCATTATACTCTAGCTTCTCACAAGTATTTATCTGCGATTGAATCCTTAACAACAGCAGACTGAGATGAAAGATTCCCGCCACAATATTTTTAGACTATACTACCACATATGAAACATTTTGAGTCATCAGATGCATGTTATGAACTACAACGAACTTATAAAGCTGAACTCGCCAACTGCTACGAAAAGGCGATTTCTTAATTTTGTTTTTATGAACCAAATCATTGATGTAACATGTAGGGAAGTAGGTACTTCATCATTTGGATCTCTAGGAGCGAGTTACAACCATGTTCTACGCAACTTCTTATTCTTTGTCACTCTCTTAAACAATGTTTCGGGTTCATGGAAATGTGTTCCGACTATGCAACTAATTGAAGGCAGTTTGTTTACTGCCATACTCTTCTTTTATTTATGAAGCATCTTCACAAATAAAAGAAGCTAAGCGCATATAGCAATAAACAAACTGCCTTCAATTAGTTGCATAGAGGAATATACCTCCATGAATTTTGAAGCAACTACGGAACGCTGGAAAACAGAAAAAATGACAATTTTTGTTTGGGGGGGAGGGTTTTCTATAGATGTATTTGTACAATGTGGCACTACAATCCATTCCTAACCCATATTGCGAAACGTAAAATCCAAAACAAGACATTGATGTGAATAATTTGACATTTATGACAGTTTCCAGAACACAGTCAATATTCCATCGTTATCACGCATTCATGGAAGCCCATAGTCAGCGAAATTTGAACAGTATTACATACTCTAACCACACTTTCCGGTACTGTGAAGAATAGCGAGCCGTCTGTCGGCTGCTAGCCACTTTTGGTTTGTGCTGCTGGAGTGCGCATGCGCCGAATTGAGGCAGATTGCTTTTGACGGGTTGGTGCGAGGAGAACTGACAACAGCGTCTCGGTTCGCTAGGACCGTTCGGCATCGCTTCCGAAATGCTTACAGAATAATGTTGAAGTTCTCCTTCGAAAACAAGACAGTTTGGTGCCATCGCGTACCGAACCGATCGGCAAAATGGCGGAAAGATACAGAAGAGGGCCCCAGGCCTGGTTTAATATCTGACAGTGATTTGGATTCCCCCGACAGCCTGAGTATCAATATGGAGGGAAGCTCAGGGTTACTCAGGCTTCAAACCACGGGTGCAACTGGTTCCTGCAGAGGGCGTGGCCACTACTGCAGACACGTCACGTGGGCCCATCCAGACTTGACAGTGTTCCTAAATACCGCGACTCCGGACTTGTGCGGCAGTTCTCGCTATTGCCTGTACCTTCGATATGTGCCATTGATAACAGAATGATTATTGGCTGTGTTTACGTTTTTCGATTCGGTTCACGTTCTGCACTGTCTGTGCCCTCTTACTATGACTTTCGCTACTCTTTGAACTTTCCTTCTACATAGCAGTACACGTCATGAACACCATCGTCTTTGCCCACAGGAACCATCTGTTTATTCTACCGGTCTCTGCGTCACTGTCAGTGCGAGTGATCGCTCGTAAACTGTGTTCTACCTGCGCCAAGTAGGATAGAAAAGTGATGACGTGGGCTTCCTCTCTGAGCACCTATTCACTGTGAAGCATAGATCCTGAGCTTCTAAATTTGTGGACACGGATTTACAGCTCCAAATGGAATAACAACTGCAGCGATAGGAAAAAGCAGTGGTAATTCCCACAGCAGCACAGACGAAAAACAGGAGTTGCTACTCCAACTACTGCAAAACCAAATAGATTCTGGTCCTGATGGATCAATTGGGACTGACAGATCGCCTTGTCACCTCCTGTCAAAGGTGTCATCGGTTGCAGCAAGGAGGGATGTGGGGTCAGCACACCACTCTCTCAGCCGTTATTGACTTTCTTGATCTTGGAGCCGTTACTTCTTATTCAAGTAGCTCCCCAGTTGACCTCACAAGGCTGCTATATCCCGGCCCAGTCCTCCCATAAAGGAAAAATCCCTGGAAGTACTGGAAATCGAAACAGAGCCCCCACATAGCAGCCAGACACACTGACCACTCAGCTACGGAGGCAGACGAATTGTTTAGAGTGGTGCAAAAACTACACACACACTAGGACAACAATGTTTTGATCTTTCTGATGCTTGTGGATTGCTGACTGACTACTGCGCTCGCCTAACCTATGTAGTTGAAACTAGGCTCAAATTTAACATATACACTAAGCAGTGCAAGCAAATATACACAGCATGGGCTGCTGAAATGCAAGGCTTAGCACTTAAGTGTGATTCTTCCAGTAAACAGTGTGGCACATCGTATGCAGTATCATTTATCCTTGATATTATTATACGTCTAGTTCGTGACAGAAAAGTTAGAGAGAAAGTTTTAGAGTCATCTGTTCCACCACTGAGCGATGTGTTAAAAACTACCTAATCACACAAGGTAACAGCGTCACTGCGAGCTGTGTTTCACAGTACTTCTGCTATCGGCCTTATAAGCAGCAGTAGTAGTTGTTGTTGTAGTGTTGTGTACATAGTTCCGCGTAGTCAGTGCGTACACAACTTTCCCAATAGAGCGCGCCCCACTAAGCACAACAGAGCAGGCGCAGCGCTCGTCTACCTCCACACTACGAGATGGCGCTGTCTTAGAGACGGACCAAATTCTGCTTCCGCCGATCCGTGTATTAATATGTAATGCAGCCAATGAGATTGCTGCTAACGTAGAACCTTTTCTCCTCACGGATCACACTCGCGCAGTGATACCTCAACGCTCGAGGTATTATAACGAGTGTACAGACCGCAAATTAGTCAGTCTGCAGTGCATTTGTCTGTACCAGTCTATAGTCAAGTTTCAGTCTGCGCCTAATAAGATTATCATATTCCTGTACATAGCCACGAAGATAAATGTATAGACACTTTGTCAAGTATCAGAGATATGTGAGAATAAGATTAACGTACCAAGACCAAAGGAACTTCAGATTGTCAATTGTAAACAGCATCCAGAATCAAGTTACGTAATATCTATGATTTTTATTATTTTAATAAATGTGTGTGAAAATTAATCAAGTTCTGTTTAAAGTTGGTCACCGTCAATCTGCTACTCTAAGGGTGCAAGTGGCATTTCTATCGTCTGACCTAACGGCAGAAGATAAACACACCATTTTAAGACCACGAGACATATTCCTGACGCTCGCCTACTTCGTTAGAGCGACAAGTCAAATAATCTGATGGTGTGTGTACTGAAGGTCTTACAGTACGGACACCAAGTCTGCAGCTCGTGGTCGAGCGGTAGCGTTCTCGCTTCCCGCGCCCGGGTTCCCGGGTTCGATTCCCGGCGGGGTCAGGGATTTTCTCTACCTCGTGATGACTGGTTGTTGTGTGATGTCCTTAGGTTAGTTAGGTTTAAGTAGTTATAAGTTCTAGGCGACTGATGACCATAGATGTTAAGGCCCATAGTGCTCAGAGCCATTTGAACCATTTTGAACGGACACCACAAGTAGTGTTAGTCGCCGTCGTATTCTGTGATCAGCGGATGTCAACCAATCATCATAATCCTTATTACCGAGCACTAGATCGTCTGGTAGTCTGGCGAAGCAGGATTCAGTACTTACCGCAGTAGTTAGCGGTCCACTGCCCTCATTGTTGGTAGACGTGCACAAATTGTTCGCTGTCTGGGTGCCCCAAATTCAGAAGAAGCTCATACAAAAGTTTTTTCCACGTCGTTATCAAAGAGTCCCAGAAACGTTTGTGAAATCAAATCGTATCCAGATTGCGACCAAAGGAATGAACGATGTCGCTGCCCAGTCCGTGACGTCAGCTATTTTGCATGCTGCAAACCGAGAATATAGCAAGTGTCTACCTTGTCCGGCGGGAGACAACAGCAGCAACCAGTGCGCTGCATGCTATCTTGCCAGTGCCAATAACAGCAGCAGACGATGTGCAGAAGCTCATGGTGCAGCTGGAACTTAATGGAGCAGTGGCAGAATTCCAGTTGCACAGAGGCATGAACATTATACGAGAATGCAGGCTTTCTCGGCGAATCTCGATGATTAAATCTTCTCGGGTTGACAGCCGAGTCAATGCATTGGTCTCCAGCAACGTTTCAGCACGTTTCTATTCACAGACTATCCTCGAGTCCAGTGGTGTGGGAGGGTAAGCAGCACGGCTGCTGTTCCTCCGTCGACCTCTCAGGTTGATTGGTGGCCTCTCGTTGGAATCGGCATGTGGCTACTTCCTTAGGTTTTTGAAGTAGGCTTTTGCTGCTTAATCTTCAGGGGCAGGCTTCCGCCCGCCCGAGCGCCACTCTTCCTTCACCCACTTCTCTGTGACTCGGTAGACAGTCGCAGGGGCTGAAAATAGGGTGGGCATTAAGCAGACGCAACTTCTTCTCTTTATTCGCACGAAGTAATGGCCGCTATCGACAGGGGATCTCAAGTCGATTCCGTATTTCTAGATTTCCGGAAAGCTTTTGACACCGTTCCTCACAAACGACTTCTAATCAAGCTGCGGGCCTATGGGGTATCGTCTCAGTTGTGCGACTGGATTCGTGATTTCCTGTTAGGAAGTTCGCAGTTCGTAGTAATAGACGGCAAATCATCGAGTAAAACTGAAGTGATATCAGGTGTTCCCCAGGGAAGCGTCCTGGGACCTCTGCTATTCCTGATCTATATAAATGACCTGGGTGACAATCTGAGCAGTTCTCTTAGGTTGTTCGCAGATGATGCTGTAATTTACCATCTAGTAAGGTCATCCAAAGACCAATATCAGTTGGAAAGCGATTTAGAAAAGATTGCTGTATGGTGTAGCAGGTGACAGTTGGCGCTAAATAACGAAAAGTGTGAGGTGATCCACATGAGTTCCAAAAGAAATCCGTTGGAATTCGATTACTCGATAAATAGTACAATTCTCAAGGCTGTCAATTCAACTAAGTACCTGGGTGTAAAAATTACGAACCACTTCAGTTGAAAAGACCACATAGATAATATTGTGGGGAAGGCGAGCCAAAGGTTGCGTTTCATTGGCAGGACACTTAG
Organism: Schistocerca piceifrons; assembly: GCF_021461385.2. Classification (NCBI taxonomy): domain Eukaryota; kingdom Metazoa; phylum Arthropoda; class Insecta; order Orthoptera; family Acrididae; genus Schistocerca; species Schistocerca piceifrons. The sequence continues at coordinate 226,532,477 of NC_060149.1, forward strand.
AAGATGCAACAAGTCCACTAAAGCGACAGCTTACACTACACTCGTTCGTCTTCTGTTAGAATACTGCTGCGCGGTGTGGGATCCTTACCAGGTGGGATTGACGGAGGACATCGAAAGGGTGCAAAAAAGGGCAGCTCGTTTTGTATTATCACGTAATAGGGGAGAGAGTGTGGCAGATATGATATGCGAGTTGAGATGGAAGTCATTAAAGCAAAGACGTTTTCGTCGCGGCGAGATCTATTTACGAAATTTCAGTCACCAACTTTCTCTTCCTAATGCGAAAATATTTTGTTGAGCCCAACCTACATAGATAGGAATGATCATCAAAATAAAATAAGAGAAATCAGAGCTCGAACAGAAAGGTTTAGGTGTTCGTTTTTCCCGCGCGCTGTTCGGGAGTGGAATGGTAGGGAGATAGTATGATTGTGGTTCGATGAACCCTGCCAAGCACTTAAATGTTATTTTCGTTATTCGTCATAGTTACTGTGCTGCACGAAATTGAGTACATAGCTGCAAGAAATTTTTAAGAATTTCCTGAGGTAAAATCACATTGCGTAGACTTTCCGTATAGTTCATTTAAGGCCATACATTATTTCGTATGAAATGTAATCAATATATATAAATTGTATTTAAAGTTGAGACCGGAATGAAATCTCCTTTCATTCTTGAGATATTGGTTGTTATATCCACGGACGGGTCGCTCGCGGCGCGCCAGAACCCTTCCTGCAGTTCAGGAATCAAGTGGTCGTAAAACTCGTCGTATCTCATAAAAGGTTCAAGATATCGAAACGACGAATTTTGTAAATGACAGCACGCAGAAAGGACTATTTTATCATATGATAAACACTCGATACGTTTTTGAAAACGTGTGAGTAGAGCGAAAACAAGACTCCCTACAACTTACACCATGAGGTTTTCTCCAAATTTTCATAGCCAAACAAAGGGTGAGAAACAAGTAAACGGGGTATCAAAGTGACCATCATGAGATCTAGTTTGGCATGAAAATATTTAACTGCTTGAAAGTAATCAGGGTAATTAACGAAAACTTAATTAATAAGCTGAGGAAAAATTGAAATATTTTACGAATAGCTACTGTAAATGAAGTGTCAAAAATTTCATCTGTTCAAGACCAAATTATTTTGCACACGAAAAGATACATTGGTACGGTATTTAAATGTCAAAAAGGCTTCCTTCGAATCAAGTACGTTAAGAAGGCGACAAACGAGGAGTCAGTAAGATTATGTTTTCTGAATAAAACTTGAAACTAAAAAATGAAAGAAATCAGTCAAATATTTTATGAAATGATTTGTGTAAAAGAAATAAGTAGATCAGAGAAACGTTCTAAGTGCCTTTGAATGATGCTCAAAATCATGAACAGAAAATGAGGTGCACCAAACGTTTCCCTAATACTTTTTATTTCATACTTTTAGACGAATCATTACACAAAATGTTTGATTTTCTTTTCAAAAAAATTGTAAGCTTTACTTTTACAGACTATTTAGAGTAATTGAAACGCTTGGCCTTAACATTGACTGCTGATGAATTACGTTCGCAACATCAAATATCTGTAAAATTTCATGATTCATTGTAATTTATTAGGAATCAAATGTGTGTGATATACTGGGATAGGTGTGAAGATCAAGTTCTTTGGCAAGACCTTAAAAACATACTTAGCGATGCAGTGTAAACAGTATACATAAAACTTAGTATACATAATTGTAACTGAGTCAGTAAAAATATAAGAACGGTCCAGAATCGAAACCTTTTCTTTCGATAGGATCTAGAGAACTTTATTGGATCAAATTCACTTATTTCTGAGTATACATCTATATATATTTCCCATGTATTTATTTAGTTTTATAGATTTAACGGGATCCTACTACCGCCACCAGAAGGTTCCGAGTCGTCTTCGCGTAATGAATGTAAGGGGGATTCCCTCTAAACCGTTTGCTCTAAGGATCACTCGTATGCCGTGAATCATTTTTAAGTGAGCCTACTAGTACTCGGAATGCCCCAATGGGCAAGAGGATCTTCGAATAATGTGGATAAATAGTTCGATAGTCGTGTGCGGTACAATGCATGGTGGCGGAATGCCTCATGAGTCGTTGTCAGGTGGACCCACAGTCCAGAGCGTTTTCGGGAGCGGCTTGCAAAATGTAATACAGCACCATGCCGTTCAGCCAGTTGACGGCGTTAGTTCTCGTAGTGGGAAAGAAAGTGGTATCTGGGTGTAGGAGTTCGTCTGGCGTGACAGACCTAGACCTCTGTCAAACACGTAATCACGAACAATATACACTACCCCTACACCACAGCTAGCATTTGTTCACAGGTGTCAATTTGTTTACTTACGTTTGTATTTAGCGTAGTTAGTCGTGTAGTAGTCATTCCTCCGCATTTATTGGCTGTTAAAAGTTTTTGATCATGTAAAAAAATATATTCGTATTTAATTTATTGATGAGATAGTCGAATGCTCCTCTGCTCATTCACGTGTATTCGAAGAATTTGTCTGGTGATCTTCGTAGTTGTTGATGATATTTATGAAATTCTCCATGGAGTTTCCTCTCTTTGTAAATTTCATGCACAGCATTCCTTTTCGTTTTATTTTCTTAAGTAAATCTAATTCTGCAGCCTTACTCTCCAGCTGCAGTATTTTACAGGTTAGGGACGCCGTTTTCTAGAAACAGCTGGTTGGCTCTAAGCAGCAATCTTGTAGCGCGACATGGTCGCTCGCACGCAGGACGCCCAAGCTTTTCGCCCGATGCTGCTGCTTGCCACTTGAGTGTCGCATATCCAGAAGTCACTCGCTGCCGCTCGCTTCTGTCGCTCACGCAGGACACGGCCTAACTATAAGCCTTACTTGAAGGCTGAATTGGTGAGGTGTTTTGTCTTTGCGACATTCTAGAGTGGAAGGGTAATGGTCATGGCATTTTTTGTGGGTCCTGTCGTTTGTGAGAGAAGTGTTTTATTATCCTAGGTTTATCTGGGATTAGCTAGTGGGTTTTATGAATTTTCATGTTAATAGGGGTCTGGGCTTTCGATTCTAAATTCTCTTGGGTTGTAGTTACCAAGGGAACTTATCAGCGCTTTCAGGGATTGTCTACCTCTATCGTAGGTAGAATGCTTGGGCGATATTTTTAAACCTTGTTTTAAGAGGTTCTATATTGACGGCAGCGTGCAAGTCTGCAGTGGGGAAACTGGAGTCTATGTGTATGGCTCTTTTCTAGGCTCTGTTCTTTGTTGCTTGCAATCTTTTGATATGGGATTTTGCAGTGTAGCCCCATACAGGACAGGCGTATTCGAGGATAGGGCGCACTAGTCTGCATTGGCTGCTCTCTCTGTTTAGAATGGGGTATAGTACGTGGAGCCTTTGACTTTCTTTTGCCCTCAGGGCTTCTATGTGTCTATGCTATGTGAGGCCATAGTCACCCCGAGGTACTTTGTCGGGCCGCCACTCTATGTTGCGCCTGTGGTGACGGAGGGTGGGGTGTGGGCGGCGGCGTGAAGGTCTCTTCCCTTTCTAATGCGTAAGCATAATTGCTTGTGTTTTTCCACTGTTCAGTGTTATGCGCCATTTCTTGGCCCATCTGCCCGTTTTGTCAAGGACGTTTTTTACCGTATAGTGACTAGGTTCCTGTTTGAGCTCTGTGCAAAAAGGGCTGTGTCATCAGCGTACTGCTCTGTTTCTACCGCCGGTTCGGTGGGGTGTCCGCTGTGTATAGGATGGGACCTATGGCGCGACCTTGTGGTACTCCTGCATGGATGCGTCTTTTTGCTGAGTGTGTGTTGTCAACTTTTACTGCGAAACTTCTGCCTGACAGGTAGCTTTTTGTGAGTTTGACTATGTGCTCTGGGAAGCCCTGCGTGTACAGTTTATATAATAGTCCCTCGTGCCAGACCGTATCAAAAGCTTTGGCTACGTCTACTAGGACCATTCCGCAGAAGTTAATTAGTTGTTGTGGGGCAGCATGGCCTCTCTGAAAGCCAAACTGCGTCCTGGGGAGTATCTGCTCTCCTGCTATGTGCTGCTGTATGGGGAGAAGCAGGAGACGTTCATATAGTTTGCTTAGCGACAGTAGCAAACTTATTGGCCTGTAATGTTGTGGAAAGATTGGATCTTTGCCTGGTTTCGCGATTCCAATCACTTCTGCATGTTTCCATTCGTTAGGGAACTTGCGTGATCTCATTGAAGATGTTCGCGATGTGCGTACTCGCTACTGGGGGAGTCGTTTCAACAGCTCGTTTGTGACTTTGTCGTGGCCAGGCGCCTTGCTAGTTGGTAGCGATTTTATGACTGCTACTACGTCTTCTGCGGTGAAGAGCGGTAGAGCGTCATTTTCATCGTCTTCATCGAGGAAGGCGGCCAACTGCCTCCTGCCGATGGTGTCGTGTTCCCTATCCTGTGACTCTGCTGGTTGGAATTGTTTTTCGATGTCCGCGAGCGTGTTAGCCTTGTCAGCAGCACTGAACGTGAGGCTTCGCTCACCGTGCAGAGGGGGCATTTTTTCGCGTCTTTTGGTACACTGTTTGGTTGCCTGCGAAAGGCTGTTGTCTTCTACTTTAAGAGTGGAGAGACATGCGGACCATTCCTGGTTCCTGTGTTCTATGAGGGCTGCTTTCAGCTCTCTCTGGAGCCTGTTAAGCAGTCTTCTGGTGCCTGGGTTTCTTGTTAAATTTCAATTCCTTCGTGATCGTATTTTTGTTCCTAAGCTGAGTAAGCAGGTGCGGTGGGAGCTGTTTAGAGGGGGGGTCGCTTTCTGGAGGCCTGGGTGTGGCTTCCTGAGCTGCATGTAGGACCGTTCCGATGAGGTGGTGGAGCGCCTGTTCTGTGGTTTCTGCTGTGGGAGGCGGGGTGTCAGCAATGTCCGTGGCCAAGTCATGACGGAATTGCTCCCAGTTGGTGTTTTTGTATGAGTACTGACGCTGCTGACGCAGGTCTCGGACGGTTTCATGTTGGCGAAGAAAACCTTTCGCCAGCCGAGGCTTCCAGCGGCCCGGGGAGTGGAACCCACCCCGAACAGGTTTCAGGCGGTGGCTGATGAGCCAGAGACAACACATAACAACACGATAGAAACACAAACACAGAAACAAGTCACCCACCAACTCCCTCCAATTGTAGCAGAGTTTTCTCAGAATTACGAGGAACTCTTCGAGTTGCTAAAAACAGAAATCGGGGGAGGTGATGACAAAAGAAAAATATCACTACAGGCACTAGATGACTACAATACAGTCAAAACACTTTTCACGAATAAAAACATACCTCACTACACGTGCCCCACAAAAAAACACGAAACAAGAATATCGTCATCAGAGACCTCCCAAGACGACTGTGCCCCCAAGCAATCAGAACAGACTTGACTGCCCAGGGGCACGTCGTCGAGGCCGTGCAGCAGATGGGCAAAGTGGAGAGCAAGTGGCCACTTTTCCAGGTCACACTGCCAGACATCCCACAGAACAAAAGGGAAATTAAGATGGTCCTGGCTGTGCCTGTCAACACCGAGCCACTCCGCTGAAAAAACAAGACGGTGCAGTGCTTCAGATGTCAGGGCCTAATCATATCGCCGCGCACTGCACCATGGCGATAAGGTGCAGAAAGTGCACTGAGGCCCATGACACGAGGTCATGCACACTAAAACCTTCGGAATCACAAATAAGGTGCGCGCTGTGTGGCAGAAACCACACAGTGGGTTACCAAGGTTGTGAGGTCCACAAAAGACACTCACAGCGGGCAAAGGACGCAAAGGACCCCTCCCACACACGAAAACAAGACACCACACACAAAGAAACAAACACACACAGACAGGGCTTGGGTAAAACCAAGACCAGACACACCAAGGGCAACATACGCTGAAGTGGTTTCTCCCTCGAGAAACCATGAAAACGTAGCCCTATCACCACAACACCAAACACAGTCACAAGAACAACACTGGGAAACACACAACAAGAACGACCAGATCCACCAAGACAGAGGAAGCTCTAGGGAACTCCACACTCAGTTCACCCTCTCGGATCAGTTGTTAGGCATTATGGTGCAGACCATGAATCTCGTCATGGAAATGATGAAGGAATTTAGGGAGGCCCAGAAGGAGAACACTCAGATCCTCGTTGCCCTTCAGGCAGCAGTCCAGCAGTCGCTCCCCTCTGCGACTTCCACAGCGGTTTCAAATCCCATCATGGATATACGACCATACATCCAAGGCCTGACAATGTGCATCTTTAACGCAGATGGCATTGTTAATCAAGAGGTGGAGTTCAGAGAGCTCATAAAGGAGTTCTCCATCGACACATGCATGATGGGAGAAACCCACCTAAAACCGGGAATAAAAGCGAGAGTCCCCAACTACGTTAGCTACCGTAAAGGCAGGCCAACCCAAGGCGGAGGGATGGCCATATACATAAAAAGAGGGATCCTCCACCACCAAGTATTCTTACCAGCTACCAATAAAATCGAAACCGTGGCTGTGGAAGTAACCACTGCCACCGGACCCCTAACAATTGTTGCAATCTACCGACCCCCACAAGACGAGATAGACGAGGGAGATATAGCTGCTTTAGGGCAAATTGAAGGCAAACTCATAATAGGAGGCGACTTCAAAGCCAAACACCTCGATTGGAACTCTAGAGTAACCTCCAGAGCAGGCGCCAAATTGCGACGACTAGTGCGCGACCACCACTTCAAAACATGGGGTTCGGTCGAGCCCACACATTTTCCAAAAAATGGAGGTAAGCCCGACGTGTTAGACATAGCCCTCACTAGGAGGATCGCGGGGTTTGTGGCCGCAAGGACAATCAACAGAATGTCCTTCGACCATAACCCAGTGATTCTAGAGGTCGATGTGGGAGATTGGGTAGCACTTCCACGTTACCAGACGTCTTACAAACGCACAGACTGGGAGAGATACTGAGAAACTGTCGCCCCTGATATCGCTCGCGCTCCGCCACCTACTGCCGAAACAGTAGAACGAGCGCTACAAGACCTAACAGGCAACATTCCACAGGCAGCGGAAGATGCCACTCCCCCACAAACGGATGGCCCGACCCCGCAAGTACAACTCCCGGAAAACTTACTAGCCCAAATCCGTCACAAGAACAGAGTGGCGAAATAGTGGAAGATCACCAGAAATCATGCTACCAGGAGGCTGCTCAATCGTCTGCAGAGAGAGCTGCAGATAGCGCTCAATGAGCACAGAAACCAGCAATGGCAAAACCGCCTCACAGCTCTCAAAGTAGACGATCACACACTATGGCAAGCAGCCAAACAATTCACGCTAGGAAGCCGCCACTGCACGGCGAGTGGGGTCTAGCCTACAGCCATGCTGAAATGGCCAACGCCCTCGCCGACTCTTTCGAGAAGCAGTTCCAGGCAGCAGCACCCCAGGATGAAGAACATGAAGGGGTAGTCCATCGTCAACTGGCTGTCTTCCTCAATGCTGAGGAGGACCCAGAGGACATTGCAAAAGTAATTAGGTCCTTCCCCACAAAAAAGGCGCTGGGATGTGATAGTGTTACCAATCAGTTAGTTAAAAACCTCCCACCCTCGGCTATCGAACACCTCGCGAACTTCTTCAACGAGATTACTCGTTCCTGTGAGCTCCCAGCTTGCTGGAAACACGGGGAAGTGGTCGCGATACACAAACCAGGGAAAGACTCTCTATTCCAGCAGCACTACAGGCCGATTACACTCTAGCCAACTCTCAGCAAGATCTACGAGCGCCTCCTGCTAAAAACCCATACAGGAATATATTACCAGAGAGCAACTTCTGCCGGATTTCCAATTCGGATTCCGGCAGAACCACTGTGCCCCACAACAGATCATGAGAGTGGCTGAAGCAGCCACAGAAGGCTTCAACCACAGAGGCTACTGCAGTATAGTGCTACTAGACGTAGCCAAAGCCTTCGACTCAGTATGCCATAGTGCACTACTCTACAAGTTGTACACTCAAGGGTTCCCCGGGAACAAAGTTAAGCACATCAAAAGCTATCTCACGGATAGAACTTTCTCTTTCAAAGTAGAAACTTCCACCTCCACCAAAAGGCGTATTCGTGCTGGGGTGCCACAGGGATCGGTCCTGGGGCCCGTTTTGTACAATCTGTACACTGCGGACACACCAACGGCCCCCCTAGCGCACACCGCACAGTACGCAGATGACACAGCCTTCTGGACTCGAAATGCGAACAAGGATCTGGTCATCCGTGGGCTACAAAGGGTTTTAGATGACACAGAAACTTGGGCCTGTCACTGGCGCAACTCCATCAACTCTGAAAAGACGCAGATTATGCTGATCACCCGGAGGCTCGAGGAAGGCGCGGACCTTCTCAACGCCCTCCCCTCCACCTTCACCTGAACGGAACCCAACTCCCCTGGCGCAGATCCGCCAAGTATCTTGGCGTAACCTTGGACTCTCATCTTACGTGGGAACCCCACATAGACGAGGTCCACAGGAAGGTCTGTGCCAGAATGTCCATCCTACACCCAATCCTCAACACTACCAGCTCCCTTCCCTGCTCTGTAGGAGTGAATGTTTATCAGGCCCTTGTACGGCCAGTAACGGAGTATGCATGCCCTGTCTGGGGATATGCGGCGAAGCAGCACCTGGACAAGCTCCAGAGGTTGCAGAACTGCGCCCTCAGGAGAGCATTGCATCTACCCCTGGGATTCCCCACAGACGATCTGCACACCGCAGCTGAAATCCCACTCCTGAAAGAGCGTTTCCAATATCTGGCAAGGGCCTTCCATGAAAGCTCTTCCAGATCAGGAAACATCCTCATCCACTCCCTACGTCGGTATGACATGTCCCGCGACAAGCACAAACGCCCATTGACGATCTTCGACGACTAAGTCGAAGAGAAAATCCCTATATCCAATCCCTAATCCTCCTGCCTCCCCCTTAATATCATTCATCTCGCCAACCTCAGGCAAGTACCAGACACACACAGAACATTCATCACATTACACAGACACCCAAAACTACAGAAATAATCACACACACAAGTAAACACGTGGAGTAAAAGCCAAAGGCTACAAACTCCACTAAACACGTCCCCAAAGAGGGAAAAGTATCAAATGAGAGTGAGTGAACCCGACACTTCGCCTGAAGATGGCAAGTAAGAAACTTGCTGAAATGTTGCTGGAGAACAACGCATTGAATCGGCTGACAACCCGAGAAGATTTTATCATCATAAGCATGACCATGTTTCTGATTAATTTTGACACGTAACAGTGCACTGAATCCTCACAGCTGTCGTGTTCTTGGCGTAGAATTGTGACGTACAATGGACAATCGACCCCATTGCTAGATCAGATCGTAGTCCAAGATCAGTATAAAAATAACGCTTGGCAGCTAAAGTTGGTAGTAGAAACTCTTGGGTGACAACCATCATGTTTGGCCCAGACACGTTTACGGGTTTTGGTTCCCAAATTCAAGATCAAGTAAATCTAGTTTCAACCGTGATTCCAAGGAAGCTGATACATTCTGTGCGCAATATAAGCAACCGTTTGCATTAGATTTAGCAACAGAGTTTAAAGTCCATGAACCCTTAAAGTAATCAGCAGTACCTTAGATTTCTAAAGCACTTCCAGTGCCTGTTTTCCATGTACTACCAAGTTACAATGCGGAACTAGATAGATTGCAGAGTACGAGAGTAATATCCCGAGTCTCGTATAGCCTGTGGGAAACGCCCATGATTATAATTACGAAGCCAAATGGATCACTTGGAATGTGTGTCGATTTTAGGTCTACGATTAACGCTCAAACTAATGTAAATCCGTACCCATTCATAGACAAGGGGAATTGTTGAAAAAGTCGGATTGGAGCCACTATTTTTCCAAGGCAGACCTCGTTCAGACAAAAATTTTAATAACTAATACGCCAGTCGCCTTGTATCGTACTGACAGATAGCCGTTTGATGTTGCGAGCGTTCCCACAACTCATTCAAGGTATGAGAAAAAAACCTGCAGAATCTAAAATTTTGTTTTAGCGGCTTCAAGCCCATGGCCTCCATTGCCGCCTTCGTGAATGTAGTTTCTTTGAGCCAATTCTGAAATACCATGAACATATACACTCTCTAAGACAAAAGAAAAAAAAACAATGTACCATGAAGAAATTATCCAAATGGGATGGAAATCGGTAGATGTGATGTAGTTGTACAGACAAACAATAATTTCAGAAAACTTGCACGATTTATTAAAGTGAAAGAGTTCCATTAATTGAGCAAGTCAACAATGCATTGCTCCACGTCTGGCCCTTATGCAAGCTGTTTTTCGATTTGGGATTGCTTGAAAGAATTGTTGAATGTTCTCTTGAGAGATATCGTGCCAGATTCTGCCCTAATCAATTGCATAAAAAAGGAGTTAAATTCGAGTTCGGAGGCACGCCAGAAAGCTTTCTTGCAACTTAAAAAGTGACTTGTGTTGGCCCTTTGCTTAGCAAGGTTCAATCAGGGCAAGAATTTAATGCTAGCTACTGATGAGTGAGATTGTAGCACTGGTGCAGAGCTTTCTCACAAATACGCCGATGGCACTAAACAGCTACTTGCATTTTTTTATCTAAGACATTATATGTCCTGCAATGAAATTACTAGCAAATAGAAAAAGAGGCGTTGGCTGTCACATACGGCATCAAGAAGCTTCATCTATATCTCTCGCACTGAGTCTCACCTCTCACTGAACACAAGTCCCCTATTTCTATTCTGTATCCACTTAAAATTTCACGACAAGGTGGCGCAGTGGCTGCAAGATTGGGCGTTATTCCTTAGTAATTACAACTCCGAGATCCATTATCGGCTCACCACGAAAGACTCAAACGCGGACGCATATTTTCACTTGCCATACAACCCGGATGCAAAGTATGACAGGGACGAAGCACTACATTTTGCGTTAGATGCTGATGAGCGACACACCCTCGACAAATTCCCAATTATGGCACGCGAATACCAACAAATACAGGCTTTTGTCCTCTGCTCCACAAAGTGTTATCTGTCGCACAGCGGGCCTGACCAGAACGCCTACCTAAGGGCGCAGACTCACCATGGGGCACATATTTTTCGCTATGACACTGGCTTAGTACTATGTATGTGGGGTGATAATTCTGGCCATGCTCCAGCCCTGCATACTTAAGTTCCTCCACACTGCATGTTGAGCATGTGCAGAATGAAAGCAATAGCGCAGCAATCAAGTGTACTCGCCAAGTCCAGAACTACTAGTCCTCTGTCCAGTCAGCCAGCCCTGGCCCAGTGATTCAGCCCTGGCCACGCCCTGACCATCCCTCACAAAGTGTACATATTGATCTTGCCAGACCATTCTGAGCACTGTTGTTGCTAATTTCTTACACCCTCTCTAAATTTTCATATGTGGCACAGATAACTACCACAATCATGTCAGCTACCATCTATGCCCTCTCCATCATATTTACGATAGGAAGAGCACATTCCACTGTGATTTCCGAGAACCCACTTTTCAGGATTTTTGTAAATGCAACGGTATTAGAAACTGACCAGGGCCCCTCACCATCCAGAATCCAATTCGAAAGCCGAGTATATAGCTAGGACCTTCAAAATACAAATGCGCCAGATAATGATGGCAGTCGACTCTGGGGAATCACTCACCAGCTTCCTCGCAACCTACTATTTCGTTGCTGTAAACGGACGTAGTCTGGCAAAACTTTTACATGAGTGCAGACTCTGCACTCTCTTCGACCTACAGTGCTCGACTCGGTCGTCATACTGCCCATACACACAGCCTTATCAACACCTGGGCTCCCACGTGTGGGCTCGTACTTTCGGTCGGAACACCGTGTTGATCCAAGGTGTCGTCGTTGGTTATAGGAGGTGGCAAATGTTTGAGCTTGCAGCCTTCCCGGAGCACATAGTGAGACATCACGATCAGCTCCGGTTGCAACGAGACATAGCACACCCCAGTTCCCCCACTCTGCCAACTGGTCACGGTTCATGCAACCAGGCTGGGAAAAGCCTGCCTTACAGGCTACCTGCCACGCTACAACCTCTGTCCCCGTGTTAGGCACCAGCAAGGATCGACAATAACCAGTGAGGGCAACTCCCTAAGATACTTCCAGCTCCTACCAACGCCTGAGACTCTCTCGCTAAGTAATTGCCAAAGGTTGACCATTCTCGGAATGAGGTGCCCATGAAGGCTGAGCTGTTTTGCCCACCTGGACTACAGCCGTCACCCACTCCCCTGCAGGTACGATTAAGCAGTGCCCCAGAAACAGAGGATCTGCCAGCAATTCCACTAACAGCGCCAATATCAAACCCTACCGATCGCGACGAGTAAATACCGCGGTAGCCTTTTGCGAGTATTCTAACATCTTTCTCTCCTCGCCCTCAACGAAGTCGCCACATGCAGAGCATTTCCGGCTCTGTGTGCCGACAAAAGAGGGAAGGGTTTAGTATTCGACGGTGATTGGGATTCCCTATCCAGTCCGAGGAGGTCAGAAATTCGGGCTTCATACCACGGCCGCCACCGTCGCTGCATAGATGTCACGGCGGCCCCTTGTACTGACGCGACAGTTCCCGCAAATACAGCGGACGCATATTAGTCCGGTAGCCCTCGCTATTCTCTCTAGCCTTCGATACAACCATTCATAGCAGAGTGATTGATCTTTTCTGTGTTTACATTTTTCGATTCGCGTCGCTTCGTCGACTGATTGCGTACGCAACTCTTTAGTCTTCATTTCTGGCTGGCTGTGCACATTGTGAACTCTGTTGTCATCGACCACAGGAATCGCCTGTTCGTTCGACCGGTCTCCGAGTCACCGCCATTGCGAATGATGATAAACTGTGTTTTAAGTGTGCTGAGTAGGATAGAAAACATAGAGTATTATTTATTTATATAACCAGACTGAAATGTGCTCCCATCATCGCACAAAAAAGGCGAATATGTCCTGCGCACTGTTAGGGAACAAGCTTTTCGACTTATCTGCCAGCTTCAAAGACATTTAAATCAAAATAACTTGAAATATTGGCCGTTCTTTTACTTATTAGTATAACTACTCATGTCATGGTAGCGTAATGCGTCGTGTCAAGTAAAGTAACATGATGCCATGTTTTGTATCCCGCCTGGAAGGCGGCGCGTGGGTAGGAGCAGGAAACGGTAATACACGTCGGTACTGCAAGAAAGTAAAAGTGGTTTATAAATATATACAGGGCATACATAACTTTGTAATGATGAGCAAGCCTAAACCCGTCGTAAGCAGAGCAAAATATATGAAGTGAAGCTGAAGTGAAGTGTCCCAACCGTCTGCTCTTGATCAAATGGGCAGAACCTGGAGCGGAGCTCGTAGATCTGGACAGCACCGACTAGAGGGCGCTGTCATCGGTGTCTGTCGTAGTGCCAACCTAATAACTTTAATACGCCGTGGATCGTTGCTATCGATACCACACCATGTCGCATAACATGACACATAACATCATGTCATTCAACATGGCATTTGTTACGTCGTGCAATATGACACAATGTGTCATTAAAGTTTAGGATGCATGTGTCCCCACTCTGAGATAATTCCTATTATAGATGTCCCCTACTCTCGGATACTTTCTATTGTAGATTCGTCCTATTCTCTAGAAGCATAGACATTTGTGTCTGTATATTCTTACACCCCTCACCATACATGTAACAGATGGAGAATTTGGGGGAGAAATGGTCCCCTCGGGAAAAAAAACTTCAACCTGCCGACATGCACAAATAAAAGAATTGTTTTAGAGTCCCCACAGGAACAAATCCACCCCTAGAAATTTTATTCCATCCCTCCCCCATGAAAACATGTTTAGCTGTTGCATATATGCTCTTCAGCCATATTATATTATACAGTATATCGTTTACTATGGCTAGCGAATCTCCTGGATTTTGGGCACGGGATCAAGGACTTTAGCCTATAAATTGCAAGATAGAGATGTGCTACCACCTTGCAGCTAAGAGAGTTCACTGCGCTGGGAAGTATGGTTAACTCGGAAAAAAGCGCGAATACGTCAAGATATTTTGATTTAAATGTCTTTGAAACTGTCACGTAATCTTTTACCTCCCTAACTCTGTCCAGGACATATTCGCCATTTTTGTGCTCTGACAGGAACACTTTTCGTTCTGTTTCCCAACTTTTACTCTAACATAATTTTGACATTAGACTGATGTAGAATTTTGTTGACTCAGGAGATGACTGATCCGGTATAGGTTTTCTTACTGTCTTTCGAACCATGTTGCTTATATCTTAAGAAGGGTAAAAGCTTTCATAAAACAACAGGAAAACCATTAGTTAAATGTATTTGTCTACCTTCATACAAAATGTGGACCAATTCCCATAAGTCTGAGACATAGAAGTGGCGCGTGTAAAAAAACTTACTAAAAACTTGTTTTTGTCACGTAAAAACAGAATGGAGCTAGATTTTTGAAAGTGAGCTTTAAATTCTGTCGTAATGATGCATTTTTTATTTATATGATTCACTTTAAACCGTTTCTGCGCATTCAGTTCATGCAAGAACAAGTTCCAAGTGTTGCGTTTAGCTCTACTTTAAACCATCGTATCTCGCCAACGGATAAAGATTATTGGGTAAAGAAAAAATCGTTTTGACTTTATCCATATTTCTGCCTTCGTGCAGAGTTTTAACCCATTCGTACATGTTTAATGTATGTAAGTGGTGCGCTTGAAAAATTTTCGTGTATTTTGCACGTAAAATCCAAACGAAGCAAGATTTTTCAAACGGTTAAAACTTACATTAAACGCCCGATACGCCGGTGGACCAAAATTGAACCATGAGTCTCGTTCCAGTCCGGAGTTATTTAAGAGTGTTTTTGCGCGTCAAATCCGAACGGTGCACATACAAATGGTGACCTTAGATGAGCGTTAAATTCATCCCAATTAATATCTTTTGCAGAAGGAATTAGGCGATTCGTACAATTTGCCTAGGCTCCAGTTCCGGTTCATCGTTCAAACCTTGCTTAATATACTGTAACATAGCTACAGTAAGACAGATTTTCGAATGGCTATCAAATGGCCGCTGGTCCAGGCTAAACCAAACACTTTTTTACCTCATGTTCTTAGCTCAAATAGGAACCGAGCACCAAGACTATTCCCACCCCCACCCCCAAACCGGGATTCTGCGCACCGTATTTTCACGATTACTGGACTTCTTCAATCTTACTATTTCTTTAGAATAGGTTAATGTTGCGACTGGCTGATGTATGAGTACTAATGAAGGCAAAGACCCACAAATGTGAATGACTAAAACTAGGAAATAACACAAAGTTGAGTCACGTAGCTATCATTGCAGGAAAGTTTAAAGTCTAGTATTCGGTGACATTTTCGTCCTTAGTACACCGTGTTTCTACACCGCTTGTGTGCCGAGCGCTGCGTGCACGACTCACCGTTAACTTGAACACTTTGTCCCCGTCGTGGAGTGTCTTGCTGTGAACAGTGGCACCGTCGGCAGACTGCTTCTCGAGCACCCAGCCGTTGGAATTTAGCACGATGAAGCCTTTTATTAAAGCGTCAAAAGCTTCAGTACAGTATTCCATTACTGCAGACGCAGAAAAGAAGACGCCTTAAAAGCAAGAAGCGAGACGCAGGTTTACCACGCGAATGCCTGTTAAACAGAACGTGCAGTAGTTTTAGTGCTCAGTCTAGCTGTATTGTGAATCACATTTCCTTGAATGTCCCTCCCTCTTGCGAAGACCAGCCTTGACTCATGGCTGGAGACGTTGTAGCTTGTCTTGAGCGCGAAGCCACCTGTGAGGCACTATTTCATCATCAAAGCGACTGTGGTCGTGTGCTGTATTATTATGCGAGGTTAACTTAAAAGGTTTGTATGAAACTTTTCTTTAGGTTAATAGATACTTCCAAGCAGACAGAACTAAGTTTGTCGTTCTTAATGGTGCGACACCAAAGGTAGTTGGTTTTCAGTATCTCGAGGTGGTATAATGGTGCCGAGAATACAGAATATCGCAAATTCCGGAACTCTGTAAGTAATATAATGAGAAACAGCGATTTTGCAAAAACCTTAACATTCACTGTGAAAATATGTGCATCTCGTGTTCTATAATGACAAAAGTGATCTAAATAAGCACAGCGAAAACAGACAAACACGTCAATGAGTTCGAGTGTTCAGCAACCACGTCTTGTCACAAATTCACCGTGCTCTAGAAGAAAATGTTCGTTGGTGTGTAAAACGAGCAACGGAGGGAATAGTGCGTTTTAAATACAAAGTAACACAATAGTTGAGTGAATGCTGAACAAAAACAGAAAATATGGCTGTATACAAAGGAACGTTATGTTTATTTAGGCCAAAAACTCATGAAGAAGATCTCATCACAGTGTGAACAGATGAACTGATCTACTTGAAACACAACAGTGTTGATTTTTAGAGCGTCGGCTTGGATTCATTAAAAGAATGACTTACGAGGAGAACACGACAAGCGCCATAACCTGTTTTCCTAGAAACTTTGCTAAGTGGAGGAGGAGTCAAAATAAGCGAACACATGCCTCGGCTTGTCTGTAGATACTCGTCCGTTTATGAGAAAACGACAGTCAAAGTTTTCGACGTAATTTAGATGTCTTTTAGCTGCGTCAAGTTCAACAGTAGTGGTGGCACACACGCTAGTGTCATGGCTTCGAGCTTTTCCACCCTGTATTCGAAAGCCGATTTTTTTTCATTTATCTACCCATGTCTGCAGAATATTACTACACGAGTGATTTTTCCTACGTATATTGAAATAGTATTGCCCTTATTCGTCCACAAACTATTTGTCCGTTCAACTAATTACACAAAATAAATGGATGAGAAAATTATTTGAAATTGTTTTCGGTGAAATTCCTTTAGTGTGTCTTGCCAGGAATATTGGTGATGTTGCGTACTTACACTTTTGGAAAAGTGATCTATCATGCATGGTTTGAAGCAAAATTGTTGCCAACACGCGAAATCTTTATCAATGTTAACGCCGTTTCTTTCTCGAATGAGACTCAAACCAGGAACTGTGACTGTGGCAAACCTTCTTCAGGCGATTCTCATGGTGTTCGTAATTTCTATGTTCCAAATGTTTCTACGATCGGTGTCATTCAAGGGAATGCATGAAATGTTCCTGAAGAATATTGTTGTTGTTGTGGTCTTCAGTTCTGAAACTGGTTTGATGCAGCTCTCCATGCTACTCTATCCTGTGCAAGCTTCTTCATCTCCCAGTACCTACTGCAGCCTACATCCTTCTGAATCTGCTTAGTGTATTCATCTCTTGGTCTCCCCCTATGATTTTTACCCTCCACGCTGCCCTCCAATACTAAATTGGTGATCCCTTGATGCCTCAGAATATGTCCTACCAACCGATCCCTTCTTCTGGTCAAGTTGTGCCACAAACTTCTCTTCTCCCCAATCCTATTCAGTACTTCCTCATTAGTTATGTGATCTACCCGTCTAATCTTCAGCATTCTTCTGTAGCACCACATTTCAAAAGCTTCTATTCTCTTCTTGTCCAAACTATTTACCGTCCATGTTTCACTTCCATACATGGCTACACTCCATACAAATACTTTCAGAAATAACTTCCTGACACTTAAATCTATACTCGATGTTAACAAATTTCTCTTCTTCAGAAACGCTTTCCTTTCCATTGCCAGTCTACATTTTATATCCTCTCTACTTCGTCCATCATCAGTTATTTTGCTCCCCAAATATCAAAACTCCTTTACTACTTTAAGTGTCTCATTTCCTAATCTAATACCCTCAGCATCACCCGACTTAACTCGACTACATTCCATTATCCTCGTTTTGCTTTTGTTGATGTTCATTTTATATCCTCCCTTCAAGACACCATCCATTCCGTTCAACTGCTCTTCCAAGTCCTTTGCTGTCTCTGACAGAATTACAATGTCATCGGTGAACCTCAAAGTTTTTATTTCTTCTCCATGGATTTTAATACCTACTCCAAATTTTTCTTTTGTTTCCTTTACTGCTTGCTCAATATAGAGACTGAATAACATCGGGGAGAGGCTACAACCCTGTCTTACTCCCTTCCCAACGACTGCTTCCCTTTCATGTCCCTCAACTCTTATAACTGCCATCTGGTTTCTGTACAAGTTGTAAATAGCCTTTCGCTCCCTGTATTTTACCCCTGCCACCTTCAGAATTTGAAAGAGAGTATTCCAGTCAACCTGAAGAATAAGCGTAACAATAAAATATAAGAATGAATTTAAGAATTAATATAAAAATTAATATAAGAATGAATATAATAACTGATATGAGAATGAATTATAAGACTAGGAGAATTTAAAAAGATTTTAAACCCTAAAAAAACAATTGAAACATATATTATATAATAAATATATGACGCGTATTGTAAAACCCAGTTGAATTTTAGATTTAATATAACGCCCTTACGTTCCCTAACCGGATAAGAAACATTCTTGTAGCAATCTTCTGCGGACATGGGTAGATCAACGAAAAAACAAACAATAATCATGTTTGGAACACGCAGCTCTAAAGTGAGAAGCCACGACGCCAGTTGCTATGAAACCGTTTCGGTTTCAGTTGTAACGCACTAAACGGCACATTAACTGTGTCGAAAAATATGACCGTCGTTTCTGAAATACGGTCGAGTATCTACGGATCAGCCGTGACTGAGTGAAGTTTCTATGAAATCAGGCTGAGGCGCCTGCCGTGTTCTCTATGTAAGGAATTCTTTTAACGAATCAAGATCGTCACTCTTAAAATCAGCATTATCTTTTTTTTTCAAGTAAATGAGTTCATCTATACTGTAGCGCCAAAAAACTGGTTTAGGCATGTATGTTCAAATACGGAGATATGCAAACAGACAGAATACGGCGCTGCGGTCGGCAACGCCTACATAAGACAACAAGTATCTGGCGCAGTTGTTAGATCAGTTACCGCTGCTACAATGGCAGGTTATTAAGATTTAAGTGAGTATGAACGTGGTGTTACAGCCGGCGCACGAGCGATGGGACACAGCATCTCCGAGGTAGCGATGAAGTGGGGATTTCCTCGTGCTACCATTTCACCAGTATACTGTGAATATCAAGAATCCGGTAAAACATGAAACATACGACATCGTTGCGGACGGAGAAAGATCCTGCAAGAACGGGACCAGCAACGACTTAAGAGAATCGTTCAACGTGACAGAAGAACAAACCTTCCGCAAATTGCTGCAAATTTCAATGCTGGGCGATCAACAAGTGTCAGCCTGCGAACCATTCAACGAAACATCATCGATATGGGCTTACGGAGCCGAAGGCCGACTCGTGTACCCTTGACGATTGCACGATACAAAGGTTTACGCCTCGCCTGTGCCCGTGAACACCGACATTGGACTGTTGATGATTGTAAACATGTTGCCTGGTCGGACGAGTCTCGTTTCAAATTGTATCGAGCGGATGGACGTTTGTATGGAGACAACCTCATGAAACCATGGACCTGGCACGTTGGCAGGGAACTGTTCAAGCTGGTGGAGGCTTTGTAATGGTGTGGGTCATGTGCAGTTGGAGTGATATGGGACCCCTGATACGTCTAGATACGACTCTGGCAGGTAACACGTAAGTAAGCATCCTGCCTGACCACCAGCATCCATTCTTATCCACTGTGCATTCCGAAGGACTTGGGCAATTCCAGCAGGACTATGCGACACCCCACACATCTTGAATTGCTACAGAGTGGCTCCAGGAACACTCTTCTGAGTTTAAACACTTCCGCTGGCCATCAAACTCCCCAGACATGAACATCATTGAGCATATCCAGGATGCCTTGCAACGTGCTGTAGCACCCCTTTGTGCCCTTCGGATTTATGGACAGCCCTGAAGGATTCATGGTGTCAGTTCCCTCCAGCAGTACTGCAGACATTACTCGAGTCTATGCCACGTCGTGTTGTGGCACATCTGCATGCTCGCGGGGGCCCTACACGATATTAACTAAGTGTACTAGTTTCTTTGGCTTTTCAGTGTATTAACAATGTAATGAGATCGGTCTTATGAGTATTTACCTGAATGAGCATAACAGCCCTTGATGAAGGGTAACAAATCCGGCAGTGAACTGGAACAATCGGTAATGTGTACAGAGCAAGCTTCTAAGAAATACAAAAAGATTCAAAGTTTTGTGCTTTAGCGATTTGTTGTTTGTCTAGCTCTACATCTGAGATAATTATTTAGCTTGGTTTGAATCAGATTTTAAGTGATTTTGATGTATGGTGGTA
The DNA here is from genome assembly GCF_021461385.2 of Schistocerca piceifrons. Classification (NCBI taxonomy): domain Eukaryota; kingdom Metazoa; phylum Arthropoda; class Insecta; order Orthoptera; family Acrididae; genus Schistocerca; species Schistocerca piceifrons. The sequence goes on from NC_060149.1 coordinate 226,552,668, forward strand.
TGCCCTCCACATATTTTCATATTTGCCTTTATTTGTGCCTTTGTGTGTAGTGTGATAAATATTTCAAGAGATAATATATAAGTAAGTCAATTTAATTTTGTTTATTATTGCGTTTTTCGACTCTTGAACAGTTCTACGATTTTAAATTCCATTTACCTTTAGATATCAGATATTTTTTGAGTTTTCTCATTTTTATTAATTCGTTAGTAATCTTTTTGGCCATCGAAGCAACAGTACAGTAGAAATGATTTGCAACTGGTTTTCCTTTACTTTTAGAGATGACGCTTTTTATGAGTCATTTTGAATCTAATTTTTCATGTGTCTCATCATTTTTCATTTTGATTGTTTCTCATAAATTGTTAATAATGACATGGTAATTGAATACAGGATTGTCTATTGATAGTGACCGGGCCAAATATCTCACGAAATAACCAACAAACGAAAAAACTACAAAGAACAAACCTCGTCTAGCTTGAAGGGGGAATCCACATGGCGCTATGATTGGTCCGCTAGATGGCGCTGCCATAGGTCAAACGGATATCGACTGCGTTTTTTTAAAGTAGGAACCCTCATTTTTTATTGTATATTCGTGTAGTACGTAAGGAAATATGAAGGTTTTAGTTGGACCACTTTTTTCGCTTTGTGACAGATGGCGCTGTAATAGTCACAAAAGTATAAGTACGTGGTATCACGTAACATTCCGCCAGTGCGGACGGTATTTCCTTCGTGATACATTACCCGTGTTAAAATGGACCGTTTACCAATTGCGGAAAAGTTCGATATTGTGTTAATGTATGGCTATTGTGATCAAAAATCCCAACGGGCGTGTGCTATGTATGTTGCTCGGTATCCTGGACGACATCATCCAAGTGTCTGGACCGTTCGCCGGATAGTTACGTTATTTAAGGAAATAGGAAGTGTTCAGCCACATGTGAAACGTCAACCACGACCTGCAACAAATGATGATGCCCAAGTAGGTGTTTTAGCTGCTGTCGCGGCTAATCCGCACATCAGTAGCAGACAAACTGCGCGAGAATCGGGAATCTCAAAAACGTCGGTGTTGACAATGCTACATCAACATCGATTGCACCCGTACCATGTTTCTATGCACCAGGAATTGCATGGCGGCGACTTTGAACGTCGTGTACAGTTCTCCCACTGGACACTTGAGAAATTACGGGACGATGACAGATTTTTTGCACTCGTTCTATTTAGTGACGAAGCGTCATTCACCAACAGCGTTAAAGTAAACCGACATAATATGCACTATTGGGCAACGGAAAATCCACGATGGCCTCGACAAGTGGAACATCAGCGACCTTGGCAGGTTAATGTATGGTGCGGCATTATGGGAGGAAGGTTAATTGGCCCCCATTTTATCGATGGCAATCTAAATGGTGCAATGTATGCTGATTTCCTACGTAATGTTCTACTGATGTTACTACTAGATGTTTCACTGCATGACAGAATGGCGATGTACTTCCAACATGATGGATGTCGGGCACATAGCTCGCGTGCGGTTGAAGCGGTATTGAATAGCGTATTTCATGACAGGTGGATTTGTCGTCGAAGCACCATACCATGGCCCGCACGTTCACCGGATCTGACGTCCCCGGATTTCTTTCTGTGGAGAAAGTTGAAGGATATTTGCTGTCGTGATCCACCGAGATCGTCTGACAACGTGCATCAGCTCATTGTCAATGCATGGGCGACCATTACGGAAGGCGAACTACTCGTTGTGGAGAGGAATGTCGTTACACGTATTGCCAAATGCATTGAGGTTAACGGACATTTTGAGCATTTATTGCATTAATGTGGTATTTACAGGTAATCACGCTGTAACAGCATGCGTTCTCAGAAATGATAGGTTCACAAAGGTACATGTATCATATTGGAAAAACCGAAAATAAATGTTCAAACGTCCTGTGTTCTGTATTTTAATTTAAAAAACCTACCTGTTACCAACGATTTGTTTAAAATTGTGAGCCATATGTTTGTGACTATTACAGCGCCATCTATCACGAAGCGAAAAAAGTGGTCCAACTAAAACATTCATATTTCTTTACGTACTACGCGAATATGTAATAAAAATGGGGGTTCCTATTTAAAAAAAAAACGCAGTCGATAACCGTTTGACCTATGGCAGCGCCATCTAGCGGGCCAACCTTAGCGCCATCTGGTTTCCCCCTTTAAGCTAGACAAGTTTCGTTCGTTGTAGTTTCTTCGTTTGACGCTTATTTCGTGAGATATTTGGCCCGGTCACGATCAATGGACCACCCTGTATATGTATGTGTGATGAATACATGAACTCCAAGTGTTTATTGTCGAACAGTAATTGCGGGAGTTATATGTGACCTCTATAAACATTAACCATCTTTTGCTCAAGCATGTTACATAATTTTTCAGCATCAGCATTTTGATTATCGTCGGAGAATAACTTTATCCATCACCGAAAAATAGGGGCTGTTGAACATATGATTTCCTGGCTGCCAATGCACAGTTTGCTACTGCAGTCATCTCGACCACTTTCGGCCTGCAGGAGGAAGGAGATTTTGTTCAGTTGAAGGAGTTTGGCCGGTTTTTCCTAAGCTTCCTAAGTGGGTCGTGGTTAGAGCTGACTAGTCTGATTTTAAGAGAGACTATTTTCGCTATGATGGACGATATTTCCATCATCTGTGGCAGAGAAAGTTCTGTAAGTCTTGCCAGGAAGCAGCAACCTACAGAAGCGTGAACTGTATCAGGGGTGGGCAAGGTTCCCTTAGTAAAGAAGACGATCTATATATTTTGATATACTGGAGGATACAGTTTTTCTATATACAAAGCGATACATATGATCACATAAATGTAATATTTGGATTCATTGTGGATTGCAACTAATAAAAACATTCCATTTGCTGTTTGGTCAAGTACAATACGTAAATATTATGTTTTCCAAAAAATGTTCGTCATCGTATTGATCATTTTGAAATAAAGAATGATAAACGGAAGTATACGCTTGAAACGACTATTTGCTTATTACTGCACTTTTGTATTACGCTATTCATTGCATTTGCAACGAGCAACAGGAAGAAATGTAAAATTTTAAGAATTTTATTGGGATAGTTTGAATTCAGATTTTTTTACTCAATATGTAGATGCCTGGTACATGATCAAGAAAATGTAATTAGTTGTATGCAAATCAAATACTTCACTAGATTCCCTCTCCCAGCTAACGGGAACGACTCGATAAACACCCACCCTAGGTAGGTTAAAGTCGACTCCAACTAACAGTGAATGAGCAGGTTACTTCCGCGTTGGTGAAAGTTGACCTTTGAATGATTCTACAACTGTCACAGGGTTATCGGGTGGCTGGTAAACAATTCGATGACTGAGTTTACCTAGGCTGGTTACCTGCGTCTAGATAACTTCGCAGACACAATTTGATCTGGAGAGACAGAATATTTTTAGCGATTACAGTAAACACTTCCTCTCTCTATCTTTTCGATATACGTTACATGATACAAATATCACAAAAAATCGTGACTCACTATTGTGCATCTTTTGATCTCAGACCATTCTCTGAGGGTCTGCTGCTGTTGTTACTGATTATGATTTCGCTACTTATCTTCTTGGTCTCAGTCACTTTCTCCGTGTTTTTGCTGATGCTGGTGCTGCTGTTAAATTTGTTTTAGATCTTTTTGACCTTAGTTTGCAATTCTGTGGGTGACGATGGTGATTCTGGATGGATCACGTAGTGATTAGTTGGTAGATCTTTTTCGCTGTCCTTACTTTATTGCTGGTTTCGTGCTTGGGTGGACCTGCGTTTGGTGTTTATCTCAGAAGGAAAGTATCCTCTTGATAGGGTTGTCATTAGCTGCTTGTTGTAGTTTGCAATGATGGTTTCAGTACGCAGTGTATTGGCTTTCGTAAATGTTTTCGTCGCACTTTTCTTTGTTATTCAGTTTGTAATCAGCAACTACTGAGAAGTTGTTTTAGGAGTGCCTGTAATTTCCAGGCGTCCTAAAACAGAATTTTCGCTGCCAAAAGCTGTTTTCCTTTTTATTTATGGTGTAGTCAATGATTCGCATGAATTCTGAGTCTCAAGTAACTTATATACATAATTCCAGTATTCTTAAAATTCCTGCAAAACAAATATTTATGCTCAGATTCATTGTTGACACACGACTATGACGGTAAGTCATAACGTAGTGGAGTGTTTATGATTATTACATTAGTGTGTGTTAGAGCCGGCCGAAGTGGCCGTGCGGTTCTAGGCGCTGCAGTCTGGAACCGCGAGACCGCTACGGTCGCAGGTTCGAATCCTGCCTCGGGCATGGATGTGTGTGATGTCCTTAGGTTAATTAGGTTTAACTAGTTCTAAGTTCTAGGGGACTAATGACCTCAGAAATTGAGTCCCATAGTGCTCAGAGCCATTTGAACCATTTGTGTGTTAGATTTTCTATAGTCTTGTAGAGCTTTATCAGTAATTTGCTACTCGTTTCTCTGTATTTGAATGTGCTATCAATAACGGTTGGCTATTTCTAACGCTGACACGGTCCCAGTCCTAATGAAGGTAGAGATTTTATCTTATGATTTCGTTCGTGCCACCTCCATGACTGGCCCCACAGTTATCACTGTTCCGTCCTTCTCTGTATTCTCTGTGCTGAGCACTGCTGTGCCTTTCGTTTGTGCGGTTCCTACGTTACTAGAAACGTTTGGCTTAGATAACTCAGGCTAAATTCAGTTCACTTCATTTACAGCAGTCCTGTTTTGTTCTTTAATTACGGCTTTGTTTCTCAAGGTGTCATTGTTAGTGACCATTTCTTGATCTTCATACATGGCCAGGACATCGAATTTATTTCTCACTGGCATAGTGTTCTCAGATTTACGTAAAACGCCGTTTTGATTCTTAGAAGCTTGCCGGCCGTTGTGGCCGAGCGGTTCTAGGCGCTTCAGTCCGGAACCGCACGACTGCTACGGTCGCAGGTTCGAATCCTGCCTCGAGCATGGATGTGTGTGATGTCCTTAGGTTAGTTAGGTTTAAGTAGTTCGAAGTTCTAGGGGACTGTTAACCTCAGATGTTAAGTCCCATAGTGCTCAGTATGTGAAATTTAAATGAAATACCGTGTCTAATCAATACAAAACTAAGAACCAAACGTACACATTCGCCTAAGTACATACTCCACAAGCAACCGTGTGGTGAATGGCAGAGGATAACTTGTTCCACTACTAGTCATTTCCTTTCCTGTTCCACTCGCAAATAGAGCGAGGGAGAAGCGACTGTCTATATACCTCCTACTCGCCTTAATTTCTCTTATCTTCGTTGTACTTACGCGACATGTACATATGGTGACCAGTAGATTAGTTCTGCAGTCAACTTCAAAGGCCGGGTCTCAAAATTTTCTCGTTGATAATATTTTATGGGAGTGGAGCTGTAGAGCTTTCATGAATGTTGAGAACTGCGTTATGAATACACAGCTGTAACAGTATATTTTATTAGACATGAAAGATGTCTGCCTAGGATCGGACCATCATGGGGTTCACTGTACCAGAGAAGAACAAAACCACATTTACCAAATTGTGTAACATTAAAGTATGCAGCTGTTACGAGAAACAACATTAAGTACATCATATCTTACATCATCTTACAAAACCATCTCAGCTTAGCGTTTGCGTAATTGTAATAATAGTTATCAGATATATATTGTTTCATCACTGATAGGAGCTGCATATAATATTGAGATGACAACGGTTATGGGAAAACGGTATGTACATATACAGATGGTGGTAGAATAGCGTACACAAGGGCAGTGCATTGGCCCAGATGTCATAAATTAACGGACTTTCAACGCGGAATGGTAAATGGAGCTAGACGCATGGGACACTCCATTTCGGAAACCGTTAAGGAATTCAATATGCCGAGATCCACAGTGTCAAGAGTGTGGCGAAAATACAAAATTTCAGGCGGGAAGTACGACGATCTTCTGCGTTATGACAGTGCAGCAAAATTTTGTGCAAGCCGGTGGTGGCCCCATATTGGTGTGGGCTGTGTTCTCATGGAATGGACTGGGTCCTCTGGTCCAACTGAACCGATCATTGACTGATTATTGTTATATTCTGTTACTGGGAGACCATTTACAGCCTACATACAGCCATCCTCATTAAGGTTTTCCGTGATTTCCATAAATCGCTTCAGGCAGATGTCGGGGTGGTTCCTTTGAAAGAGCATGGCCGACTTCCTTCCCTACCCTTCCCTAATCTGATGGGACCGATGACCTCACTGTTTGGTCCCCTCTCCCAAAACAACCAACCAACCATTTACAGCCATTCATGAACTTCATGTTCCTAAACAGCGAGGGAATCTTTATTAACGACAAGGAATTCAATATGCCGAGATCCACAGTGTCAAGAGTGTGGCGAAAATACAAAATTTCAGGCGGGAAGTACGACGATCTTCTGCGTTATGACAGTGCAGCAAAATTTTGTGCAAGCTGGTGGTGGCCCCATATTGGTTTGGGCTGTGTTCTCATGGAATGGACTGGGTCCTCTGGTCCAACTGAACCGATCATTGACTGATTATTGTCATATTCTGTTACTGGGAGACCATTTACAGCCTACATCCAGCCATCCTGATTAAGGTTTTCCGTGATTTCCATAGATCGCTTCAGGCAGATGTCGGGGTGGTTCCTTTGAAAGAGCATGGCCGACTTCCTTCCCTACCCTTCCCTAATCTGATGGGACCGATGACCTCACTGTTTGGTCCCCTCTCCCAAAACAACCAACCAACCATTTACAGCCATTCATGAACTTCATGTTCCTAAACAGCGAGGGAATCTTTATTAACGACAATACGCCGTGCCACCAGGCCGCAGTTGATCGCGACTGGTTTGAAGAACGTTCTGGACAATTCGAGCGAATGATTTGGCCACCCAGATCACCTGACATGAATCCCATCGAACATTTATGGGACATAAGTGAGAGGTCAGTTCGAGCAGAAAATCCAGCGCCGGCAACACTTTCGCAAATATGGATGGCTATAGTGGCAGCACGGCACAGTATTTCTGCAGAGGACTTCCAACGACTTAAAAGGAGCTCTGACACGATATTAGGAGGTATCCCATGATTTTTGTCACCTTAATGTATAATGATTGCAGGTTGTAGTAGAAAATGGCAATGACACGGAAGCAAGCGCCTCTTCGTGATCACATCTGTTGGACTCTAGACAACTGCAAAACCATGGCCTGGTTAGGTGAGTCCCGATTTCAGTTGGTAAGAGCTGATGGCAAGGTTCGGGAGTAGTGAAGACACCTCGAAGCCATAGACGCAAGCGGCCAACAAGCGCTGTGAAAGCTGGTGGTGGCTCCAAAAAGGTGTGGGGTGTGTTTACATGGAATGGACTGGTTTCTCAGGTTGAAATGAATCGCTCATTGACTGGAAAGGCTATGTTCGGCTACTTGAAGACCATTTGCAACCATTCATGGACCTTCATGTTCCCTAACAATGAAGGAATTCTTATGATGACAGCGTGCTATGTCACCAGGCCACAGTTATTCACGATTGGTCTGAAAAAACTTCTGGGCAATTTGAGCGAATGATTTGGTCACCCAGATGACCCGACATGAATCCCATCGAACATTTGTGGGACATAATCAAGAGGTCAGTTCGAGCACAAAATCCTGCATCGGAAACACTTTCGCAATTATGGACGGATATAGAGACAGCGTGGCTCAATTTTTCTGCAGGGACTTCCAACGACTCCTTCAGTCCATGTGACGTCGAGTTGCTGCACTATGCCTGGAAAAAGGAGGTCCGACACGATATTAGGAGGTATCCCGTGACTTTTGTCAGCTCAGTGTACGTAACATTATGTTTATTTAACCTCATAGACATTTGTGTGTGGTATACTCATGCACTGAAGAGAGTAGGTCGAAGAGTAGTCAATGAAGCATTTAAGGTTCAAAATGGTTCAAATGGCTCTGAGCACTATGGGACTTAACATCTGTGGTCATCAGTCCCCTAGAACTTAGAACTACTTAAACCTAACTAACCTAACATGCCCGAGGCAGGATTCGAATCTGCGACCGTACCGGTCACGCGGTTCCAGACTGAAGCGCCTAGAACCGCACGGCCACACCGGCCGGCAAGCATTTAAGGCATTGCAAACATACACCAACTACTGATGAGCTAGTTTGTTAATACTACTTACATATTAACATTTCACATAACGACGAACACAAGATGCATCCATTATGCAACATTAATAATTCAATTAGATACAGGTCGCATTTTATGATTACTGTATAACATTAATGGAAACACAGACAGACACACTTCAGTCTAACCAACTCTGAAAGTTGTTAGGTAGTGATCTTACAGATAACATAATCATGACATGCAGTGTCAATTAAAATCTAAATTATTTTTTTTTTCCCACGTGGATGCGTATCAACATTTGGTACATAGTTCAATATTTATTATAAGTGATTATAATCATTAGTTTTGACAGTTCTGGTACCTTGTCTGTTTAATATAATACTTATTTATAGTTGTATAGTATACTACAGAAAAGGACGTTTATGTGCTACCATACCATTTACTGTTTCCTGATCTTTGTCATGAAAAGTTATGTAACTATGGATGATTCGTAAATAACACAGTCAGTGCGCCCGTTAGAGGTAACCAATAGTCATAGATATCTACATTACAAAAATTGTGAGAACACGTGGTGCCCTGACCAATTCTTTCTTTTATGCTCATAGTATCAACTATATCTATATTAACATGTCATTATTTATAAATCACAATGATATATAGTACAGAAACAACACGTAGACTATTAAGAAAATGGAAATGGAAATGAACGTATGGCATCGTTGGCCGGGAGGCCCCAATCGGGGAAGTTCGGCCGCCAAGTGCAAGTCTTATTTCAGTCGACGCCACATTGGGCGGCTTACACGCCGTTGATGAGGATGAAATGATGATGAAGACAACACAAGACCCAGTCCCCGGGCGGAGAAAATCTCCAACCCGGCCGGGAATCGAACCCGGGCCCGCTTGTATGGGATGCGAGCACGTTACCACCCAGGTAAGCAGGCGGACATTATGTTAATGTCACAAAAACAGCTGACATACATTGGCAGTCTGGAGGTTTAGTAAAAAATGTGATGATCTGTAAACCTCTGTATGCATTCGGTACAGCTGTGTATTGCATAATGTAGTTCTTAATATTTATCAGTAGTGTTTCCCGAAAAGAACGTCATCTTCCCTCCTAGGATTCCCATTTGAGTTCACTAAGCATCTGCGTAAGCCTCGCGTGTTGATCCATCCTACCAGTAACAAATCTAGCAGCCCACCCCTGAATTGCTTCGATGTCTTCCTTCAATCAGAACTGGTGGAAATCCCGAACACTCGAGCAGTTCTTAACTATGGGTCACAGTACAGCTCTATACGCAGTCTCCTTTACAAGTGAACCACGTATTCTTAAAATTCTCCCAGTAAACCGAAGTCGACCATTCGCCTTCCCTACTACCGTCATGACGTTCTAGTGCCATTCAATGTCGCTTTGCAACGTTACGCCTAGATATTTAATCGACGCGACTGTGTCAGACAGCACACTACTAACACTGTATTCGGACATTAAGGTATTGTTTTTCCTACTCATCTGCATTAGCTTACAATTTTCTACATTTAGCGCAAAATGCCATTCATAACACCAACTAGAAATTTTGTCTAAATCATCTTTTTCCCTCCTACAGTCACTCAAGCTTCCCACACATCACAGCCTCATCAACAAACAGCCGCAGATTACTACTCACACTGTCCGCCATATCATTTACGTATATAGAGAATAAGAGCGATCCTATCACACTTAAAAAAAAATAAAAATAAAAAATAAAAATAAAAAAATGGCTCTGAGCACTATGGGACTTAACTTCTAAGGTCAACAGTCCCCTAGAACTTAGAACTACTTAAACCTAACTAACCTAAGGACATCACAAACACCCATGCCCGATGCAGGATTCGAACCTGCAACCGTAGCGGTCGCGCGGTTCCAGATTGTAGCGCCTAGAACCGCTCGGCCACCACGGTCGTATTATTACACTTCCCTGGGAGACTCTTGTTGATACAGTTGTCTCTGATGAACACTCGCCGTCGAGGACAATGTACTGGATTCTGTTAGTTAAGAAGTCTTCGAGCCACCCACGTATCTGGGAACCTATTCTGTAAGCCCGTACCTTCGTCAACCGTCTGCTATGGGGCATCGTGTCAAACGCTTTCCGGAAATCTGGGAATATGGAATCTGCCTGTTGCCCTTCATTCATGCTTCGCAGGGTATCATGAACTGAGTTTCCCACAAGTGATACTTTCTAAATCCGTGCTGGTTTGTGGCCAGAAGCTTTTCCGTCTCAAAAAAATTTATTATATTCGAATTGAGACTATGTTCAATAGTACTGCAGCAGACCGAGGTTAAGGATATTGGTCTGTAACTTTTTTGCAGGTCTGTTCTTTTACCCTCCTTATATACAGGAAGCATCTGTGGTTTATTCCAGTCGTTTGGGACTTTGCGCTGGGCGACACATTAGCGATAAATGCAAGCTAAGTAAGGGGAAATTGCCGTGGAGTACTCTTTGTAAAATCGAATTGGGGCTCCATCGGACCTGGTGGTTATTGGTTTTCAACACTTCCAGCTGCTTCTCAACGCCAGGGATGCCTATTTCTATACCCCCATATTGGAGTATGTGCGACGGTCAAAAGACGGTATGTTTGTACGAGCTTCCTTCGTGACTGATTTCGTAAACGAGAATTTTAAAACTTGAGCTTTCTTTTTGCTGACTTCTATTGCCCTACGAGACTGCTCAATAAGTGACTGTATGGAAGGATTCTGCCTGCTTCGCGTTTTTTCGTAGGTTCGGAATTTTCTCTGATTCTCAGGAAGATCTTTTGCTAAGGTATAACGGTGGTAATAGTTGAATGCTTCGCTCGTCGTTTTTTCGTCCAAATTAGATGCTACCAGTGTAAATACATCTAATAAAAAAATATGAATCGAAAGAAGGAAGTGCTATTTTCTTTAGCGAATATCTTTCAGTAAACACATACTCAACTTAGATACTTAGGTATCAGTGGGTCACAAAAGTCACTCAGAAGTTAAGTCCCATAGTGCTCAGAGCCATTTGAACAAAAGTCACGCACGCAATACTTCACACCGAGCGAGGTGGCGCAGTGGTTAACACACTGGATTTGCATTCAGGTGGATGACGGTTCAAGCCTGCGTCCGGCCATCCTGATTTAGATTTTCCGCCCTTTCTTAAATCACTTCAAGTAAATGCCGGGATGGTTCCTTTGGAAGGTCAAGGCCGATTTCCTTCCCCATCTTGCCGTAACACGAGTTCGTCCTCCGTCTTCACAAAGACTGAAAAGCACTTACTTTAGTTCAAAAAGGGGTCCACTACTCAGGAACACTCCTCTTCAATAATTTGCCAGCAAACATAAAAAATTTAGTTACAAATAAAGATCAATTTAAAAGGAGCCTGAAATACTTACTAGTGGCCAACTCCGTCTACTCCATTGACGAATTTTTTAATAGAAACAAATGATGTATTGTGTATATTCATACTATTAGTATTGTTATTTCAGCAAAAAAAAAAAAAAAAATTGACATGTTCCACATCCACGAGGATCTCCTCAGCATGAATCTATGGAACGAAAAACTAATCTAATCTAATCTAATCTCTAATGACCTCGCTGTCGACGGGACATCAAACACTAATCTCCTCCTCCTCCGCAATGTTTCAGATTTACATGCCATTTCACCTAGAAATAAAAATAATATATGACCCCTCCTTTAGTGTGTTTGTTTTGATGTACTGATCACTGAAAAAATCATAGCTCTCTATAACTGCAGTCGTTCCCTATCCCCGTTGTGTATTCGGTGAACATATCACTTAATGGGATTGCTGAAGTGGATGGGGGGAACTCAGCTGATTGGAACGGCGCAAGAGTGTTGTCAGCAGTGTTATTACTCAACGTTTACCATAGTTGAAAGTGAGCAGTGATGCACGAATGTGGTTTATTTATAATATTATGAGGCGTAAAAGCATAGTGAATACAGTGAAAAAATGACCAATATTCGTAAGTTTTTGTACCTCATAAACGAATAAAAGCCGAAAATGAGCGTGAGGGAATCGAAAATTATATTACCTGCGACGAAATATCAAAAGACAAGGGCGAGCCAGACTCAGATATATCTATTAAAAATTCCAGTTATTGCACTTATGAAGGAAATACAGACATAGCCAGTACTTCTACTGGCTTCAGGTGCTTTGATGGACGGGATAGTAGTCTCCTGGTCAATATTTCCGACGTCAGAAATAATGTTGAAAGAAAAGGTTGATGATTCCCTGAAGTATAACGTTATATTGAATCCATTGTCACCTGACGAAATTATAATTTCAGAAATGATGTAGACAGCATAACTAGATTTTTTCGGTACGGCTGCCTGTCATTATACCCATGGTTGGTTTATTCTAGCTCAGTTAAAGTTGTGTCCTTCCGGCCACGTATAACGCATGGCAGTTATCAAAAGGTTTCACGCATCTGCAAAAAGTGCATATCAGTTCCAAATGGCATAAACGTGCAGCTGAAAACTCAAAAAAAATTGTTAACGTCATGTCAAACAAAACTAAGGGTGCAGAAGAAATCACGAAAGAGAATGTTACAAAATTAGTACAGACTAATTGTGCTAGCATTAAATCAATTGTTTCTTGCATACTGTTCTGTGCATTACATGATTTGTCTTTAAGAGGGAAAATAAAATTCAAATTCTGTTTCTAAAGATTTATTGCCGTTTACAGTTAAGTCAGGCAGTGGCAGATTAATGAAATTTCGTTGGTGAGAGCGGTTTCCTAGAAGAGAAAGAAAATCCAGGGTTCCTTCCCCTGAGAGCGTATGGAAAAAACTTCAAAAACTGCTATTTTAAGCAGTTTTTATTATTAACAACATCGAAGAAATTCTAAAATGTGCTTTGTCGTAGACCAACAGGTTTTTAATTCCTTGGAATGTGTAGCATTCACATCCTTCTTCTTACTTCTACACATATATATCATTGTTAACATGAAAACCTATTTTGTCAATCAAGAGTTGCTAAGCCAATTAAAAGATACGAAATTCAGATTAGAATGAAATACTCTTAAATTTATAGTTTTTGATATGTTCAAAATTACATTTTTGCCAGTTTAGTTCAGAAATATATACAGGGTGGTCCATTGATAGTGACCGGGCCAAATATCTCACGAAATAAGCATCAAACGAAAAAAACTACAAAGAACGAAACTCGTCTAGCTTGAAGGGGGAAACCAGATGGCGCTATGGTTGGCCCGCTAGATGCCGCTGTCATAGGTCAAACGGATATCAACTGCGTTTTTTTTTTTTTAATAGGAACCCCCATTTTTATTACATATTCGTGTAGCACGTAAATAAATACGAATGTTTTAGTTGGACCACTTTTTTCGCTTTGTGATAGATGGCGCTGTAATAGTCACAAACGTATAAGTACGTGGTATCACGTAACATTCCGCCAGTGCGGACGGTATTTCCTTCGTGATACATTACCCGTGTTAAAATGGACCGTTTACCAATTGCGGAAAAGGTCGATATTGTGTTAATGTATGGCTATTGTGTTCAAAAATCCCAACGGGCGTGTGCTATGTATGCTGCTCGGTATCCTGGACGACATCATCCAAGTGTCCAGACCGTTCGCCGGATAGTTACGTTATTTGAGGAAACAGGAAGTGTTCAGCCACATGTGAAACGTCAACCACGACCTGCAACAAATGATGATGCCAAAGTAGGTGTTTTAGCTACTGTCGCGGCTAATCCGCGCATCAGTAGCAGACAAATTGCGCGAGAATCGGGAATCTCAAAAACGTCGGTGTTGAGAATGCTACATCAACATCGACTGCACCCGTACCATATTTCTACGCACCAGGAATTCCATGGTTACGACTTTGAACGTCGTGTACAGTTCTCCCACTGGGCACAAGAGAAATTACGGGACGATGACAGATTTTTCGCACGCGTTCTATTTAGCGACGAAGCGTCATTCACCAACAGCGGTAACGTAAACCGACATAATATGCACTATTGGGCAACGGAAAATCCACAATGGCTGCGATAAGTGGAACATCAGCGACCTTGGCGGGTTAATGTATAGTGCGGCATTATGGGGGAAGGATAATTGGCCCCCATTTTACCGATGGCAATCTAAATGGTGCAATGTATGCTGATTTCCTACATAATGTTCTAAGGAAGTTACTACAAGATGTTTCACTGCATGACAGAATGGCGATGTACTTCCAATATGATGGATGTCCGGCACACAGCTCGCGTGCGGTTGAAGCGGTATTGAATAGCATATTTCATGACAGGTGGATTGGGCGTCGAAGCACCATACCATGGCCTGCACGTTCACCGGATCTGACGTCCCCGGATTTCTCATGTGGAGAAAGTTGCAGGATATTTGCTGTCGTGATCCGCCGACAACGCCTGACAACATGCGTCAGCGCATTGTCAATGCATGTGCGAACAATACGGAAGGCGAACTACTCGCTGTTGAGAGGAATGGTTCAAATGGCTCTGAGCACTATGGGACTTAACATCTATGGTCATCAGTCCGCTAGAACTTAGAACTACTTAAACCTAACTAACCTAAGGACATCACACAACACCCAGTCATCACGAGGCAGAGAAAATCCCTGACCCCGCCGTGTTGAGAGGAATGTCGTTACACGTATTGCAGGTAAATAAGTATCGTAGAAACATAAAAGACAATTATTTTCACAGCATCGAGCAAATCATACAGATGCTGAATTTTTACATTTGCTACTGTACCATTACAATATGAACCCAACAGGACTGATCCGGGGCCAAGTTGCGGGATTTGGCCCGAGAAGTAACAAGACTAAGCTGTCAGACGTACTGGAACTAACGCACGCAGCTTTTTCGCGTCACTGCCGAACGCTTGCGGGATATAGAAGGGCTCGTCATAAAAGTAGAGAAAATGCTGCGCCTGGTTGGCTTCGTGGATTCTGTTGTTGATAGGCTCGTTGTCAACGCAGCAGGTGACACTTCCAGAACTGAAATGCTAAGAGATTACCAGACGACTGACTGTAAGTAATACCTTCAGTGGCTTCAATATTGAACTATACGGTGAAATCCTTCAATACTCTCTGACGTTACACACAACTTATGCAGAAAAATTGTCCTGTGGCTAAGTCAGGAATTTTCATCATTCTTGTTTTTAATTACAACAGTACGTTAGCTGAAAGAGGATAACCTGTTGCGGTTTTCGTCTAGTCGTCTAAGGAACGTATAGTGTGAGATTTGCAGTGTATTATTTCATTCTGCTTAAAATTAAATGACATTCGAAGCTGTATTGCTTCTCTGCTCGTCCCTTTTTACGTGTGAACTGCACCTGAGCACGTCACTCCAGGTTAACTGTACCACCTGACCGGTAAGTCGATGTGCTCGTAATGCACAGCACAAAAGTACCCTCATTATCGCACTTGACAGTACTCGAGACAGCTTGGCTGCAGTCCCACGTGAAACGGAAGTCCAAAGATATTCCAGCAAACGCGAAAGAAAACATAGTGCTATGTGTTGTGTCTAGACAAGACAGCCTAGACACAATGAGAGGAAGACGAAACGCACGCGCTTGAACTCACGCAGGCTGGCGTGAGGTCTGAAACAGGATACGTAATGAATGCTATAAAGAAAAGTACGTAGCTTCGGGAATACTTAACTTTAATCTATAATTGTAGAACATCGCTCTTGATGATACATGCTTCATATAATAAATTATCAAAGCTATGGCGCCTTGCTAGGTCGTAGCAAATGTAGCTGAAGGCTATGCTAACTATCGTCTCGGCAAATGAGAGCGTATTTGTCAGTGAACCTTTCCTTACAAAGTCGGCTGTACAACTGGGACGAGTGCTAAGACGTGTCTCTAGACCTGCCGTGTGGCGGCGCTCGGTCTGCAATCACTGACAGTGGCGACACGCGGGTCCGACGTATACTAGCGGACCGCGGCCGATTTAAAAGGCTACCTCCTAGCAAGTGTGGTGTCTGGCGGTGACACCACACTATGTTTCATCAGTTTTATGAGTATCCCAGTTGCAAAAGCGGCTAAGTCAGTTTTAAAAGATTTTTGGAAAAAAAAAAAAAAAAACGTTGCCCTGCTCTCACAGCAGTACTACAACGGTAGTTAATATCTAAATAAAAAAAAGAGAGAATCATAGCGACCACATCATAAATGTCTCTATATTCCTACATTAACCCCTTATTAGTATTTTTATGTAAAAATTTGTACTTACCCCGTTTTGCAACCGAATGGGCCTGTTAGCTGCTTCTGCAACACCATCGGCGGCCATGATGGAATGCAGTCGGTTATAAGACCGGCCGAAATATTAACTCCGGTGTTTATCTGGCTATGCCGGTAAGAATGGTAGACTACAGTAGTTAACTAAAACAATGCGAAAGGAAGAAAATTAAACGAACAAAGTGCTGAAATACTGTTTTATTTTAGATATTTAAAAAGATTGAAACCTTTACAAAAAAAAAAAGAACTAAACACGAACTACTACAAGGTACAATATTAACATCACACAGATTTAATCACTGAATTCAGTCTTAACACCTGTCATGAAAATGAGAAATCTTTGGAAACAAATCTTGGAAAAATGAAATACTGCAAAGAAACGATCACAAGGTAAAATGAAGTGTACAGCGCTTAAGCTAAGTTCGGGGAATCGTCATGTAAGAGCTCAAAATTAAGTCATTCGTCCTCGTCGTTTTGACATTCGTCTGTTTCCATGATCTGCTGCTGCTCAAAAACATCAGTGTAGAATTTTAACTTTTCCTCCTCGGGCCATGTCTCTCCCCAGTATAGTTTTAAGAGCCGCTCGACGTCTGTAATTTTAGCTTTTTTCAATGGGACGCCTTTTGGAATCTCAGGAAGAATTTCTTTCGTGATACGTTTGCCTCTTTTAAGAATTGAAGAATGCTTCTCCTTGCACAAGACATAATTTTCTGTTTGTTGCCTTCGTGATGATAACTATCTTCGACTTTTGAAACTGGAAGTGCCAGGATTCAGGAGCTTTGATGACGTCAGTGGCGATCTTCCTCCAGTCTCTCACTTTGCACTCTTCCAACCCCAAATGCACCACTGTGCCGAATTTTTCCATTATGACGACGTATACTGCAAGGTTTTCGATTACACTCAATTTTGAAAATTTTCTCTCCATGTTTCCAAAAACTCTATCAGGGTGTATAAAATAATAACCGACGATCGTGAACCAAACTTCAACGCTCTCTACGTGTACTGGAGCAGCGTACAGGAACCAGTACATCAACATCCCAATCACTGTTGTATTCTTGTTTTGCCCGCCGCATCCATCCGAAAAGAGGTGTAATTTGGTGACACCATGCAAATTGGAGTTAAGCAATTAATGATGAAGAGGTGAAGCAATCTGATTTGATCCTTTACAAATTAGTTCCCCAGTCAAACATACAAGGTCACATTGTCTTTCGTCTGACTGCTCGTAGAGGAACCTCGGCAAACCGTGAAATTATATAAGTACATCTGTCTGGAATAATAAGCCGCCTGAACTGGGACTTTTGGAAGGACTAAATTTTTCTAGTAGTCGTAACTTAAAATTAGTTGACCTTCGATGTCGTCCTACAGCCTTTCATAAAAAACATCGTTCCGAACTTTGTGAGCTGTAAGCAGATGTTCCAAATTTTTCTTTTCCATTGGCCGATTTTCCAAGTAAATCATGCTTTGTAAGGATGAGCATGTAGAGCATGTGTCAATAGAAAGTGCTCCGAAGCCAGTATTTAAATTATTGTAGAATATTGTCCGGTAGTAGTCATACTTTACGTCCAGACCAGGATATTTGTCACAGAACATTTCCAACATTATTTTTACATTTAATTCACTGGACAAACATTGGCGATGTAGCATTTTCCCTCTAGAATAGTGACTTTCGATCGGCTTGAATTGTTCAATGTGTCTGACAACTGCATTTTTCCTATCTTCGCACAGCTTCGTTCTTCTGTCACATCCTTTTCTTTCAGCGGTTGCAGGTGAGGAATTGTTCATTATACTCTGACAAATTTTGTTGAGTCTCATTTTTTTATCTGCAAAATCCCATGAAAGCCGCTCTGCAAACCCTGATGTTTATAGAAACTCCTTCACTTTTTTGGGAGCACAAACTCTGTAATTAGTTGCTTTCTTGATACTTTGTCTGCTGTAGGCTTAGAATCTTAGATGTTCGAGGAGATGACACAGTGACATGCTGTCGAATGTAATTGTTCTGCCATTCTTGGTTATTTTGTTCGTAAAAGTTTTGATAGGTCCGTCTTACGTCCTGAATAGTTAGTTCTTTACATTTCAGCTTTCCAGCAGGATGTTTACAGATTGAGATATGTGGAAACCCTTTCGGTTGGTACCTACAGATAAATGAAAAATGAAACTGAAAACCAACTGATAGTAGTTTTATTTCAATGCAATCAGAAGTTCGGTGTTTCTATTTCCAAATACGTTGAATTTACAAGGAATGTGTTCCAGAAAAGGTTAGGTAATGTTGCCAGGGCATTAATTTCAACAACATTAAAATTGTAACGAATATTAGAATATTACTCTAAGCAGTGGTCTTTCTTACCTCTTTCTTTTCTTGATGATTCGTTTCCATTGGTTTACATTCCGTCTTCTCTTTCTAGAAGTAGAGTTTCTCGTGGCATCTCCTCACTCATCATTAACGCTAATATCAGCTCTTTTGTCGTCGGGTTCGTCGAAATGTACTACAATAGTAGAAATTTCCTCTTCATTATCCCTGTCCATTTCGAACTGTGCTACAATGAAACTGCCTACAAAGTCGTTTTAAAATACACAGTGGACCGAGTGTGCTGGTAGGTATTTTTATCGTATAACAATGCCTTTTCGCACTTATAGCAATGGAAGCAAAAACATATGAGAATCTAGAATGAGATTTTCACTCTGCAGCGGAGTGTGCGCTGATATGAAACTTCCTGGCAGATTAAAACTGTGTGCCCGACCGAGACTCGAACTCGGGACCTTTGCCTTTCGCTGGCAGAAGTAAGGCTGTGAGTACCGGACGTCAGTCGTGCTTCGGTAGCTCAGATGGTAGAGCCCTTGCCCGCGAAAGGCAAAGGTCCCGAGTTCGAGTCTCGGTCGGGAACGCAGTTTTAATCTGCCAGGAAGTTTCATATCAGCGCACACTCCGCTGCAGAGTGAAAATCTCATTCTGGAAACATCCCCCAGGCTGTGGCTAAGCCGTGTCTCCGCAATATCCTTTCTTTCAGGAGTGCTAGTTCTGCAGGGTTTGCAGGAGAGCTTCTGTAAAGTTTGGAAGGTAGGAGACGAGGCACTGGCAGAAGTAAGGCTGTGGGTACCGGGCGTGAGTCGTGCTTCGGTAGCTCAGATGGTAGAGCCCTTGCCCGCGAAAGGCAAAGGTCCCGAGTTCGAGTCTCGGTCGGGCACACAGTTTTAATCTGCCAGGAAGTTTCATATGAGAATCTACCCAGTACTGCCAACCCAAACGTTTTAGTCACAAATGGTTCAAATGGCTCTGAGCACTATGGGACTTAACTTCTAAGGTCATCAGTCCCCTAGAACTTAGAACTACTTAAACCTTACTAACCTAAGGACATCACACACATCCATGCCTGAGGCAGTATTCGAACCTGCGGCCGTAGCGGTCGCGCGGTGCCTGACTGAACCACCTAAAACTGCTCGGCCACTCAGGCCGGCAAACATTTTAGTCACATGTAGCTAAAAATCGGAACTTTTAAAAGTTTTACGTGTGAGAAGATAATATGCCCGGGTCACCAACAGCACCCTTTGTCGGCGGCCATTATCCCATTTAGACTGCCTCTTATGTAACCGAATAGGATTTGGCCGCTTTTGCAACCTAACGTGTAGAAAACATAGCCGCCTTTGCACCCGTACGCGATTTTCGCACATTTTAAAATACTTAGGACCGTTTTTGAAGCCTGATCGATACATTATTACATAGTCCGTAAAAACCTGTACAAGAAAGTGCCTCTAACTCAATTTTCGATGCTTTTGCAACTGGGCTACTCGTATAAAGGGTGATCACCTAAAACCTGTACCGCAAATATTGCGGAAATGGAAAGTGCTACTGATGCGCTGTTCTCACAGAATGGATTGGTAATAGGAGGTTCGTATTGTTAGCCAATAAACAAGTCTTAATAATAATTCGAAAGAGTATTTTTTGTGCAAGCATAGGCTTTTTTAAGTGGGACAATGCCTGTGGACATTAACATGTTAAAAGTAGGGTAAACTAGGATGTCAGTGGTGTTTGTTGCAAGATTCTAGTGCGAGTCGCTTAACGAAATATCGTATTTTGAAAAATTCCCACACTGATACTTGGTTGTGCCATTCAGCTTGCATAGTTGCTAGGTATGATGTTGTTATGTTTCCTTACAGTGTACTTGTGCGTTCCTTGAATGCACTGCGACTTGCTAGTCAGTCAGTGTGTGTCAATCCAAGTGTGAGTGGACGATGGTATTTACCAATGCAGAAAAAGCCGCCATGCTCATGGTGTATGGAGAGTGTGGGATGAATGCAGTTCGTTCTTGTAGAGTGTATGCGGCAAGAATCATCTCTGGAATTATTTATCAACCGCTTCAACTAGTTACGTGGAAGTTGTACACTACTGGCCATTAAAATTGCTACACCACGAAGATGACGTGCCACAGACGCGAAATTTAACCGACAGGAAGAAGATGCTGTGACATGCAAATGATTAGCTTTTCAGAGCATTGACACATGGTTGGCGCCGGTGGCGACACATACAACGTGTTGACATGAAGAACGTTTTCAACCGATTTCTCATACACAAACAGCAGATGAGCGGCGTTGTCTGGTGAAAAGCTGTTGTGATGCCTTGTGCAAGGAGGAGAAATGCTTACCATCACGTTTCCTACTTTGATAAAGGTGGATTGTAGCCTGCGGTTTATCGTATCGCGACATTGCTGCTCGCGTTGGTCCAGATCCAATGACTGTTAGCAGAATATGGAATCGGTGGGTTCAAGAGGCTATTATGGAACGCCGTGCTGGATCCTAACGGCCTCATATCACTAGCAGTCGAAATGACAGGCATCTTATCCGCATGGCTGTAACGGATCGTGCAGCCACGTCTCGATCCCTGAATCAACAGATGGGGAAGTTTGCTAGGCAACAACCATCTGCACGAACAGTTTGACGACGTTTGCAGCAGCATGGACTACCAGATTGGAGACCATGGCTGCGGTTACCCTTGACGCTGCATCACAGACAGGAGCGCCTGCGATGGTGTACTCAACGACGAACCTGGGTACACGAATGGTAAAACGTCATTTTTTCAGATGAATCCAGGTTCTGTTTACAGCATCATGATGGTCGCATCCGTGTTTGGCGACATCGCGGTGAACGCACATTGGAAGCGTGTATTCGTCATCGCCATACTGGCGTATGACCCGGCGTAACGGTATGGGGTGTCATTGGTTACACGTCTCGGTCACCTGTTGTTCACATTGACGGCACTTTGAACAGTGGACGTTACATTTCAGATGTGTTACGACCCGTGGCTCTACCCGTCATTCGATCCCTGCGAAACCCTACATCTCAGTAGGATAATGCACGACCGCATGTTGCAGGTCCTGTACGGGCCTTTCTGGATACAGAAAATGTTCGACTGCTGCCCTGGCCAGCGCATTTTCCAGATTTCTCACCAACTGAAAACGTCTGGTCAATGGTGACCGAGCAAATGGCTCATCACAATACGCCAGTCACTACTCTTGATGAACTGTGGTATCGTGTTGAAGCTGCATGGGCAGCTGTACCTGTATACGCCATTCAAGCTCTGTTTCACTCAATGCCCAGGCGTATCACGGCCGTTATTACGGCCAGAGGCGGTTGTTTTGGGTACTGATTTCTCAGGATCTATGCACCCAAATTGAGTGAAAATGTAATCACATGTTATTTCTAGTATAATATATTTGCCCAATGAATACCCGTTTATCATCTGTATTTCTTCTTGGTGTAGCAATCTTAATGGCCAGTAGTGTAGTATAACCACTAGACAATGTAACAGAAAGAAACAGGTGATGACAGAAGAGGGGGAAATTAATGTTCTTGCTGCTGTTGCGGTTGATCCGCACGTTAGCTACCACTCAATCGCGCGAGGAAGTGGCAAGAGTCAGGCAAGTGTCCTACGCACTCTCCCTTGATATAGGTTCTCTCTATCAAGAGGTGCGCGGAAACGATGATGAGAATCGTGTCAACTTCTGTACAGGGGCATTAAGACAGGATACTCCAGATGTATCAGTATCTTGTTTAGTGATGAACCCAAAGTTACCAATCATGGAAAGGTAAACTGACGAAACTTGCACTACTGGTCTATTGACAATCCCCACTAGCTTCGTCAGGTGGAACGTAAACGTGTGGTGTGGGATAATGAACCATGAGCACATTGGCTCGATTTTCATAGATGGAACACTGAAAGCACATAAGTGTTGCAGCCTCCTAACAGACAATGTCCCACGGATGATAGAAGATATTCCACTGCAGACTAGAAGGAACCTGTGGTACCATGTGATGACAGTCCAGCCCATAGTGCACGAAGTACTACAGCATGTCTTCACAAATTGTTTCCAGGTCACTGGGTTGGACGTAGAGGACTTGTGCCTTGCCCGGCCCATTCCCTGGATTTGATGCCTGTAGACTTTTTTCTGTGGGGAAAGCTGAAAGACGCTATCTAAAAGGACATACCAGTTACACACAATGATATGCAACAACATATTACTACAGCCTGCTTGGACATCTCCGCTGAAATGCTAGCATGTGTGCAGAAGTAGTTACATACCAGACTGGAAGTGTGTATTGCCGCTGCCAGTGGTCATTTTGAACACAGCCTGTGATGGCCAGTTGTCTCATTACTGGTCATAATCCACATACCTAGTGTGTGCACTTGTGTTGTTCTTTAGTGTGTGCTACCACTGGCATTGTACAAGAGTCAGAATTGTAACTTTTCGAAATACGATATTTCGTAAACGACTCACTACAATCCTGCAAAAGAAACACCACTGACATTCTAATTTACCCTTCTTTTAGATCCTTAATCTCAACAGGCACTGTTCCATTTAAAAAGTGTATGTTTGCACAAAAAATACAATCTCTAAGAATTATTACAATCTGTTCATTGGCTAACAATACGAGCCCCTGATTACCAACCTATTCTGTGAAAACTGCACGTCAATAGCACTTTCCATTTCAACAATATTTGTGGTGCAAGTTTTAGGTATTTCGCCCCGTATTGTATCGTATGTTGTGGGTCAGAGCAAACACGATTTAGTTTCACCATAAATCAATTTGAAAACTGATGTTGAAGTTTGGGGTAGTGATTCAGTATTGTAAAGTGAGGGAAATTTATCCATATGAAATTCTTAATTGCAGGAAAAAATTATTAATTGAGAGAATAGGGCCTATGATAGGACCAACTGAACATAACGGGAAAATGCAAAATCTGGAAATGTAAAAACTGGTTTTACTGTGAAGTAATTATATTGTTAGTTTATATGTGTTTATAGCATTGACGAGATACTAAAACGGCGTTGTGACGAACCGAGCAGATAACAATGTACTCAAAATGTCAAAAATCATGTTTATGTGGAAAATATTTTCCTCCTACTGACAAAAGAACCAGGGGTCACCTTGAGGTACATGGTGCACAACCACGCATGGGCAGCACAAAGTGGCCTACCGGCCTTATCGCTTCACACAGTTACCAATTGACTCATGCGGCCATCGTGGCGGCTGGTCTTGCTTTTAGTCAGAGCTGTTTCCACGAAGAGGTTTTTATGGTAAGAAAGTTCTTTGGTAATATCTTCAAGCTGTACTGTGCAATCACTGATACTCCCAGAGAAATACAGTCTGCTCCTCTTACAATTGCCAATTCTGCACAAGCACAGATTGAGGTTTGATCTTGGAGGGGGAGGGGGGGGGGGGGGGGGGTAAAAAGTGCAAAGTGCGTGGCTTGCTGTCTCTGCAGACACTCCCCCCCCCCCCCAATTCCCTTCCGAAACTCATCTTGCATAAGCCACTTTTAATGTGCCACATATGTCTGTGATTTTAATAACAATAAAATATAGTAATGTCTTTAAAGTAATAATGATAATACACTCTACAATAAAACAAAAAAAGACCCACCCTGAAGAATTATCTGAATGGGACAGAAATTTGTAGACATGATATAACGTACAGACAAATAAATTATTGCAATTTTAGATAAACTGGATGATTTATTCAACGGCAAGAACTTCACAAATTGAGCAAGTCAATAATGCATTGGTCTACCTCTGGAACTTATGCAAGCAGTTATTCAGCTTGGCATTGATTGACAGGGCTGAAGGATGTCCTCCTGAAGAATATTGTGCCAAATTGTGTCCAATTGGTGCATTAGAATGTCACAATCCAAAATGGTTAGAGGGCCCTGCCCGTAATGCTCCAAATTTTCTCAACTGGGGAGAGATTTAACCACCTTGTCGGCCAAGGTAGCCTTTGCCAAGCATGAAGATGAGCAGTAGAAACTCTTGTCATGTGCGGGCAGGTATTATCTTGCTGAAATGTAAGCCCAACATGGCTTAAAGTGACAGTCAAGTTAGTATCAGGTGCCCTGATGAACAGACCATTTGGAGGCCGCTGCAGCACTTTGAGGTTTATTCTTATTTTATAAGACCTCTGTTAACATAATTTGGCGAGAACAAACAGTACTGTTCTGCAATACTGAACATACAGCCAGTGTTACACAGATTCAAAAACATTGTGTCATTTGTTGCAGTATACAGAAGTCACAGCTGCACCCCATCTCAGTGGTAAAATCATGGCTAATCATGCTCATATAATTGGCTTTGCAGGAAGCCAGAACATTTTGTTTGTGATCATACCTTTGGCAACATTAAAAATTGTCTATAAAAAAAAGCAGAAATCTTCAAGTATCCTGTTCTGTTTCTTTGGTATTTTTCATAAGACAAGCCTTTGTTTATGGAAGGAATTTTACCAATTTACCTCTAGTTTTGGTAAATGTTTGTATGTCAGAAGCAGTACTCAAATGTGATAAGCTGTTGAAGAGGTAAAGGTAAGAATGTTCATAGTCCTGCACACAACAATAATGTTCCTTAAGTTTCAAGTCAAATAAGTAACTTAAAAATAGGTATAAAAATAAACTTCTTAAGCATTGTGCATTGTAATACATTATTTATTACATATTCAGAAATAAAAAATTGCATTTAACACATGGAACATGAACAGTTAATTTCAAAACAAAAAGACATCAGGACTTTGACTGTTTCTACCAGTTGTGGAGCATAATTAATTGACAGGTCATCAACATTCTTAATGTCATCTTCATCTCCTCGTCCAAACCTAGGGCAGGAACCAGTGAATCACAGAATTCTTGAAGATTGGGATTGGTCAAGATTGGTTTTAAATGTAGTAGATTCTTGAATTTTGCAGGTTTAAGGGGCAGTTTGCCATTGTAAAGATCTCTCAGTTAGTTTAGATCACTTTGATTGTTACACTTTCTTGTTTTCTGTGCCTTGATTCTCAGCAAAAACAGCTTTCAAATAGTTTTAAAAGTAGTTTGTCTTGTGAAGCACCAATCTTGCCTCCTTATGGTCAACTTTTAATTTCTAATTGGTGGTGTTGCCACAAGGCACTTTTTAACATAAAACACACATAAAAAGTCTGTCTAAGTTTCAAATTTGATGTCTATGGCACAAATGATGTTAGTGAAAGGTCATGGTTTGATTCTGGTATTTCTAATGACATCCCTCCAGTCATCGGATGTCTCAGTGTAAGATTTCGCATTGACAAGACCTTTCATATAACAGTGGCCTCTTATAGCAAAAACTACTTTTACAGATGTACGTTGTTTCTGTGCATGAGCTGTGTAGTGCAGAAAATGCATAACCATGAAATTCTTGTTCTGACTTGCATATGAGTTGGGAAAAAAGAATGATGTGTTTTACTATTGGGCTGAGATTATTCTCATCATATGTCCTCTTCCAGGTGGCACTTTCATCATACATGTAAAATACTGAAGTTTAGTCTGATGATACGTGTATATTAAAAGATATGAAATTCAGTTGACGATGACTGTATACATCAGGTGTGGTTACATTAAGAGTAGGCAGATTCTTTTTTTAATCAACAATAATTGCCTCAATTTCTTCATGTTTTCCGGATTCTTTATAGCAGTTTCTTTTGACTGAATAAAACTTCGCACTTCTCACCATATGATCTTCTCTTTCCTTTGCCACAAAGCCTTCTTAGCCTTAAACGGTATTATAAATTGCCATGCAGAGACTTTAAAGAAACACTCTGAAATCTGTGGCTCTCAGATAGATGGTTGAAGTAAATATAAAACCAAATAAAATCAACTGTGTGAATAAACTAAATCCATTTTTTTTCCTTCATGAAATCTATGAGAGGAAGTGATCTTCATAAGTAAGGTAGGTCCTGGGCTAATGAGGCTTCAGGTCCTTTGTCAGTAGTATCAGTAATGACACTGATACCTATTATTTCAATCAATTACAACTGTATATGTCTTTTTCAGGGTATCCAAAAATAAATATTGAAGTTTCCATCAAAAATTTCTTGGAAAGTTGTTGAACCACCAGTATGCTCTTTGTTAGACTCAGTATATATTACATATAGTTTGGCTTCATCTAGCCCTTCAGGTAAGCACACTCTTGATGTATCCTTTAAAGAATAGTGATATTTCCTTCCTCTCATAGATTTCATGAAGGAAAAAAAATGGATTTAGTTTACTCACACAGTTGATTTTAGTTGGTTTTATATTTACTTCAACCATCTATCTGAGAGTCACAGATTTCAGAGAAGTGTTTCTTTAAAGTCTCTACATGGCAATTTATAATACCGTGTAAGGCTAAGAAGGCTTTGTGGCAAATGGTTACATCTGGCAATAAATCACTACCATAAACATGTGCACATGCCTGATAACAATAAGACACACAATCACTTGCCACTGCATCATACTTTCTGTTGCACCACTGCTGAACTGGAACAATTGTGATCAGTTCACTCAAATACTGAGTCTGTTTGTTGCAACACCCAAGTTTATTTACGTTAGATATAATGTGTGGAGTGCCACTATGAGGACATGACCGAGCACCTTAAGATTTTGCATGAACCGAGGACTGGCAGCCACGTAACACGAGAAAATGTGAAAAGTGTTAATATGTAGTAAAAACCTAAGAAAATGTCCCGTTTCCGTCATTTACTATCGAATCGACCTAACGCCAGATCGTCACATTGGTCGCTTTTCTCTCTGAAACGGTTACATTTATCGTCTTCAAGCCCTTGTCGCGTGCTGCAGTATGCGGAGACACTACAAACAGCACAGTAGAACACAGAAGACGCATCTAAGTTGATGCAATCGGCCAGTAAGAAGAGCAACATTTCAAGTTTTAGTTATCGATTATTGATTTCCATTTTCAAGAAGGGACGTCGAACAGATGTGCAGAACTATAGACCTATATCTCTAACGTTGATCAGTTGTAGAATTTTGGAACACGTATTGTGTTCGAGTATAATCACTTTTCTGGAGACTAGAAATCTACTCTGTAGGAATCAGCATGGGTTTCGAAAAAGACGGTCGTGTGAAACCCAGCTCGCACTATTTGTCCATGAGACTCAGAGGGCCATAAACACGGGTTCACAGGTAGATGCCGTGTTTCTTGACTTCCGCAAGGCGTTCAATACAGTTCCCCACAGTAGTTTAATGAACAAAGTAAGAGCATATGGACTATCAGACCAATTGTGTGATTGGATTGAAGAGTTCCTAGATAACAGAACGCAGCATGTCATTCTCAATGGAGAGAAGTCTTCCGAAGTAAGAGTGATTTCAGGTGTGCCGCAGGGGAGTGTCGTAGGACCGTTGCTATTCACAATATACATAAATGACCTTGTGGGTGACATCGGAAGTTCACTGGGGCTGTTTGTGGATGATGCTGTGGTATATCGAGAGGTTGTAACAATGGAAAATTGTACTGAAATACAGGAGGATCTGCAGCGAATTGACGCATGGTGCAGGGAATGGCAATTGAATATCAATGTAGACAAGTGTAATGTGCTGTGAATACATAGAAAGATAGATCCCTTATCATTTAACTACAAAATAGCAGGTCAGCAACTGGAAGCAGTTAATTCCATAAATTATCTGGGAGTACGCATTAGGAATGATTTAAAATGGAATGATCATATAAAGTTGATCGTTGGTAAAGCAGATGCCAGACTGAGATTCATTGGAAGAATCCTAAGGAAATGCAATCCAAAAACAAAGGAAGTAGGTTACAGTACGCTTGTTCGCCCACTGCTTGAATACTGGTGAGCAGTGTGGGATCCGTACCAGATAGGGTTGATAGAAGAGATAGAGAAGATCCAACGGAGAGCAGCACACTTCATTACAGGATCATTTAGTAATCGCGAAAGCGTTATGGAGATGATAAACTCCAGTGGAAGACGCTGCAGGAGAGACGCTCAGTAGCTCGGTACGGGCTTTTGTTGAAGTTTCGAGAACATACCTTCAGCAAAGAGTCAAGCAGTATATTGCTCCCTCCTACGTATATCTCGCGAAGAGACCATGAGGATAAAATCAGAGAGATTAGAGCCCACACAGAAGCATACTGACAATCCTTCTTTCCACGAACAATATGAGACTGGAATAGAAGGGAGAACCGATAGAGGTACTCAAGGTACCCTCCGCCACACACCTTCAGGTGGCTTGCGGAGTATGGATGAAAGATGTAGATGTAGAAGGTGACAGAGATTCCGTGAGTTGTAATACAGCTAGGAGAAGCTGGATGTTCTTTCTGCAATATTGCAGAAAGACTTGGCAGGAATGTAGCCACTTTGCATGTCTGTTGGTAGTGGTGCTCACAAGAATGTAAGGTCGCATGAAGACCGGGTTCTAGACGGTCACGTCACCCTCCAAGCAGGAACATGTTTCACACATGATACTGCATCTGCAGCTGCAATTTGAGCAGCAGTTGGCACCACAGTGACACAACGAACTGTTACGTATCGTTTACTTCAAGGACAGCTTCACACGAGATGCCCTGTAGCATGCATTCCACTGACCTCAATCACTGTCATTTTTGACTTCAGTTCCGTTAAGCAAGAGGTCATTGGAGGACATGGTGGAGGTCTGGTTCTGCCTTGGTGCCAGTGATGGCCATGTGTTGGTTAGGAGGAGGTCAGTTGAGGTTCTGCAGCCAACCTGCCTGCGTGCTAGACATACTGGACCTACACCTTAAGTTAGGGTCTGGGGTGCAATTTTGTATGACAGCAGGAGCACTCTCATTGTTATATTATGCATCCTGACTGCAAATTTGTTTATCAGTCTGGTGATTTGACCTGTTGTGCTGCCATTCATGAACAGCATTGCAGGGGGTGTTTTCTGAAAGGATAACACTCAACTACATACCTTGTCATTACACAACATGTTCTACAGAGTGTCAAAATGTTGCCTTGGCCTGCTTAATGACCAGGTCTGTCTCCAATTGAGCACACATAGGACATGATCGGATGAGAACTCCAGCAGCATCCACAAACAGCATTAACCATCATTTACAGCATCATCCACAAACAGCATTAACCATCCCTGCATTGACCAAACAAGTGCAACAGGCGTGTAACTCCACCCCACAAAGTGACATCCGGCACCTGTACAACACAATGCATGCATGTTTGCATGCAACATTCTGGCTGTTATACTGGTTACCAGCACTTCACATTTGCAATGGCTTATCTCACACTTACATGAACCTGTGATCTTTCAATGTTAATATAAGTCTCTTAGTATCGTAGTCATTTTACCAGAACAGTTTTTCTCTGTGACTGTTTCTCTAGAAAGCAAAACAGGCGTACACTATTATTGCATATAATACTGAGGTAAATATTTAGAAATCACTCCTTTTCTCCTCTTCATATCTTTCAGGCAACTATTGCAATATTACCATATTGTCAACATGCATGTGTGAGCATTTTGACTGTTACCTCTTACACCAATCACAAAGTAACTACTGGTGTTACTTTTCATTTCTTATTGATGTAACTAACTGTGTGTGTGTCATGTTGATAAATATAAAACAAAACTAGGTCCCAGCTCTCTGGCAGAAACGTGGCATCTTTTTGACAATATTCAGGCTTTCATTTCAACAGAGTCATATAATAATATAGAATAAAATTTTTAATATGATGTTTTTGGTATTGCACTTTATTGAGTAAAAATAAAAATTATTTATTAACAAATGCATCATGAAAGCATTTTTAGTTCATACAATACCGCAAGCAACTTTGGTGTACAGAAAATATCATAATCTGCAGTCTTCAGTATTAGATTCATAGTTACAGACTAGATGTTCATTACTTAAAGCTACAGGACACTCATTATTCCAAAACTTGTGCAGAAATGTCTGTGTTGCATCTTCTGATGCTATGCTCCATGTGTATTGCATACCTGTACACTGATTTTGAGACAGTATGGATTCTCACTGGAGTTTTTTCCATGTTGGAGGACGATCACAAACTTTCACCATTCATGACACAAATTGGCACTTTTGGTACAACCTAAAATAAAAGAGCATTTATCAAGAGTGTTTCCAAACTGCTTACATTTATATGCAGTACACTGACACTAATAAATATTGTTCAAAATATTAGATATTTCATTGAGTTTGATCCTCCTAGTTGTGTCTCTAACAGAAATATGACTTTCAAATAATAAACTTTCTTCCAGACAATGTAACTGCCATATAAGAAACAATATTATATTATTAATACTGTGGAGAGGCCAGAAAAATGTCGTTCCAGAAGAGGGGCAGCAGCCTCTTTAGTAGTTGCAGGGGAAACAGTCTGCATGATTGACTGATCTGTTACAATAATGTCAGACAATATGGCCTTGCTGTGCTGGTACTGTGAATAGCTGAAAGCAAGGGGGAAACTATAGCCATTACTTCTCCCAAGGACATGCAACTCTACCATATAGTTAAATGATGATGGGATCCTCTTGGGTAAAATATTCCGGAGGCAAAACAATTTCCCATTTGGATCTCCAGGTGGGGACTACTCAGGAGAATGTCATCATTAGGAAAAACAAAACTGGCATTCTATGGATTGGAGCATGCAGTGTTAGATCCCTCAACTGGGTAGGTAGACTATAAAATTTTAAAAAAAAGGAAATGCTTAGGTTGAAGTTAGATGGGATGGGGATTAGTGAAGTTTGGTAGCAGGATAAAGAGAACTTCTGGTCAGGAAAGTACACTGTCATCAATAAAAAATCAAATAGGGATAATGCAGGTGTAGGTCTAATAATGAATAAGAAAATATGAGGGTTGCCCAGAAATTAGTGCACCACATTTTTTTCTTCAACAATCCTTTATTGAAGATAACAAGAATTACACACATGAAAGAATGGTGTTTCATCTACATACCCTATTTTTCCACGTAATCTCCATCCCATCTTATGGCCTTCCTCAAGCGCGAAATAAGGGCGTGTATGCCCTGTCAGTACCAATCCGGATCCTGGTGGTGGAACCAATGCTTCACTGTGTGAATCACCTCCTCATCAGCAAAATGTCTTCACGAATGGCATTCTTTAATGGCCCAAACTAGTGGAAGTCCAAGGGGGCTAGGCTAGGTGTGTCAGGTGTGACAGACACTGCTGCAAATAATGGAGCTCCACCAAATCACCTTCTGACGACCTCACCCTCCATGCCCAGCAACTAACTGTACTTCTGTTGACAGCATATGCTCCATAGACTGTGCACAAGCATTTGTGAATATTCACCACAGTTTCTTTCTCTGCAGTGAGAAATTCAATGATGGCATGTTGCTGTAACATGCATCTCCTACAGATGCCATTTTGAAACTGTCCTGCAGCTACACTATCTGTCAGAAGTGACAGAATCTTGACGCGCTCTCTCTCTCTCTCAGGAGACTTCAAATAATATATTTGGAATATTCTGCATTTGTAGCATTGTTTTTGGCTGAGAAAAAAAAATTGGTGCTTTACTTTCTGGGCGACCCTCATAGAATGTGGGTAAGCTACTATGCGCAGCACAGTGAACACATTATTATACACAGGATAGGCATAAAGCCAACACCCACAACAATAGTACGAGTTTATATGCGAACTAGCTCTGCCGATAATGAGGAGGGTGAAACAATGTATGATCAGACAGAAGAAATTATTCAGACACTTATGGGAGAGAAAAATTTAATTGCGATGGGTGACTGGAATTGAGCAGTAGGAAGAGGAAGAGAAGGGAAAATAGTAGGAAAATATGGACCGGGGGAAAGGAACAAAAAAGTAATCTGTGTGGTAAAATTTTGCTCAGAGCATATTTTAATCATCACCAATACTTGGCTCAAGAATCAACAGTCATGGAAGACACCTGAGATAATGGGAAGTTTCAGATGATTACATAACAGCAAGACAGAGATTTTTGGAACCAGATTTTAAACTGTAAGACATTTGCGGAGCAGCTGTGGACTCTGACCATAACTTATCGGTCATGAACTGTGGATAAAACAGAAGAATCGATTGCAAGAACGATGGAAATGAACACGGTAGAAAACAAATTGATAGCTTGAGAGATGAAATAGTGAAGGCAGCAGAGGATCTAATAGATAAAAAGACCAGGCCTGCAGAAATCCTTGGACATCACAGGAGATACTAAATTTAACTCATGAAAGAAGAAAATATAAAAATTCAACAAATGAAGTGCCAAAAGAGAATACAAATGTCTAAAACACGCAATTCACAAAAGTGCAAAATGGCTAAGCAGAATGATAGAGGAAAAACATAAATCTATAGAAGCATATATAACTAGGGGGAAGACCGGTACCACCTACAGAAAAATTAAAGAGGCCTTTGGAGAAAAGAAAACTAGCTGTATGGCTGTCAAGAGATCAGATAGCAATCCAGTACCAAGCAAAGAAAAGAAAGGTAGAAGGAGTATATAGAGGGTCTGTCCACGAGAGATGAAGTTGAGGGCAATGTTATAGATATCAAAGAAGACGTGGACGAAGATGAGATGGAAGATATGACACTGTCAGAAGAATTTGACAGAGCACCAAAAGACCTAAGGAGTTGACAACATTCTGTCATAACTACTGATAGCATTGGGAGAACCAGCCATTACAAAGCTCTTCCATCTGGTTTGCAAGATGTATGAGACAGGCAAAACACCCTCAGACTTCAAATAATAAATCTAATTCCACAGAAAGCAGGTGCAGACAGGTGTGAATATTACTAAACTATCAGTTTAATGAGTCATGGTTGTAAAATACTAACATGAATTATTTACATAAGAATGAAAAAAAACTGGTAGAAGCTGACCTCGGAGAAGATAGGTTTGGGTTTTGGAAAACATTGGAACATGTGAGGCAATATTGACCCAACAACCTATCTTAGGTCTTGTAAATAGGTTGAGGAAACGGAAACCCATGTTTACAGCTTGTGTAAATTCAGAGAAGGCTTTTGACAATGTTGACTGGAACACACTCTTTGACATTCTGAAGGTGACAGGAGTAAACTAAAGGGAGTGAAGGATTATATGGAACTTATACAGATATCTCAGTTATAATAAGCCAAGGGCATGAAAGGGAAGCAGTGGTTGAGAAAGGAGTGAGACATTGAGAAAGGAGTGAGACAGGGTTGTAGCATATCCACAATGTTACTCAATGACACTTTTATTTTAGCAATTGTTGGGGCGGGAGCTGCAGTCACTGAATGTGCTGCACTCTAGGTGACTGTTATTCTATGGATACTTACCTCTCCTGAGCACAGAAAATAATGGTGTTTCTTCAAACCACAGTAAATACTCACTTGCAGAAAAAACAACTGTTTAAAATTTACCACTGCATATATCTTCAAAGGAAAAGGAACCAATAATGAAACGTTCTCTGAATGTGCACCACACCTTTTCACTGCTAATACAAAGGTATTTCCACAATTAATCAAGCTATATGTATACACATTTCAATTACTTGAAAAGTGTATCTCATCTGCCTGCATGACATTTGTTTGATTGGATGATTGATTTGGGGGAGGGAACAAACAGCAAAGTCATCAGTCCCATGCATGACATTTATGTCCATCCATATTATTTTCCATTTGTTGTGTGTTGGCCTGATGCAGCTAAGTTTATTGCAGGTCACTCTAAACAGTATGTATTGTCAAAGTTTTTCATCATCGTTATCACTGAGAAACATGGCACCACACCCTCTCAGCTACTGTTCAAAAACAGTATGAACAATAATGGAAATTCATAAACTGTGAGTTACCTTATTACATTATGGTATGGGAAGATTTCAACTTACTAACTATAGGCTGGAAAACTCTATAATGATTATGGCAAGCAATAACAACAGGGATTTGTGTGATATTGTTATGAATCCTTATCTAAAATTTACCTTGAACAATTAGTAAGGGAAGTGACTTATAAGGGGAAATGTCTTAAATCTAGTTACAAATTGGTCATAACATTTTAATTTAGTTAACATAAAGCAGAGAATCAAAGCTGATATAGCAGTTATAGCATCACCAGCATGAGTGTTATTAGATATGTTAAGAAAGGCAGATAGATATTTCTCATTCATAAATGTGACAAGAAACAGATTTCAGATTATCTGAGCAGACAACATGAAACATTAATCATTCTGCTGTTAGCTGCCCTAAATGGTTGGTATTCCACAATTTTCACTCTTATAAACGACATAAATTGATGTTACAGTATTCATCTGTGGCATGCTAGTGTAGAATATGTGACAAATTCAGCTAAGTAAAAAGACCCAAACATTGCACATGTTTATTTAAATATGTAAACTAACTTTCAGTTTTTCCATGGTGTGAGACCACGTCATGTGTCAGGTAAAACTGATGCAGAATTCTAGAAATATTTTATTGTTTGTATTAAGGCTTGCGTGTATCATAATATATTGTGTATCTTCAAACATCTGTGAGTGCTGCAAAAGATCTGTACTACAATGTCAATTGCAAACTACATTTTGGCAGCAGAACCCATCATTTAGACAACCACTGCCTCCTGATTTCAGTTGGTACACGTGTGCTAAATGATACATTTTTGAGAATTTTTGGAAGCTCTGAGTGCTGTGTGTAACATATTTCACAATAAATCAATGGTTTTGAGCTATAGTTGTGTACTCTGCAAACTTTAGCAGCAATATATTTTTGGAAAATCATTTCCCCACGTGAATCTGTTAATGAAGATGATTTCAACAGAAGTTTGAGACAAAGTAATCTTCAACAATTCACTGAAATTTAACAAAAGCCACTTTCTTGGGTGTTGAAACTTCATATCTTAAAAAGGAACTTGGAGGCCTTGTAGGGTAATAAATCACGAAACTAAAAAATCCAAGATTAGTTTAAAGTTACTTGTTTATTGTTCAACAAAAACAATCAGTTTTTGAAAAAATAATTTAAATTTAATTGGATAAATAAAAAAAATCTACTCACCAAGTGGTGGCAGAACACACACATAAAAGAAAATTGTAATTAAGCAAGCTTTTAGAACCAGTGGCTCCTTCTTCAAGCAGAAGGATTGAAGGGGGAAGAAAGAGGGGTGAAGGAAAAGGACTGGAGAGGTCTAGGAAAAGGGGTGGATTTTGGGAAAGTCACCCAGAACCGCAGATCAGGGGAGACTTACCACACAAGATGAGAAGGAAAGACTGATTGTTGGGAACTGCATCAGATGATATTTGAAAACCTGAGAGCTTAAAGGTGGAACACAGGGTAATATGCAAGACAGAGATTACTGCTTACACATCATGCACGAGTTAATAAGAGCAAAAAGATAAGTACATTGTATGTAACAGATGTGGGAGGGGGTGGTGAAAATAGATAGGTAAGACAATGAAAGATTTAGAAAACTAAAGTGGAGTGAAGAGAAGAGTAGTTACTGTGAAGAAATGCTGGGATGGAAGAAGTTAACATATACTAAGGCCAGATGGTTCGCGAGAACCAAGGACATGTTGTAGTGCTAGTTCCCACTTGCAGAGTTCTGAGAAACTGGTGTCTGGGGAAAGAGTACAGACGGCATGTGTGGTGAAACAGACTCCGAGGTCATGGTTATCATGTTGTAGAGCATGCTCTGCAACAGGATATTGCATGCTCCCAATATACACCCTCTGCCTATGCCCATTCATCCTAATTGATAATCTGGTGGTTGTCATGCAGATATAAAAGGCCAAACGGTGTTTACATACCAGCTGGTACAAGACATGTCATTTCACAGGTGGCTCTCCCTTTGATAGTGTATCTTTTGCCAGTTACAGGGCTGCTATAGGTGGTGGTAGGAGGGTGCATATGGCAAGTCTTGCAGTGAGGATGGTCACCGGGCTAGGAGCCATAGGGTAGGGAGATGGGTGCAGACGGAGCACAGGACCCGACAACAATATTGCAGAGATTGGGAGGGCAACAAAAAGCTGTTCTAGATGTGATGGGTACAATTTCAGACAGAATGAATCTAATTTCATGGTATGTTTTTAGGAAGTCATGGCCCTGTTGAAGTAACTGATTACACATTAAAGACCAGGATAATACTGAGTCACCAGTGGTGTGCTTCAAAGCTGTTTTTACAGTGAT
Source organism: Schistocerca piceifrons (assembly GCF_021461385.2). Taxonomy (NCBI): domain Eukaryota; kingdom Metazoa; phylum Arthropoda; class Insecta; order Orthoptera; family Acrididae; genus Schistocerca; species Schistocerca piceifrons. The sequence goes on from NC_060149.1 coordinate 226,589,417, forward strand.
CAGCAATACGAGGATTGGATGGGATGGCTTGGGAAATCTGCTTTTGAACTTGGCTGGTGGGGTAATTATGTGCAGTGAAGGCTGAGGTGAAATTCTTGGTGTATTGCTCTAAAGAGTTTGCATCTGAACAAATACGTTTGTCTCAAATGCCAAAGCTGTATGGGAGGGAACATTTGACATGTCAAGGCAAACGTATTTGTTCAGATGCAGACTCTTTACAGCAATACACCACCAGTCTCACCTCAGCCTTCACTGCACGTAATTACTTCACCAGCCTAGTTCAAAAGCAGATTTCCCGGGCCATCAAATCCAATCCTGGTACTGCTGATCCCTCCAAAAAAACAGCTTCAGAACACAACACTGGTGACTCAGTATTGTCCTGGACTGGAATGCATAAATCAGCTACTTCGACAGGTCAATGACTTCCTAAAATCATGCCCTGAAATGAGATGCATTCTGTCTGAAATTTTTCCCACCACATCTAGAACAGGTTTTCGTCACCCCCCTCCCCTCCCCTCCCCTCCCTGCTCCTCCCCTCCCCTCCCCTCCCCTCCCTGCTCCTCCCCTCCCCTCCCCTCCCCTCCCTGCTCCTCCCCTCCCCTCCCCTCCCTCACCCCCCAATCTCCACAATATTCTTGTCAGACCCTATGCTCCTTCTGCACCCATCTCCCTACCCAATGGCTCTTACCCCTGTGACCATCCCTGCTGCAAGACTTGCCCTATGCACCCTCCTACCACCAACTATAGCAGCCTTGTAACTGGCAAACATATACTATCAAAGGGAGAGCCACCTGTGAAACAACACGTCATGTACCAGCTGTCATGTAAACACTGTTCGACCTTTTACATCACCTTGACGACCACCAAATTATCAATTAGGATGAATGGACAAAGGCAGAGGGTGTATACTGGCAACATGCAACATGCACGCTCTACAACATGACTATCATGACCTCGGTGTCTGTTTCACCAAACATGCCATCTGGATTCTTCCTCAGACACTAATTTCTCAGAACCTGGCCTTAATTTATGTTAATTTCTTCCACCTCAGCATCTCTTCACAGTAACTACGCTCTGTGTGCTCTCAGGTTTTCAAATCTCATCCGATGCAGTCCTCAATAATCAGTCTATCCTTCTCGTCCCGTGTGGTAAGTCTCCCCCAACCTGCGGTTCTGGGTGACTTTCCCAAAGTCTACCCCTTTTCCTAGACCTCTCCAGTCCTTTTCACTCATCCCTCTTCCTTCCCCTTCAACCCTTCTGCCTGAAGAAGGAGCCACTGACTCTGAAAGCTTGCCTAATTACAACATTCTTTTATGTGTGTGTTCTGCCACTGCTTGGTGAGTAGATGTTTTATCTAGCCAATTAAATTACTGTTTGTTGTTCAGATAAACATTGCACCACCCACATGCAGCCCCACTGTGAATGCTGCTCTCAGGCACTGGGTGAACTACTTGGTGTTTGCAAGTAATTGGAAATTGTCCAGACTGCTATCAAGCATTTGAAAGCCGGTGTGAATGGATGGTTGGGTAGACTTCTGTCAAAGGAGCGTGAACTACTACCCTCTCCCAAGGGTACTGTTCCTTCTCCAGGAAATACAAGATGTCAACAACTAGACTTTGAGTGGTGAGTCAATGGTTGGTCCAGAGGTAGGCCAGGACTGGGAAGAACTTCAAAGTTCTACACTTATCACTTTTACCAACAGGTTTAAGGTGCTGTCTCCCACTGGAATGATAACTGTTGGGACAGTAGGACTAAAAAAAAACATTGTTCATTGTTCATTGGTAGCATAGTAGGATAATGCAGTCAATCTACACAGGAAACTGCTTAAAAACACTTCCACATTCCATTTCAAGTGTATGGGGCCCATAACAATTAGTACTGACATGTATATTGAATGTAAACAAGTAAAAGTAGTATGAATGGTCACAGGTTTGTTTGACTCACAGGAATGCTGAAAACCTTAAACTGGCACACACTTGAATATAGATGCCATCTGTTACTGGTAGTGGTGCATACACATCTTGCTGCCAGCCACAAGCACTAGTCATTTTTTTAATAGAATTATTCTTAGTCTCGCAGCCCAACCGAGATGATGCAGCTGTGCCAAATGAGGACACCACATGGGCTTGTCAACAGAGGTTATTAGTCGAGGCCACTGCAGGACAGCAGTTTTGCACACTACATCTCTCCACAGACTTATAGAGGCATGACACCACTGGCCACTCATGTACATCCCCGGCAGCACAGCCAACTCCTGCCCAGGGGGCAGGAGGTTTCTTCCCATGCACACCAGCCACTGCCAGACAGGGGGCCTAGTGTGGTGGGCACCCCTGCTGTGATGTCAGCAGATGGTACTTGGGGCCACAGAAGCCATAGCAGCATAAAATTTGCACAATGATGGTGCAGGGTCCATGCAACCAGCTTATGCAACAAGGTCACTGGCACGATATAGTGCCGCACAGGCAACAAGGGTTGTGCGGGCAGACAGCCAAGCAGAATTTGGCAGCCAGCTGGACACTGACCCTATGCATCAAGCAGTTCAGATGTGTCAATAAAAGAACTTGTTACATTTGCAGCTGCCGTCCTCTGCCATCTGGGCTCGACCTCAGCTCCACCACCCATTTGCAGCATCCTGGCTTCTAGCCACCGCACCCTGCACCACGAGCACTGTACCTTAATCAGTCCCACAATCAGCAATTATTTTGTCAACACATCAGTGAAAAGATCTGTGCTCAGCTGTGAAAATAAACGTGTATGAACTTCCTTGTGTAGTCAGTCAGTGATAGGTGTAAATATGGATAAGGGAGACATGATTGTTGAACCTGTTAGAGCGCTATCGATGAGTTATCCTGCCACTGTCAAAAGTCCATTATATTCGGTAACTAACTTGGCCAACTAGTGTTATTATCTGGAGAGAAAGTGGACTGATTAGATGAGTATTACTAATGAAATTATTTTTATAAACTGCTGATACTATGAAAAAGTGTGAGAACTGGTCATCAGTTGCGTGCAACTTAATCTGAATAAATAAGGAAGAGTATCAAAATTAAATCAATGGTGTTACATCCGTCCCTGAACTGTGAGAACACCAACTAATACAATTTCAGGATCTGAGACTAAATTATTCATGCACCACTGAGGACTTGCAGCGACACTGCCAGATTGGTACCTTAGTAAGGTGGACTTTATTATTATTATTATCATTATTATTATTACTATTACTACTACTACTACTACTACTACTATTTTTATACGCAAACTATCTATGAACTGAAGTGACATGTAAAGGAAACGGGTCAATGCTGGCACATCAAGAGTCCCAGAATCACTCCTCATCAATACGTACTTGTCAGAAGTACAAACAATGGCTTTACTGCGTTCAGGTGTGTCTTTATTGTTTCTAGATTGTTTTTGTTGTGAAAAACTGTAGACAATCATTTCATTTCACACTGACTTTATAATCTGCAGAATATACCAGCCACAAACAAGAAATGCATGATAATATTCTTCAAATTACATAGACGTACATGACTGCTGCATTTGTCTCCCTGTCTGGAGTGCGGAGATTCCTGTGCCTACATGGGGCAGCCTGTGTGCACAAATCAGAAGCCCGTGTGACTCTGCGAAGTTGCATTCACCCCCTCACTTCTCCGTTCAATGGCTACATGCACCTATAGTGCGCGTCATTTATGTTGGCGGCCGTGTTTAGGTTCGTTCTGCGCATCTGACGTCACAAAACACAGTCAGCCAATGAACAGAGAACGACGTTGCCAGATCTCGACTGCAGTGCAGAGCACGGATGAGTGTTTTCAGTTTTAGAAACGTTCAGTCATAAATAAAGTAAAAGAACAAAATCAATGTCTTGATAGCAGACTTTCTTTTATAGAAAGTTTGCAAAAAGCATTCTTTATACCAATTGCTTCATATTCTATTAATTAATTAAACCTAACAAGTAATAAGACTCCTAATTCAGGCAATAGCAAGGAAAAGTGTTTGTATCAATCTCACTAACCGCTTTTTCGCAATAAGGAACAGCGGTAAGTGTTTATTTCCTATTTTACTTCGACGAAGCGTCAGTAATTCATAGTCATACCAACAGTGTTTGTCAGTATTTTGCATGACGTGTTAGACTCCTCATGTAGTTACATTGTAAGATGAGCTGCGTTAGCGTAATGGTTAAGGTGTTGGGCTACTAAGCAGAAGGTTATAACGGTTAAGGTGTTGGGCTACTAAGCAAAAGGTTATGAGTTCAAACCTTGTGCAGTGCTTAATATTTTCTTTATTTAAAAACAATATCGCAGTGTCTTACTTCACGAATTTTATTCGTTTGAATGCAATTTTTTGAAATTTCTAGTGCTTTGTCTCTTCATTAACCCTTTCGCTGCTGCAGACACGTGCTCCCCGCATTCCACGCTGTGCGTGATTTTGTCATCACTGGACTGCTAGTCTGTGCAGACACATGGTGTTCCCACTGCTTTGACACACTTATCATTCGATTTCACAAAAACCATTTGGCCCAAAAATTAGATTTTTACACATCTTCTTGACTGATATCTTCCCCCCATAAATGACTTAATTTTGTTTCGATGTTCAACACAGTTATTGTGCAGCATTAAATGTAGTAAACCATTGCACGAAATTTTGAAGAGTTTGCAGAGGTAAAAGTCCATAGAGTATACTTTCCGTATGGTCGATTTTAGTTGCCACAATGTTGAGATTGAAATGTGGACAAGATACCTAAATTTCATATAAAATTTACTGTATAACAATATCTCATTTAATTTAAGTACCACATAGGTGTCATATGTAATATTGAGAAATATTCCATCTTTCGCGACTGTAACAAAAGTTTTATTTACACTGGGCAAGTTTGGCTTTATTTTAAAGCACTTCAATCAACGAAAGGTATGGCACATACACAATGGTACTCATGTTCTCTTTCTTGTTTTTGTTCCACAGTTGCAGTTTTACCAATGGTATTGAAATATATTCCTCTTCCGCAACTGTAATAAGCGACTTATTTAGACCAGACGCATTTCTCTCTTTTGAAGCATCTTCAGAGGACAGTATTTTGTCTCCTCCATTGCCAAGTCACCTTTCATAGTTTTGTGCTGCGGTAACACAATATTCAACGTTTGTGTCGGCTGATCAGTGTTTTAGCAAATAAATGCTGTTTGTGTGTGCCACACACAAAAATTATATTTGACATAGCTCAGAACACTTCACTGATAGATGGAGTCCTAATGTTTTTGTAAGTCCACAGTTTTGTTTAATGTATTTTGTCTACTTCCTTTTGATCGCTTGAAGTGCTTTTAAATAAAGCCAAATGTGCCCAGTGTAAATAAAACTTTTGTTACAGTCGCGAAAGATGGAATATTTCTCAATATTACATACGACACCTATGTGGTACTTAAATTAAATGATATATTGTTATACAGTAAATTTTACATGAAATTTAGGTATCTTGTCCACATTTCATTCTCAACGTTGTGGCAACTAAAATCGACCATACGGAAAGTATACTCTATGGACTTTTACCTCTGCAAACTCTTCAAAAATTTCGTGCAATGGTTTACTATATTTAATGCTGCATAATAACTGCGTTGAACATCAAAACAAAATTAATTCATTTATGGGGGGAAGGTATCAGTCAAGAAGATGTGTAAAAATCTAATTTTTGGGCCAAATAGTTTTTGTGAAATCGAATGATAAGTATGTCAAAGCAGTCAGAACACCATGTGTCTGCACAGGCGAGCAGTGCAGTGACAAACGCGCACAGCGCAGAATGCAGGGAGCACGTCTTTGTATCAGCGAAAGGGTTAATGCGGCCGTGGTAGCTTTACTTCATGAACTGCGCGTTCCCCCCTAAATGTAAGCTTGCGAACTATTCTATACTATGGCACTGCTTCTCTTGGTGCGTGCATCGTGTGCAACTGGCAACGCAGCAATCTCCCGCATCTGGGCGGGCATGCGCGAGCCGCCAAGATAAAAGAATTGAACTATAGTGCACACATAGAGTTACACAGATGTAAACACACCATTACAAGCAGGTTAGTTTACATGCATCTAGCAGTAGTTTTGTCAGAGAAAGTTGTTGTTGCGTCAAAAGAAAACTTCACCTGATAAGACAATAAATTATGAGACAGAATTTCTTCCCAGTGCCTATTTTCTGGGGGCAAAACTGTTAGAACAGCCATAACATACAAAATTATACAAAAATACCCTAGCTTTCAAAACTATCTGCTGCTACTGCTGCTGGTGTTTGTGTGTGTGTGTTTGTGTGTGTGTGTGTGTGTGTGTGTGTGTGTGTGTGTGTGTTTTGTATGTTCCACATCTCCTAAACCAGTGGACCAATTTCAACCAAACATGATATACATATCCATTACTGTCAAGCAACAATTGCTGAGGGGTAAGAACCACCTACCCACCACAGTTCAGGACATATGACTTCATTAACACTGAGATGCATGAAAAACTGCTACATTGTGCATGACATTTACATTTTTTACTCCTTTGCTACTGACTCTATTCGCAACACATTTTGCAGACACTATCCACAAAAGCTGCTGAATGTAACTATAAAATTATATCATTGTATGATATACAGATCAGGAGAAACTTTTGCATCATGCATGACATTTAAATAAACTTATTCTTAAGTACTAAAACACTCCTAGTCAAGTCAACTTAAGGTAATCCCTTACACCTGCTTGTGCTTTTAGCATGTTTGAACTGTGAAGCACAAACGGCATTAGATGAAAACTATAGCTGCCTACAGAGATATGGAAAGGCATTGCCATAGTGATGTTCACAAAACTGCACATCTCACACCAAGTATACTGCTCAAATACATACAAGGTTTCATTTCTAATAGAAAATTGGCAAAATTAATATCCACGCAATGCTGGGTTTGTCAGCTAGTAAGTCTATAAAAATCAGCAGCAGGGTGCAGTGCTGTTTATGAAAGAAGACAGTATATTGAACATTTCAGAAACAGAAGTCAGTGTTTCCAGTAAATGTTCAGTATTTATGAGAAATAACATGTTCTTACATAGTACTTGAAAGTCAGTAATAAAAGTTAGTGTGATCTTATAATCTTTTAAATGAACAGATGCATCACCCATGGGGCAAGTGAACAGCAGATCTATTTCCTAATTCTTGTCAGTAAACTTTTACTTGTGTTTTCTCTTTGTATCAAACTGATGTTAGACATATGATTTATCTATGGATAAACAATAAACTAAACAATTGTGGCTTCATACTTCTACAAACATTATTCACTGTATAGGAATCATAGCCAGAGTTAGTAAATTGTATGTCCTGTTTTCCTCATTATATTTTCCACACACAGTCAAACATCAGTTCAGTGTCAGTTATTATTAATAAATTTTATGGACAGAAAACTAGAACTTACAGTGTTGACATAAAATTTACACTTCATATTGCAGGTAAGTGTGGCTTGGTGGTAAAGTGCAATCTTTGGATTGGTGACTGATTTACTTTTTCTATTCCAGATAAACTTTGAGTAAAACACACTGGATATTCTCATTCAGAATACAGCAATAAATAAATATGTACAGTATTATTTACATATTTTAGAATCACAGTGAATAAGTATTGTCACACGTACCTCAGAAAATACAGCAATGCATAAATATTCAGTAGCAACACAATATTTAGTCCAGTTTTTAGCTAAATGCTTGTATTCCAGTTATAGCTCTCCCAAGAATGAGAGCATGGATATCGTGAGTACCTATAACAGATTGATCAAGTGCAGTTGTCCATTATTTGCATTCAGGAAACAAAGAGGAAAAAGACAGAAAAAGTATATGACCTTACCTTCATATGTATTGACTGATTCCAGATTCAGAACATGTCTAATAATATGATATTCATCAGAAATGCCATTCCCACCCAACATGTCACGGGCAGTGCGTGCAATGTCCAAAGCTTTTCCACAGGAATTACGTTTCAGTATTGATATCATTTCTGGAGTACACCTTAAAAGAATATGTACAAAATGAAACTTTACTTATATGGAGAAAATGAAGATGGTTTAATATGTAAGTGAGAAAGTGAGGAATTTGTGTAAAATCTTGAGAACAGCTATTTTTATTATATTATTATGAAACACACAATAACAAATGGCTTTTCATGTAAGACAACTTTTGTTGGTGAAACTGAAGCATATAATTAGGAGACCACTCTTGCATCACAACATCCAGTTTCATACTACACCTAGTCACCTAATAGATAGCTGCCTCATCTTGACATACAAGACAGCTGCACATTATCAGAACATGGAGCCTCCATGTCCCCAATGCATGGTTAATGAGACCCCAGACCAATTCAACTGGGATTATGTGCAATCAAGACATCAAATATCCCTCAAACCACTGTAGCGTGATTTTGACCTGTTGGTGTGGATTCTGTTTTCCTGGGAACGCCACATCTGGTAGGGAGACCATAAACTATGAAGGAGCATATGTGACTAATAAAAATACTGGCATATTCCACAGCTTTCATAACGCCTTCTATAACAACCGCAGGTCCCAACAAGGTCCATGTCACCTTTTTCGAACCTTCATCTGAGTTGCCACTCTGCTACTAGGAAATTCATATTTCAAACTCTAATATCTAATAGGTTACAATATAATTAGTTTGCTTTTGATAAATATTAGTGATATCAGAATATGAACATCCAATAACCTATGCTGCTTTTGCAGTAATCATTTCTAGCTTCTAAATTATCAAAATGTGACCTCTGTTGAAGTTAATCAGCAGTTTTCTGTAATCTCAGAATACGGAGTACACTGAATGACTTAATTGCACTCTTGGCACCTGTCATGCCATGAGTACATTAATTTGAGATAGTTGCTGTGTAGGAAAGAGAGTGGTCCTGTTTTCAAAGTGAACACTTCGGCATGCCACATGACTGGCAGTCATCAAATTTTGTACTGGTCATTGGCATAACAGTTGAGAGCAGGATGTTAAAGATATGCAATATTAGCATATTTCATCAAGATCAGATCATGTGTATATGCCACGTGAGACACTCCATTTGAGGCTATGCAATTGATGGGCTTTTCATATGCCACTCTTTCAAGGGTGTTCCTGAGGACTTGCTTACAGGGAAAATAACTACCACCAATGTCATAAGTCATGAGAAATAACACAGTGCTGAAAGAGATTGCCACTAGCTCCATTAGTTAGTGCAGGTTGTAAGATTTAAGTGGTGGGCCACAGCCAGTTCAATGCAGAACAACAACAATGTCATTTTTTCCTCTGTCATTCCTTAGTTGCTTCAAATTTCATGGAGGTACGTTTCAAAAATGTAAGTCAATGAAAGTTAGATTGTTTATGCCATATACGTTTCACTTCTTTTATTCATGAAGCATCTTCAGTGGCCTGTAATACATTTTTCTTTTTATACATAAAATAAATGTATTATGTAATAGTTACAATATGTTACTATGTTACATTTCGTCATGTTTTTCTCTTGTTTTTTAGATTACAAACAACTTTTATTACACAGATCTTGTGAGGTTCAATTATCATTTGATGTTACTTCCGATTTTCAGTATTGCTAGTCCATATGTGTGGTCCTGTAGCTGTGTTCGTTCGGTCCCCATGCTCCAGCTGGCCGATTTCTGGCAGTTTTTTCACCCACATTTATTACAACACGTTACTTGCACTTTTCATTTTGTGATCAATATGTGCTTGTTTACAGTATGTGGTATTGCCAACTATCACCATGTGGTTTATCTTTTGTCTTTTATGTGTGGTTTCATATTTTTCATCTGTTTTGTGTGTGTGTATTTTGTTATGTGTAAATGTTACATTATTTGTGAGAGCAGTCTTTTTTTTCCTTAAGTGAATAAGTGTGTGTGTGTGTGTGTGTGTGTGTGTGTGTGTGTGTGTGTGTGTGTGTGTGAGACAGAGAGAGAGAGAGAGAGAGAGAGAGAGAGAGAGAGAGAGAGAGAGCGATGGGGAGGTGGGGGGGAGAAAGAGTCATCAATTATTTACTCTGGTTAATGTTTCCGATTTCTGTTTATTATTGTTTTAGTGGCTAACATGATCAGAGAGTTATTGATTACATTAATTAGGTCATTAATTACTTTCTTTTTCATTGCATGGGCTCTTTGTATGTGAAAGTTTTCTCGTAATGTCAGGAGTTTTTTGTTGTGACTGTTCACTCTTCTCACATAAAATTATTAGAAAGAACGATCACAACAAAACTCCTCATATTAGAAGAAAACTTCCACATGCAAAGAGCCCTTGCAATGAAAAGGAAAGTAATTAATGACCAAATCAACACAAGCAATAACTCTCTGATCATGTTAGCCACTAAAACAATAACAAACAGAAATCTGAAACATGACAAGAGTAAATAATTGATGGATCTCTCTCTCTCTCTCTCTCTCTCTCTCTCTCTCTCTCTTTCTCTACACACACACACACAAACACACACACACACACACACACACACACACACACACACACACACACACACACACACACACACACACACAATATTCACAAAACACACACTCTTACAATGAACAACAAATTTACATATAACACAACACACACACACACACACACACACACACACACACACACACACACACACACATACACACACACAATAAATGAAAAATGATTAATGTGGGTGAACAAACACCAGAAATCGGCCAGCTGGAGTATGGGGACTGAATGAATACATCTCCAGAACCACATATGGAATAACAACACTGGAAATCATAACACCAAATGATGATTTAACATCACAAAATTTGTGATACAAACGTTGCTTCTAATCTATAAAACAAGAGAAAAACATGACAAAATGTAACATACTAACATTCTGCAACTACTACATAACACATTTATAAAAACTAAAACTTTGTGTTCTGCCTTATGGCAGGTCTTGTCATAGAGGAAGCCTCATCAGAGAGGTCCACCCCATGAGCGTCTAGGGAAGTGATTCCACTGGTGGTTTCCTTTTGCCTTCCACAGATGATGATGAAATGATAATGAGGACAACAAAACACCCAGTCCCTGGGCGGAGAAAATCTCCAACCCAGCCAGGAATTGAAACCGAGCCCATGACATGACAGACTGCCACGCCGACTTCTCAGCCATCAGGGCGAACACACATTTATTATATGTATAACATGCCACTGAAGATGCTTCACAGACAAAAGAAGCAAAAGGCATATGGAGATAAACACACTGCCTTTCATTTAGTTGCATAGATGGAACATATCTCCATGAACAACAATGATGATTGGTCAGCACCCACAATCATCCTCTCACTATAATGTGTAGAAGTCACCACTCTCACATGCTTATTGAACATCAAAGAGCGTGGATATTCATATCATCACTGGACACTGACAGTAAAGAAAGTTACCTGAACTGACGAGCTGCAGAACACACTGGTACACTCTTATGGCGGGGTACAATTACACCAAAAACCAGGTGAGCTGTTTTTCCAAAAGAACACCATTCAGGCCAGTAGCAGTGGTATAACCATATGGTGGACATGTACGTGGAATGAAATGTGGTTCCTGGTATGACTAACATTGTTCCTCACTGGTGAATGATACAACCACCGTCAGCCCAATCAGGTGCACACTAAATCTCTCACCTCCCTCTCCAGGTGACATGTGCCTTTAGAAAGGCATTCCCTTATCTAGTTGCTCCCAAATTGGAACACTGCATGAAATGAGAAAGTTTTCTGGTCCTCCAGGTCACCTGACCTTAATCATATTGAGCACATACAGGACACCATATGTATGTTTCTTGGATCCATTTCTGGCCAATTTCTGTGTATTGTGGTCAACAGTTGAGTAGTTACGGATCAGGGTGGCTATCTACACACACTGTTTCACACAGCCCGAGCAATGACATGTCACTGCTGTCATAAGGCCAAAATGTTTTGCTAGATGCTATTAGGTTATATTCCTCATTACTCCATAATACCTCTTGTATTATGACATCCCCCCTGGGTTACTAGGTGAGCTCAATCTTGACAGAAGGATGTTCATAATATTAATATTATAGGCAATCGGTGTGTGAGGAAATTTCTTAAGCTCGGTCTTCAGTTTTTCCCAATACCCACCCGTCATCCGTTTAAATTTGTTGAAATACTCCAAGACAGTCACTGTGTGAAATGTACTAACTTATCTCATGTTTAAAACAATTTTATTTTAATAGTAAAAATTGCACAATTTAAATTGAGTTTGTTGTATATAAATCAATATCTTGTAGGAATGAGTCATTTTACATTCCATCACAAATTATTTTGTGAATATTGTTATGGCATCAAAATTTATAAGGTTTTTTTTTTTTTTTTCTAAAATATGCGGATCTGATTTGGTAATTCTTACCCATCACCTTTAACACATTAGAATTACATAAATTCTTCTATAGAACAGAAGGAGGTGTCAAGGAGAAACTTTCTCAGTTTGTTCTCAAATTCTGCTTTGCTGGCTGCCAGACATTTTATATGCCTCATTAAGTGATCAACAATTTTTGTTGCAGCATTACACCACCCTTTCTTTTGCTAAAGACAACCTTTATGGGGAGTAATGGATGTCATTTTTCTTTGTGGTATTGTAATTATGTACATCATAATGTACTGTAATGAACTGTAATGGATTATTTTCAACAAACTTCATGAGGTAATAAATATACTGTGAAGCAGAAGTGAGGACGCCCAACTCCTTAAACAAATGTCTACAAGGTGATCATGGGTAAGCTACCACACATTATTCTTGTTGATAAATAATTAAACTTTAAGTGTTTCATGATACAACACTGGAAAATTCTTACTCTTATCAGTAAGTACGACAAGCACACTTTTAGGATCCATTTTAGAAGTTCTGGGCATGTTATTCATCTGCAAATGTGTCACATGACACACGAAAGTCATGTTTTTTTTATCAGCAATCACATTAAAGGACATTTTGAAGTTTTCAACCTCAGATGATTTTCACGAGTATTCATTTTACAGGGTGATTATAATTAAAGTTAAACTTTCAAAACACTGTAGAAAGAACACCACTAGTCAGAATGATGTCAAATTGCAATGGAAAATTATTGGAGAAGGGGAAAAACGTATGGCAGATGAAAAATATAGTATGAAAATTGATCAACAGATGGTGCTTCATGTGACAGAATAGGTAAATGAAAACACCTGTCATGAGCACGACACATTGAAGTTGGTATAAACGCTCCAGGTACACGGCTTTTCCTCCTTT